>NC_137465.1:42089419-42689419 GCF_964235325.1 Thermobia domestica
GTGTTAAAACCATAGGAACCTGTAAGTTAGAGTTTCATGCATAACAGGAATCTTATTTACCTTTTTTTTCAAAATTTTAATTTTTATTTATTCTAAGACTCTACCGACTGACAAAATTTACTAAATTAACTTTGTGGCAGGAGGTTACAGTAATTTAAAGTCAATATCAGTTTAAATATTCAGATTCCTCCCACATTTGCATTTTGTATATTAATGATTTTAGTAATTTATTCATATTATGCAAATTCACAGTCCTCCGCTCACAGACATCAGAGATGAAAATGACAAGGTTGCATTTTGAAGCTGCTTATTCAAGTGAGACAACGCACTTAGTAATGCATCCATAACACAAAGTGTGATAACAAAGATTTTGTTGGTTATTTCGCCTAAAATTTCTCCCGCAAGTGACGCAAAATCAACCCCTTCTTTGTGAATATGCTCAAGAGTCAACAAAATTCCCGAGAAGCACCTTTTCACTGCATTCACAATTCTATAGTGACTTAGCCACCGTACTTCAATGCATTCAGGTACTTTTAATATAGGATCGTTTATGATTGTCTGAATTTCATGCAGAATGTTTTCCCGCTTAGGTGATCTATTAAACAGATTGTATATATCTTTCAATGTATGGAAAAATCTTTTAACTTTGGGATTCTTGTTTCTGCACGTAGCAGCAGCAAGTGACAGCACATGAGCTCTGCAGTGAATATACGGTATATCTCTGCCAGCTTTTGTTGACAGAATCCTGCGAACACCAGAACTGTTGCCAGAAAAGTTAGACGCACCATCGAAACTAAACGCTATGAGATTTTCGTATATTTCAAATTGTGATTTTTCATTTCAGTGTCTATAGCATTAGCAATGGTATCGGCTTTGCAATCAGGTATGGTCACCAGCGCCAAAAATGTTTCAACCGGAGCACTGTCCTCTACATATTGCAAACACATGCTAAGGGCCATTTTATTATTTATTGATGTACTTTCATCAGCCATTATCGAAAACTTTTTATCTCTGATTTTTTGAGTCACTTTAGAACGTAGGACTGTAGGACTTCACCAACACAACTCAACAATTCGGAAACAGTGTTCTTACTGCAGTAGTTAGAGCGTTCACTTTGTTCATTTTTGCACGTTTCTAGTTCTGGACTACACTGTACAAGCAAATTATTCGCTAGTGCCTCATATTTGTTGTATTGGCACTTCTTCTTTAACCAAGAAGTACAATCCACGAACAAGCATTCCCAGCGATTGGCGGTTTCGATCTTTTTCGGCTCAAGTTGACGAAGAACTTGAGAGTACACAGGGTTATTTTTTACTTGCATTCGCAGCCTGTCCATCTCAAGGCTTGCAATATGCGCTTTTGAATGATTATGCTTTTCCAGTTTTCCGTCTTTTCCTGATGCATTTTATATGCTGTGAATGGATGAGTCACAAAAACACCTCCCGTTTTCTGCTGCACATTAGGATCATTCTTCATATATCGCTCACAATATTTACAAAAGGCGCCTCCACGTACTTTGTCCTCGTACAGCCACTCATACTGTTGTTCCCACTGTTTATTATACAAACGCTTCTTCTCAACAGAACAAAGATTTTGCTCATTTATATTTGCCCTATCATCTGCACACTTTGAAATACATTTCGACTGCTCAACATCAATACTTACAACCTTCTCTTGTCTAGTCCGCTTGCATTTGCAATGTTCCTTTTGTCTTCTTCTTTATCGAAAGGATAATGTCTTCTGTAATCTGACTCCACTAAACTTCTTTCATATAAATCTCTTCCGATAGCACACTATAATAAAGCTCGCATGGACGGGTTAATTCGTTTGTATGTTAAATGAGTGCTCATTAATATATTATATAATTATATTTTAGCGTTAGATATTACAATTGCTACAATGTCGCACGAACGTCTTAACACTAGGGTCGTACCTCTCCAACTAACTTATTGAACTCTCTTTTCACATTCAGTGTATCCAACTACAATATAACACCACTAATTCAATTCTCTTTTCTTTTTCTTTTTTTATACATACAAAATAACTCAACTGATCTTAAGAAAATACTAAACACTACAGGCTCTCCCTGCCTGAAGAAAATTAACGTAGTTAATTTTTCTTTTTTTTACTTCTAAATACTTTAACTTGGCGCTGGAACCCAAATACACTTTCTTCTAATCGTTTATGCATTCCTTGCATCTCTTCCTTTATTTCAGCACGAACTTCTTGGAGGTTGTTTTTCACTTCAGAACGAACTTCCTGGAGGTTGATTTTTACTTCAGAACGAACGTCCTGGAGGTTGTTTTTCATTTCAGAACGAACTTCCTGGAGTCGTTTTTCACCTCAGAACGAACTTCCTGCAGGTTGTTTTTCATTTCAGAACGAACTTCTTGGAGACTGCTATCGAGTCCTGTCATTAAACTTAATAATTTGTCCAGTTTGTCATCTTTTACCGACTTGTCATTGTGTGTGTCTTCTTTTGTACATTCGTCACACTTCCATGGAGTATCTGGTTGCGAATAATAGTCCTGCTCCTCTGCACTCATTTTTAAACACTTAAAATGATAGTATTTATTACAAACATCACAACCCATAGAAAGTCCACTATCGTCACAACAAACAGCTTCCGTGCTCGTGTCCGACATTGTTATCAAAATAAACGTGGCCACTTAAATCTGAAACACTATAATTGCTCAAACACTATAACATAATGGAAATAACTCACTTTTGAACAAGCCACAAACGTCAAGAATACCACCCGAACCAACACGTACTTTTGAATCACGTCGAGGTCACCATTTTGCAATGTTCCTTTTGTCTTCTTCTTTATCGAAAGGATAATGTCTTCTGTAATCTGACTCCACTAAACTTCTTTCATATAAATCTCTTCCGATAGCACACTATAATAAAAGCTCGCATGGACGGGTTAATTCGTTTGTATGTTAAATGAGTGCTCATTAATATATTATATAATTATATTTTAGCGTTAGATATTACAATTGCTACAATGTCGCACGAACGTCTTAACACTAGGGTCGTACCTCTCCAACTAACTTATTGAACTCTCTTTTCACATTCAGTGTATCCAACTACAATATAACACCACTAATTCAATTCTCTTTTCTTTTTTCTTTTTTTATACATACAAAATAACTCAACTGATCTTAAGAAAATACTAAACACTACACATTTCCCTTACACTTACTTTTATCTGGCGTCAGTCGACAAGGAATTCGATGGGCCAGGGTCCACAGATGCTTCTAGCTTAATGTCCAACTTTTTTTCCTTTATAACAAAATTCAAGATAGATGTTTGACTTTCGTTTTTCCTTTTCTTGTTAGAAGACATACTGAACAAATCACTCACCTGTAAACAAGACACACTAATTGAAAGCACAAAACTATAATCGCCAATATTAACCTAAACAGAATAACTTACATGTGTTATTCGTTTCAGATATGCGTGTAACACGACGTTCAATTGTTACTCTTCCGTTCAAGGTTGGCAGTTACAGACACAAGATACCACCTAATCGCTAAATATGAAAAAGAAAACAACTATCGGCACGAGCTTTAGAACACCTTGGTAAAGTAGCAAGATTAAAACCGTTTGTTTATCTGTTTATTGTCTTCTGAAAATATTTATTTCCCACTGCTGATACTATTCTATTTATTATATTATAGATGTATTACTTTGGTCTCTCCGGGGGGGGGGCACTCTCGGAGCTCCAGGGGAGCAGTGCCCCCCAAAAAACATGTCTGGAAGAAACACTGCTTACTAGAAGTGCTCCGTTTCATGAAATGTTTATTTCTGTATGTAAAGTATTTTAAAGTAACAATCTTATCACTAGGGATGCACGCGAGACGCGAGAAGTCTCGTCTCGTCTCGCATTTGCGAGACGAGACACGAGACGAGACTCAAAATTTTATGCGAGACGCGAGACGAGACTAAACCATGCGAGACGAGACGCGAGACGAGACTCGGTTAAGTCTCGCACGAGAAGTCTCGCGAGACTTCTCGCAGTCTCGCAACATTTATGAATTACATTTAATTGTATATTTAGTGATTTTACATTTATTGAGTTTTCTAAGTTGAGCGTTAATGTCTCCAGTAACAAAAAAGTGATTGATGCAATAGATATTTTATGAGATTTATTATTATTCAAGGTTGAGTTTCAGAATTAAAGCCTTCTCTAGTTTCTAAACATCATTAAAAAAGAAAAGCTTTGTAAATTGGAAATTTATTACAGCATCGATTTAGGACTTTATTTTGCGACACAAACACATACACGCGGGTGCGCACGAATACATGAACTTCTGTTTTTGGTCTGAAAAGCGAATAAGACTCCCTATTGCTGCGAAATGTGATATTTCTGTTGTTTCTGTCTTTTTCACATTACTGATAGCGATTAATGTTGGGGGATGGCGGGGAAATCCCCTCTCGTTAAAGTTTATCCCCGGTGCGACTCGCAGAAATAACGTAATATTTTTACATGGAATAAGTATTTTTTCTATATATTTATCAAAAACATCCCCCTCTAGTTCGGAAGTTTAATTCAAACACTGGTTTGGTAGGATGGCCCTATAGGTTTGGTGGGAGATGGTAGGAATGGCCCTATATCTGTCAGTAATTTTATTTTCTAGATATGGCAACACTATATAAGTTGAAAGCGAAAGTTGATAAAATGCGATAATGCAACATTGCTATAAGCGCGAACGAACCAAAAGAATCGGGTCGTATTGTGTTGTGAGGAGTTCTTTTGTTATCTACAAGCGCTTTTGGTGGTATAAAAACATCTTTATAATGGAAA
The DNA here is from genome assembly GCF_964235325.1 of Thermobia domestica. NCBI lineage: Eukaryota > Metazoa > Arthropoda > Insecta > Zygentoma > Lepismatidae > Thermobia > Thermobia domestica. The sequence continues at coordinate 42,094,230 of NC_137465.1, forward strand.
ATCACCCTTCAAGGAAACGACCAAAACATGTAAATGTTGATAGTGGCGACGATATTTTAGAAGAGCCAAATGGGGACCCAGTTGAAAGTGAAACGGATTCAGGTACTGTTTCTGCAAGTTCGAGTCTTGATCCATCCGAAACAGCAGGGCGTAAAAGTAAGTTCCAGGATTACTTTGAAATTGCGACGAATGCTGAGTTGGCTATTTGTAAATTATGTAAGCCTAAGAAGATAGAATTGAAAATGCATTTTCGTAATATAACGCTGTGAAGAAACAAGAAAGAGTGCGCGATTCTCTACCCCGACAGCGACAAAGATCAGAAGAGTAGCTGCAGGAAGGAGGATATAACAATATATTTCTCTCAGAAGAAGGAAACTAAGGTAAGTGCATAGCATACTTAACAGTGTCTAAAGTGTTGAAAATTAATTACCACTATTCCCCGCGGCGAGCCATTGATAGAATTGTTATTAGTATATAACATAATTATGTTGTATATCAGTTATTTAGGTTAGTATATTAGTATATGTTATCCACAAGTCCGTTCACACAAGTAATGTTATTCCTTGGTGGCTAGTGTAAAGGGAGATAGGCGACAATAGATGGCAGCACTGTTCTCCTACACAAGTAACGTATTTTTATATTTTCTCTGCTGCTTCCACAAATTTAATGCTAGAGAGTTTAAAGTTCTGAAAAGAAAGTTAAAACCTATTCTAAGGGAACAATCCGTGTCAATTTTGGATATTGTGACGTTAGAGCATTCCTCGGACTAGAAGCAGGCAAAGACAAGGTTGAAATCCGGTTAAATAAAGACGAAGAAATTTACATATAGATTACCACACTGCGCTTCGACAAAGCCGACTGGCCAGGACATCGAAATTACCTTAGTAGCATTTTTGCAAACTCAACTCTATCAGAAACGGAGGAAGATCTTCATAATTCTTTGGATAGAATAACTACAGCACTACATGACGCTACCAGCCGTTTTATACAGACCAGTACATCCCATAGTTATCACCCAACGCTCCCACCCCATTATTTACCACTTATCAGACGTTCATGAGCACTCTACAAAGATTACAAACATACAGGAAATCTAGAGTCATTACATTTACATCGTCAATTTCAACGCACAGTTCACAATTATGTTAAAGCATATAAACTCCGTCAATGGATAAAAGCTTGTAATAATTTGGGAGACGATGCACACCCATCCAGATACTGGAACCGTTTCAACGTGCTTACTGGTCGCAAGACCCACACTACCTATCCTCTCCTAGAAAATGAAAATCCTCTTTAGATAGATAAAGAAAAAGCAGAAGCTTTCGCAACCTATCTACAATCTATTTTCACGCCGTCTGAAGCAGCCATTCCTCGCAGGCATCCCACACATACCTTTAACATAAATTCACCAGAACTTCAACCGAGAACGTCTCATGTTTTACCCGACCATCCTCTTGCTACGCCTGTCACTGTAACAGATATCAACTCCGTCATGGCTCGCAAACGCAATACTGCCCCTGGTCTGGACTCAATCACTTACCGTCATGTCAAAGAATCGCCTCTCGCCTTACTACACCTTTTAGCAACTATATTTACGTTTATTCTCCGCACAGGTTATCTTCCCCCTCAGTGGAAGACTTCCAAAACACTCATGTTTGCTAAGCCACACAAACCACTAAATTCCGTATCATCACAGGCCCATACAATTAACTCCGACTTTCAGCAAAATATTGGAACGCATCCTCGTCAAAAGACTTCACACTCACTTAACAGCGAAAAATTTGCTACCTTTACATCAAGCTGGTTTCCGACCAGAATATAGTATTAACGATTAGTTACTTCGCCTCACCAACATGATCACTAATCATTACAATTCTTCCAAGCATGCCTGTTTAGTTTTATTCGATCTCGAAAAGGCATTTGATAAAGTATGGCACGTGGGACTTTTATTCAAGCTTCTGTCTTTCCGTCTTCCTATCACGTACATCTGCTTCATCTTCAATTTTCTTTCAAACCGCCTGGCTTACATCTACATCAATGACAGTGTCTCTTATCCTGTTTTTCTTCATAGCGGCGTTCCGCAAGGCTCTGCCTTGTCCCCACTGCTGTATCTGCTTTATGTCGCTGACATGCCGTCCTTACCGCAAAACATTCATACTTTTCAGTACGCCGATGACACGGCTTTCCTGGCGTTAACGAAAACTCTCTCTCAAATAAACAATGCGATGAATGAAACTATCCGTTGCTTTAGCGATTGGTGTCGGACGTGGCGCTTAACAATAAACGCTACCAAAACTCAGGCCATAGTCTTTATTCCACCAAAACGTCGATCACGAGTTCATCGAAACCCAGCTCGTCTTGCCCTTACCGTCAATGATACTGCCATACAGCACTCAAAGACAGTGAAATACTTGGAAAAAATGAAATGAAATCTTCGGGTTTTACGTCCCACGTTTATGCCGGTTAGGCTAAAGGAGACGGTGATGATGAGTAATGAATGAAATGGTGGAATGAAGAAAGTGGGAGGAAACGGGAGAACCCCGAGAAAACCCACGCACACGGTGTTTGTCCACCACAAGGTTCACTTGGCGGGGGCTGGGATCGAACCCGGGACCCCAAGCACCAGAGGTGAACGCTCTACTACTGAGCCACCGCGGCCCCGTGAAATACTTGGGTATAACATTTGATCATAATCTTACATGGCGTCCACACCTCGCTACCGTTGTAAGCAAAGCCAAAAATAGATTAAATTTACTTAAATGTCTCATAGGTACAACGTGGGGTCTCCATTCTTCTACGCTCATCAACACCTACAAGGTCTTCCTCCGTCCCGTTCTTACATACGTTTTACCTCATGGGTATCAGCAAGCGCAAAACATTACGAAAAGCTGTTAATAATGGAACGACCTGCTCTCCGCCTAGCCTACCGCATTAAATTACCAAGTCCAATCCGTGAATTGTACGACCGCATCACATTTCCTCACCTTCTTTATCATATTGAAGCTCTTCGTATTAAATATATAACTCAACGGTATGACAGCGAACACGCTTTATTTTTTGAAACCGTTTACAGCGACGCTCCCTACACTCACAGCCATCACCACACGTCTACACCTCTCTCACTGCTTTTCACATTATATAAATATACCGTACCTCCAAATCATCCGGACTATAAGATCATCAGTATCCTCAGCACATCACACGTACCGGCCCATATCTCACCTTCATATGCACAGTAAACCCGCTTGTTACTAACAGGACCTTCTCACGTACAACAAAAATAAATAAATAAATAAATAAAACTTATGGATGTTTAATAAAGTTAATAAATGTCTCTTTGCCCAACAGAAATTCATTTTTTTCGCCGTAATAATGTTAAATCTCTTTCCCAAATAGAGGGTGTAGCCCTCGCAATGGGGGCTAGCTACACTATAGCTAGCTAACTTTAAAAAAAATACATATAGATATAGTAAAAGGATCCAGGTTTGGTTGAATGAGTTCAGAAAAACATATACGGAAACGTCCTAATCCTTTATATCCTAATTACATTGGCGACTTTTTTTGGGGGGCATAAATGTGCCCGCATGGCATACTGGAAAATATTGCTGGAGAACTCTAAGCTGGAAAACAATGTTGGATCCAGCAACAATTTATGCTGGTTTTGCTGTAAATTATGCTATGCGAAAATTAATGGTCCAGCAATCAAATTCCAGCACAACTTTTCTTTTAATTTGGAGCTGAGTGGACACAAGTTCGGATACCATGTTGAAATCTAGGTTGCGTCTCCTTAGGATGTTATGAACATTCATCCCATGGAAAGCAATGGCAAACCACCATGGGTTCACCTTGCCAAGGGACTTTTAGGTCAAACACCTGGCTTCGGACAGAATATCACATCATCATTCATTAACAGCCATAGAATAAAACATTGCAAAATTTTAACCCAGAATATATGCGAGACTGCGAGACCATGCGAGAAAGTCTCGCGCGAGAAGCGAGACGAGACTCAAAATTTTATGCGAGACGCGAGACGAGACTTCACATTTGCGAGACGAGACGAGACGCGAGACGAGACCAACATTTGAGGCTACGAGAGAGACGAGACTTTTCCATTTCTCGTCTCGTCTCGTCTCGCGTGCATCCCTACTTATCACGAAATAGATATATTGTTTGACCGTCTTTTGTGTTATGTTTCATATTTTATTTAAATATTAATTTCCATTTAAGGAAATAGATTTTGAGATGAAACTTGCGCAGAACGCCATAATGCGTTGTTGCCAAATTTGTACGTTTACTATAGTAGTCACAATAAGAAAATTCCTGGATTCTAGTGTTTCAGTTCGAGAAGAGGAATCGTGGTAAGGGTCGAAAAATAGTTTCTCCAGTAAGTATCTAAGCAGAATTCCATGATTACTTTCTTTATTATCTGACATCAGTAAACACTCGACACTATCTGGCAATGGCGTACTATTCAAGCAGCACCGAGAATACCTAGTGATCCACCTTATTTTTTAAAATTTTTGCATCTATTTCCATTTTTTAAAACTCTATTCGCATCCACAGATGGAGAATTTTGAACCATATGCTAATAAGAAGTAGCTCGAAAAGATTAAGAATACAGCTTATCATTAATTTGCTAAAATCTTATAAGGTGTTATTAAATATCGGGTTTCTAGAAACTAAGTTTCTTGAGCATGTTTTGCAATACTAGTTTTTTGGGATTTTTTTTAAAATTATAACATCGGGTTAACAGATGAAACACGCTATACGTAAGCAGAACCTTTTCGATGTCACTGTAGTAAGGGAATACACTTGATCCGAGCCACCCCATCCCCTTGGATAAGCCATTGACTAAGGGATACAGACGGTAATATCCTGACTTGTGTTTGGACAACGGCGGCAATTACGTCGAAAAATAATCTCTGTATCATTAAATACGTTGTAGTGCATATTTTATCAAATACGTTGTAGTGCATATTTTATCAAATACGTTGTAGTGCATATCCAGATTTTTTTTTTTTTTGAATGAACACTATTCGCTGTAACTTTACTTCCCGAATGGGGACATGGTGGCTCAGTAGTAGAGTGCTCACCTCATGTATGTGGGGTCCTTGGTTCGATCCCCTGTGGATAACCACAAGTAAGTTTGTGGTGGACAACATCGTGCTCGTGGGTTTTCTCGGGTTACTCCCGTTTCCTCTCACTTTCTCATTGCACCAACTCTTCCATTACCATTCACTTGCTTTAATCATCGCCTCCGTTAGCCTAACGGGCATAATTGTGGGACGTTAAACTCAAATATTTCATTTACTTTCCGGACTCGCCTCGTACTTTAGGTAATAAGCTAGAAAATGCAATGGTCTACTCCTATCGTGATACATTTAAGTGAAGTATTGTAAAAAAGACCACCATTTACACACGAGAGGAGATTTAACTAACAACGAATATTTTTGTTTCGTTGGGAGAATTTTGTAGCTATCAGAAAATCTACAAACACTGGTTCGAGAGTATTTGAAAAAAAAAACTGTCTGAAAAGAGCTGGAAATGAAAACAGTGCGTATACACTTGCACGAAACCTTACTTCAACACAGAGAAGTTTTCCTTAAAAGAATAAACAACCGTACTAATTATATCCACTTAATTGAAATGTACTAATTATTTCCACTAACGTTAACTTAACAAGAATGATTACCCATTCGTTAAGTACACAAGTACCAAGTAATTACTGCTGTGTTGCTGGATTACATACATATTAGTATTTATGTGTGTTCTATGTCTTTATGCAGCAAGTTACAAAGAACAGAATTTATTATTAGTCCGAATCACAACCGAAGCTTGAACACGGTATAGTAAATGTGAACGCAGACCATGATGCATAAGTAATCATTATACTACAGTCAGTTCCCATCATACTATTTTGCTTCCAAAGGATCTGGAGTATGGGAAAACGCCGAAGATGCTGGTGTATATCCAATGATTCTCATGTGTATGCCGCGCAGTTTTTAATTCTTAAAAAAAAAATTAAATTGTGGTTCATACTTCGAGAATAAGCTATTAAAAAAAATATATATCTTTGCACGGAGAGAATATATTTACGGCCATTTAAAAATGGTCAATTTTTTCGTAATCCGGATTCTGAAAAATTTATCTTTCGGAATTCGGAAAAATTCGGAATTTAGAAATTCTGGAATTCAGAAAAGCTCCGGAATTCGAAAAATGCGGATTTTTCCCGAAATCGGAATTTTTTAAATTCCGGATTTTTCCGAATTCCGGAATTTTTCCGGATAGTGGAAAGTAAAAATTCCGGAATTTGCCACCCCCAATTTTAATCCCCTTCCTCCTTAGAACATTTATTTCAATGAAAGTGAAATGATAAAAAATACAAAAGATATTCTACCTACCCCGACAGAATACGTCTTTAATCAAGCTGATATGATTAAAGAAACCAACTTGAAGTGGGTACTATCTATCTTCCAAAAGTCATTTCAAACAAGTCAGATGTCTTCCTGACTTCAAAAAGTATGAATTCAATACAAATCTAACTCAATTTTGACATTTAATTTTTCACCTACCCAACCCTCACTCTCTGCCAATGGGGATAAACTTAAACGGCATTAGGGGCGTCACTATTCGTTTCAGCGACCCCGAGAACTATGGATTCGACACTAATATCAGTCATTTTCAACTATTTTTACAGTGCATCATTTCACACACACCCCGCAGCAGCAATGAGTATTGCTCGTTTCAACTTTTAAGCCCTCTTTTTCTTCATCGAGGTGTTCACTGATATGAAATGAAGTTCCAGAAGTCCCTCCGCAATTTCCTCGAAAGACAAGAATTGCTTTGCCGCTGGTCCTGCGTATCCCAACCTGCTACAAGAGCTTTACGAATGTATCCAAAGATTCGATTTATATCAAGCGATAGACGGCATTGTCCTGAACAAAGCCACGTATGAAGGTAAATTACAATGCATACTATAGTTTCCGATAAAATCCTTATAAACTAGATTTTGTTGCACTAAAAAGTATATCGTTAGTTGCCTTTAATAATCCAGCCACACATATATACAAATACATGTAGAAGTTCTGGTACACTGGACTCCAGGATATAGATTCGGTGTACTTTGTTATACAGAATCCCAACTTCGAAACCCCAGAACGTTCGACCATATCAATTACATCTTATGGGCGAAAAACTTGAGCGATTTTGCATAGAAAGGATACATGTACCACAGCCATAGAACAATGTCCAGAAACGCTATATAGGCGTCATATAGTGACACTATTTACTACTTTAGATTCATACGGATGTAAATCTCATGTAAAGTCTGGATTCATACGGGTAAGTTGGAGTTGCGCACATATGAATAGCATTAAGTTGAAATGGCTGCCGTAATACAAAATCCCGCGAACTGTGAAGTAAGGTCTGTCATACGATTTCTGAACGCCAAAGAACAGAATGCAACTGCTCTGAAGGGAAAGTCATTCATTGGCGCAGAGAGTTTCGGGTACGACGCTCAAATGTTCATGGTGAAGACCGTAGCGGAAGGCTCAGTGTTCAGACGGACAATCTGGTAAAACGCGTGAACGAGAAAGTGGAATGTAATTGCCGGTTGCAATAACTGAACTCGCTAAAGAGTTTCCAGAAGTGTCTGTGAAAACAGTGGAAAGAATTGTGACTGACAAGCTTCGTTATTATTAACTATGTGCGAGATGGGTGCCAAAAATATTGACAGAAAAAGCAAAAAATGGCAGCTACACGTAATTCTTTTTGGCTCGCTCGGGGAGGATGAAAATTATATTTTTTCTCACATAGCGACGGGGAATGAAACCTAGCTATTGTATTCCAGTGGGGAGTCAAAGCACCAGTCAATGCAATGGTTACACCCTGGCTCTCCTAATGAGATGGAATTCAAACAAACACCATAAGTTCACAAAACCATGGCAACTCTGTCTTGGGATTAAAAAGGTGCGATTCTTCTAGAATTCTTGGAATCACTACGAATAATGACAGCAAATATGTATTATCAAACATTGAATAATCTGTGACGTGGCATCCAAAATCGGCAGAGAGGAATGCTGCGCTCTAGAAAGCTTCTGACCGTTATTTACTATTTTCATCAGAAATATTTCATAGATAGTTTTAACCTGAGGTTTGATAGACCACAGGTAGACGGACACATATTGCTTCTGCAAGAACAATACTCCAAAATGCAAAACAAATCGTTGTGAGAATAGCAAGAAAGCAGAAGCTGGAGATCTTAGGTATGACGCACAAAAGATGATCTTAAAGTTCAAATGAGCAGTCGATAAATCTGAGAAACTGTTCCAGAACATTTATTACTAAATTTCAATTTTCAACCTCACATAAATCGTTGAACCCGCAAACTTCCTGGCCAATATATTTTGCCGGGGGGGGGGGAGTGGGGGGGGGCTGCAGTGAAACTAGAGGATAGGCCACCGCTTCAATAATGTGATTTTATTAAACTAGCATCGTCTTACAGTTCACCAATTGCCATTCTCACGAACAATAGGAATATTGTCTTGTAAGAACAAACACGATTTGTATCTCGAAAAGAGAATACAGTAGCGTAGCCAGTAAGACGTCTGTCTACCTACTAACTTGGAGCCCCTGGTTCAATCCCAGATGTGGACTGTAAATTTTTGTTCTTAAATCTTTATTCCATTAAAGAGTTGATCTTCATTCAGCCTCTTTAAAATGAAAACCTTCAAAAATCAAGGAAAGTAAAGGTGGAGGAGGAAGGGGTTGACTACATGAATTGCAAAGTCGAAAATACAAAGTTCGCCAGAAAAGTGTATAAACTCTTTGTCATTCTGTATCACCAATTGTTCTGAAATTTAAGTATGTTGCGTATGGTTTTTCGCTCAACAGAGCTCGACATTGTTTTTAGTTAAAATTATGTTGTAGTACGGTTTTCGCTCAACAGATGTCGGTACTGTTAACACGTTTAGTGATATAAGAAAATGGCAGGAACGCGCTTGATGTTCGAGCAGTGTAAGTACGTTTTGAAGTGTTTTATCAGGTTTGAGAATGCCATCGAAGTGCAGCGTCAGTTTAGAGGGGAGTTTGTACTGAACCACCAATCCACCTAACAATCAAACGCATTGTTGATAAGTTTGAGGGGCATGGAACAACGAGCGGTCACTGCAGCTACAGCAGTCAATGTATCAATGGAACCCGTTGCACATGCCTCTGTAACCTTTTGGTGAAGATTCTCGAGCGTCCCAAGCAACGGCAAACATTTTGAACATCTAATGTAAACATATGCTTACTTGAAGGTTTATAACACATGTTTGAAGGGGGCCGCGGTGGCTCAGTGGTAGAGCGTTCACCTCTGGTGCTTGGAGTCCCGGGTTCTATCCCAGCCCCCGCCAAGTGAACTTTGTGATGGACAAACACCGTGTCTGTGGGTTTCCTCGGGGTTCTCCCGTTTCCTCCCACTTTCTTCATTCCACTATTTCATTCACTACTCATCATTTAGGCTAACCGGCATAACCGTGGGACGTAAAACTCAAATATTTGATTTCATTTTTCCACATGTTTGAACAAGAATGAAGTGTAATTAAGAAATTTGATATATACAGAATTTTATGCTTAACCCGAGATAGCCCATGCTAATTTTACCCTTCAAAGACCTAAGGGGTGCCTCTGAGACTCCCTGTTGCATATACAAACTACCTGAATCCACCGTGACCATTTGTATTTTCCATCATTAATAGGAAAGGCTAGTCACTACTTTGCTATGAAATCATTTGTCAATGGTAATAAAAAGAAACAGCATCAAATAATTAGAAAAGTACATAGGAGCCTCAGAGGCACCCCTTGGGCTTTTACGTTAGTATTAAAAAAACTAACCCTATTTTTTTAGGTAAAGTAAAAAATGCTTAGGAAACGCAATCAGAGGGTGTATTTCAAAGAGATAGAAGAATTCTAGAGCGAAATATCCATTAAGAATAATGGCATTAAAAGTTGATCAGAGTGCCTCCGAGGCACCCCTTGGGCTGTCTCGGGTTAAACAGTGTATACATTTTTCTGGTAGACTTTGTATGTTTCAACTAACGATTATAACCGGAACGGAGCGAACTAATTATGTATGAAAGGGGTTTACGAAATAAGTGTGATGCAATAAAACTCGCATTATCAGGGTACCTTTATTCGTGAATAATCTAGTAGTGAATGGAAAGAGGCATGACAAAAATTTGTATGCCAATAACCACTGTATTCTATCAACGCTAGGTTTGCTCTCTTGTGTATAGTTTACTGCGAATACGAAGACTAAAGCATGCATTTCAGAGCATTCAATTGATAAAGAATGAATATAGAGGGTATAAAAATTTATTCCCTCAGTCCTTGTCATGCATTGTTTTGCTGTTCTCGGCAAGGAAAAATATGTTCAATATAGAACAAATTGTAGCTTTTCGATTCCCTACAATTGAAGTTAAGAAATGGAGTGAAAGTTGGATTATTATAGGACTTCAAGAAAAATAAATAAAAGGTATGGGCCAGCACACCAAATTTTCTCGCTCCTATTCCTCACACTAAATCATGGGATGCTGTAGTTAAGGAAACATTTTCCTGTGAAGGAAGAATAAGACATTTTCAGAAAACTTCGGTGAGAACCCCCCCCCCCCTTAAATTAAACTATCTGTTTTGGAAATGAAACTAAGTTTGCGGCGAATAGTTGGGAGGTTACAGCTCTTGCAAAGTATGAATGTAGCTTTCGCAGAAGTCACATTTTATTTTGCGTCACAATAACTTATTTAAAACAGAACGTTTTAAAACCTGTGAACTGACGAGGGTTTGGAAACATCGTTAATAATAAAAATAATAAAACAATAATAGAATTATTCTAACAATCACCAATACTTTGCAATTGTATGAAGAAAAGTTATTGACACGACCGAACTCAAACCCGGGTCTGCCGCTTGGTAGTTTCGTACGATACCACTACGACACAAGTTCTTCCTTTAGAAGTGGCAAATTAAAGTACTAGTTACGGAGGTAACACATTTGCTAAGCATATATTACTTCAAAATATCTCAGAAACCTAACTAATATTTCGACGTCTAGTTACAGTTTAAATAATTACAAAATAATGCCTGTCATTTTTTCTTCTTCCTAGGTTGTGGAACCAATTAAAACCTCAGCCTCAACTTGAGGAACGTTTCGAGACATTTTTCTCATTGAAATAGGTTTATTTCACCTAGCTGAACAAGGAAGTGGTTAATAACTTAACTAATAATCGTATCATTATAGCGGCCTTAATATCTGGAATAGCCTTAAATGAGAGGTTTTCAACTAATAAGCTAACAGTTTTTATGCAACATCAAGTAAGTGGTCGAAGTAGGCAAGTGGTTATCATATCGGTTTTGTACCAAGGCGGCTAGGCTTCGAAGCCTTGCAAATCCGAAATTGTTTTAGTAGGGGAAGGGAGGGTAAGTTGACGATAGTAAGCTTCTATGCATGTTTTGTCAGCCTTGTGTTGATGAAATGTTTCGATTTTATGTTCACGGCAATTATTAGACTTTCGTTTTACTCTGTTAATTGTTTGATGGTTTTAAATTCAAAAGTTATTATGATATTTCACTTTTATTAAGCCCATATCACTTTCGTCATCTTACCCTCCTATGCGGGTAAGATGACTTCCATAGGTGGGTAAGATGACGAGACAAAAAGCGAGAACAGAACTGGACTGGTTATTGTATTTCAAACGCAGTATTTTGCAGAATACACAAATAATATCATGAATAGAAGAATATGAACACAAGCGCAATGTGATTTCAAGCACAAAAGTCACAGATGTAAGCTTTGAATTTTGCTTCTGTTACAGACAATTCAGTACAAGCAACATGGGCCCAATTCTGACACACATTACAAGCGAACCACGTTTCACTTTTACTATATTCATTACATACTAGACACACTTCTTCCCTCAAAACATCGGAATCGTCGTCTTCGTTCATGTAAGTCACTGATATAGAAGAGTCAGAGGAGTCGACTGAATATAAATCCTTAATACATGTCTTCTTTTTATGCTGCGGAGATTTGTCTTTTCGTTTCCGTGTTCCTTTTTTCTGGGTACGCATATCTTCTTTTGTTTTCTCTTTGGCTTATTTCCCGGTTTTCCTTTCTTCCGGAGTTCTTTTGACAGGACTGCTGGTGATAAGCAACGAAGGCAGCTTCTTTCGCTGTTTCCTGCCTTTGTTAACTGCTTTAGGAAGCAGGGGTAGACCATTGTATGATTTCGCATTTGAGGGTCCAGGGTCTGCATGAGATGGTCCTGGTTCAGAAATGGAAGAATCGGGTTCTGCAAGTGTTGATGCAGGTTCAAAGTGTATTTGGTTAGATTGCGCAAAGGAAGGAGACAATTTTGGAATAGAAGGTTTAGGTACTGATACAGATGATGCAGATGCTGAGTTAGACATTGTAGTTGTTGAATGTTCCGTGGCATTTATTTCAGTTGCTGCGGTCGCTGTAACTTCAGAAACATATTGGTTTTCGGTTGTCAATGATGGCTCGAAATCAGAATCGCTGAAAATCTGAAAATTTAATGGCACTAACCCTGTAGCACGGAAACCCTTTACTGCATGACTGATCGTGGCCACCCTACTATATGCCACATTGAATGGCAGCAACATTCTTTATGCTGATTCTCTCACCTGGATGAGTCATCAAGTAGTTATCACAAGCACGGCTATATGCAGTTTTCAATCAACCATACAGAGCAACATCCAAAGGCTGCATCCGGTGGCTTGTGTGCGGAGGAAATCCTAAGAGGCTAATATGATTTTCTCTGCACACGTTAACTGCCTGTAAGGTAATATGGAATGGGACTCATTGGAGATACCAGCAGAGCCAGGAGGAGCATTGTTCAAAAAGTGTTCCTGCATACGCACCTTCTGGAAAATAAAGAATGGTGGGATGTAGTTGCCAACAGCACTAAAGCAACAAGCCACACTTACATTCACACCTCTTTCAGCAGAAGAAACTTTAATTACTCTTCGATTTCCTTTTGAACTTAATACGTTTGGAGTTTTCGTGGGTACAGTTGAACAGCCCGTTTCATCCATGTTAAAAATCTGATGAGATTCAAAGTGTTTCTAATTTAAAACATCTTTATAGACACTAAAGAACGATTCAACATTTGTTTTGTTGAAAGCAACTAGCCTCCCTGCAGATGTAGATTCCGCTTTTCGCAGAGAGTAATGAAATTTATCCATAAAGGTCTTGATGAAGTCCTTGCCGGCCTTCTTCTTTTCTTGGTTGAATCGGTGAGGAATCGTCATAGTCTCAACATAGTCATAAACTATTCTTCCAAATTGCTTCCTTGTTAGGCTCACGCAGTTCGGGCAAGATGACGAATTCGCCATCTTGTCCGCCTATTTGATTCGTCATCTTACGCGAAACAGCCATTTTTTATTGCAAAAGAGACAAATCTGTCATCAAGTTATTTCTGAGTTACATTGAACTATTGATGTAATTAATATACTACATTGTTTCGAAAAAAACAGAAATCATGTCCTGGGGACTTACCACAATAGCTTCAGACGTTATTTTCTGACACCGAAATCTTACAACGAACTGACGTGCAAACAGTCAAAGCACTCCTGGTCAACTGGAACATGGCCGATTGGAATAGTTTCTATCTCCCAACACATGTGGCACTAGTGCCTTTAGAACCGCATGAAGGCTGTGTTGCCATATCACTTCAGGATTCTGAAATTGACAATTCGTCATCTTAAACACCTCGTCAACTTACCCTCCTTTCCCCTACTTCAATTTCAATCAATAATCTGTGTGAGATGCAAGATCACCTGTAGACAAGGGAAAAGATGTTCGAATAACGAAAATGACGGCGAACTGAAGTAGATCTATGAATGAAATGAATAAGATTTACAAAGTTACTTCTTCAATCGTTCCAGATTTCATATTCTCAATTAACTTCAACCATTTTCTAATCAGTGTATGATCAGTGTTTTTTTTCTTTCTTTTTTCTCACATACAGAATGTAATGAAGTAAAATATTATGCACGCAACGAATTATAATGTCATTTGTGTATGGCACTCATTGGACATTACAGTCCAAAGACGTGCAATAATTCCACTTCAATATAATGGTTCAGTGTTCCACAGACTTACCAACTGTCGTCTGCTGGTTGAAACGTTAGGTGTAATTTAGGTTGCATCTGTCAGGCATTTGTGATAACAGCAAAAGTACTGAACCCGACCTAATAGAGTTATAGCAGTCATTGGGGAGATACTTTTGCTGGTGACTGTACCTAAGATACAGGTTCCAGCCCCCTTCATTTCTTCTCCGTTCCTTTTTTTTGGGGGGGAGGTAGTGTGCTTGCCGAGGGTCGTCATTCCTCTTACGTTACGGGCTTAAAGCCATAGATGCCGCTACGTCCAGAAATATGTATAAAAAACAAATAAAACATAAATCACTTGGAACTCTCTTCCTTTAAAAAGATCTTAGTACGTCATTTCTACTCAACCAGTTAGTCAATCGTAGGCTATATGCCATTTATCCAACTTGCTATCAGCTTGATGCTTGTTTTTGTCAACTTTAAACAAAAGTACCAGCTTAGCTGCCTTTTCGACTCCCAAACGTTTTCTTAGCGATGATTAAACAAAATCAAATTACAAAAATGATTTCAACGATAGTCGTATATGCTTGTGCAATTAGCAATGTTCGATAACGGAAAAAAATCGTTATATATATATATATATATATATATATATAGGGTGTTTCAAAACAACACAAACAACGTTTGGGAGGTGATTTCTGACTCCAAGATAAGACAAAAATGTATAGACCAACCTGGGTGCAGAAATATATCATTTCAGAGTTATAGCCTCCCGAAAACATGAAAAAAAAAATGAATTTTAAGATCCATAATTTCAGAACTATGGGACCTACTATAGTCGGGTCAAGATTACACTTTGAAACTAGTATATGCCCTATCCAAATATCCAATCCTGGAGGACTTCCGCAATTATTTTTATTGAGGTAATTGGTGAGTACTTCAAATTATATGCCCGTAGCCAAACTCCCTCTAAAAAAAATTGTTGCGTCAGTGCCTTAGGATTCTGAAAGATGTATTTTTGGATAGCGCATATATTAGTTTCTTGATCCTATACGGTAGATCCCATAGCATTGGAGCTATGGAACTTTAAAGTTAATTTTTTCATGTTCTCGGCAGCCTACAACTCCGAAAGAAAGCATTTGTGCACCCAGGTTGCATGTACAAAGCCGCAATCTTAAGTAGTAATCGCGTCACTTTGCCGAACTTTTTGGCCCCTGGGTCCCTGCCCCAGGACCCATGGTCCCTGGCCGGGGTCAATGACCTAGGGGTACATAGGACCACCCCCTCTAAATTTTGGCATGGGTACCTTGGCCCACCCCCTAAATTTTGGCAGGGGTACATAGGACCACCCCCTTAAATTTTGGAAATTGCCAAATCTAAAAATTTGGTATGGTAGGGTAGAACCATAGTATGTACCTCTATCAGTATTGGGGGTCTATGTCGTTCCCTTTCATGGGTAAAAAATTGCCAAAAAGTCAAATTTCGGGGGTTTTTGACCTAATTTATCCCCTTGGATGAGGTGTTATTACCCTATATGGTTATATGGGCGTATACAGGGGTCCATTCCCTTTCATAAGACATGGGTATATTAATGCACCCCTTGAAAAATTTGGGAGGGGTACCTTGGCCCACCCCTTAAATTTTGGAAATTGCCAAATCTAAAAATTTGGTATGGTAGCCTAGGACCACAGTATGTACCTCTATCAGTATTGGGGGTCAATGTCGTTCCCTTTCATGGGTAAAAAATTGCCTAAAATTCACATTTCGGAGGTTTTTGACCTAATTTATCCCCTTGGATGAGGTGTTATTACCCTATATAGTTATATGGGCGTATACAGGGGTCCATTACCTTTCATAACATATGGGTATATTAATGCACCCATTGAAAAATTTGGGATGGGTACCTTGGCCCACCCCTTAAATTTTGGAAATTGCCCAATTTAAACATTTGGTATTATAGTATAGGACCCTAATATGTATTATGATAAATTTGGATGGTCCACCTCGTTCCCTTTTAGGGGTACCAAATTGCCAAAATATAAACGTAAGCAATACGTAGTACCACGTGTTTGGTTTTGACCTAATTTATCCCCTTGGATGAGGTCCTATTACCTTATATGTTTATATGAGCGTATACAGGAGTCTATTACCTTTCATAAGACATGGATATATTGGTGCACCCCGGGAGGGGTACCTTGGCCCACCCCTTCAATTTTAGAAATTGCCCAATTTAAACATTTGGTATAATAGTATAGAGCCCTAGTATGTATCACTATAAATTTGGGTGGTCCACCTTGTTCCCTTTCATGGGTACACAATTGCCAAATTTTAGTACAACCACGTGTTTGGTCTTTTGACCTAATTTATCACCTTTGATGAGGTGTTATTATCCTATATCGTTATATGGGCGTATACAGGGGTTCATTACCTTTCATAAGATATGGGTATATTAATGCACCCCCAGGAGGGGTACCTTGGACCACCCTTTAATTTTGGAAATTGCCCAATTTAAACATTCGGTATAATAGTATAGGACCCTAATATATATTAATGTAATTTCGTTCCCTTTTAGGGGTACAAAATTGCCAAAATATAAATGTAAGCAATACGTTGTACCACGTGTTTCGTTTTTTACCTAATCTATTCCATTGGACGAGGTCCTATTACCTTATACGTTATATGGTCACGTATGGGGATTCATTTCCTATCATAAGACATAGGTACATTTGTGCACCCGGGAGGGGTACTTTGACCCACCCCTTTAATTTTGGAAATTGTCCCTTTTATATGTTTGGTATTATAGTATAGGACCCTAATATAAATTACTATAAATTTTGGTGGTCCACCTCGTTCCCTTTCATGGGTACACAATTGCCAAATTTTAGTACAACCACGTGTTTGGTTTTGGCTCAATTTATCCCCTTGGATGAGGTCCTATTACCTTATATGGTTATATGGTCATGTATATATTGGTCCATTTCCTATTATAAGACATGGGTACATTGATGCACCCTTTAAATTTTTGGAAGGGGTACCATGGCCAACCCCTTAAATTTTGGAAATTTTCCAATTTGAGCATTCGGTATCATAGTACATGCCTCAACATGTATCATGATAAATTTGGGTGGTCCACCTCGTTCCCTTTTAGGGGTACAAAATTGCCAAAATATAAACGTAAGCAATACGTTGTACCACGTGTTTGGTTTTTGGCCCAATTTCTCCCCTTTGATGAGGTTCTATTACCTTATATGGTTATATGGTCATGTATATGAGTTCATTTCCTATCATAAGACATGGGTACATTGACGCACCCTTTAAAAATTTGGGAGGGGTATCTTGGCTCATCCACTCGGTTTTAGAAATTTTTTAATATAAGCATTTGGTATCATAGTACAGGACTTCAATATGTACCACTATAAATTTGGATGGTCCACATCGTTCCCTTTCATGGGTAAAGAACTACCAAAAAATCAAATTTCGGAGGTTATTGACACCTATTTAGCACGTTATATGGGTATGTACAGAGGTTTATTACCTTTATATGTTTATGTTCCCTTTTAAATTTGGGAATTATCAAATAACAAAATTCGGTAAACGTTTTCTAGGACCCATTGGTGTTCCTCTTATGGCCAAATATTCAAAATTTAAATGTTATTGACCGGCTTTATTATTGAATAAGTACAGGATTTATTACTTTTTTCATAAGACACAGGTGTATTTGTGTACCAATCTTAAATTTTGGGAGGGGGTACAGTTCTTATTGTCGTATCAATAATTGGTAATTGGATAGTATCTCATTCATTGGGTAAATCATTGTCAAATATGAGTATGATCACGTGATCTGTTATTAACCTATGATGGGATTAGGAGTCCAGGACATTGGTACATTAAAACTTTGTAGTATAATTTGAGAATGCGTCATTGGTTTTGATTATTCCCGCCAAATATAAACGTAAGCAAGACGTTGTACCACGTGATTGTCCTTGATGAGGTAGTGTACAGGGATTCATTTCCTTTGTTGTGGTACTTCTTAAGTTTGAGTACACACACACTTCTAGAAAACAGTTGGTTCTACTCAGGTAAACAATTGACGGACATTATTGACCTTATTGAACATATAATGATATGATTAACTCTAAGACTTAGGTATATCAAGAGAAGTATTCTTTAAATTTGGGAATGGTGATAAACAGAATTTTAACATAAGGCGCGAAATTTGAAACAATACATTGAACTTTAGTCACAGCTCATAGTTTAAGATCATTGGTGGTGATTGATTTGACCTTGAGCTTTAGAAATCTGATAGCTAACCTTATTGAATCTTATGACTCATAGACGAAAGGCAATACATGCTACAACAGTTTAAAATTTAATCATAAGGTGATGTAATCTGACACTAGCAAAGTTATTGTTAATGCAATTTGATTGGATTATCACTATCTTTCCTGCAATCTGATTGGTTGATCACTATCTTTCGTGCAATCTGATTGGTTGATGATTTTCAAATCTTTGCTGTATTCAGTTTTAAGTTTTGTTTAACATTTAAAAATCTTGGTTTCGTTCAACATTTTGCACTCACTGATAAATATGATCAAAACCGTTTATTTGTTAATCGAATAGTTCAAAACCGGATAAAGTTTGACGGTTAACCGTGAAACGTAAAATTTTTAGTTTGAAATTTTTTTGTTTGAAACTTTTTTGTTTGAAAATTCTTGCTTTCAAATTTTTGTTTCAATTTTTTGTTTCAAAATTTTGTTTGACATTTTTTTGACAACTTTTGTTTCAAACATTTTTTGTTTAAAAATTTTTCGTTTGAAATTTTTTAAAATGTTTTCGTTTCAAAATTTTGTTTAAAAATTTTGTTTGAAATTTTTCGTTTCCAAATTTTTTGTTTGAAATTTTTTGTTTCAAAATTTTGTTTGAATTTTTTTCGCTTTAAAATTTTGTTTGAATTTTTTTTCGTTTGAAATTTTTTGTTTGAATTTTTTTTCGTTTCAAAATTTTGTTTCAAAGATTTTTTGTTCTAAATTTTTGTTTCAAAGTTTGGTTTGACATTTTTAAAAGTTTGTGCACTCATTAGTAAAGAACCGGAACTGTTTAGAGCAAAAACCTCTGGCAACATTGTGGTGCAATAGTACACGTCAGAACATGATAATGCAACGTCATCAGTTTTTCATCATATATAAGTATCGTTCGAGTTAGTATTCATGATAACATCATCATGGCTACTTGTCTGCAGTTTCTAAACACGCGTGATGTGATGAAATCATTTACCAAGATTACTGATTTACAACAGAATGTACCTTATAGAATCTTAGCTAGCCAAATGATCCCTACAAAGTTTGGATTAAGAATCGTAGTGAAGCTTGAAAATGATAAGAATATAATTTTACCAGCAAGATATTTACCCATGGAAGCATCAAAACAAGAAGAACTGTTACGTTTCTTAAATACTGGATCTGTATCTTTATGTTACAAAGGATTCTTGGGTCGAAGTCATCAACTTGAATTTAGTACACAGCCAGATTCGTCAGCAATTGTGATGAAATCATGAATCAGCACATTCCTTTGACGTCAGCCGTAGTTGTATGAATTTGGTTGGTCGGCATGACGTCAGGAACTGTGATGAAATCATGAATTCAAACGTCAGCACATTCCTTACCAATGACGTCAGCAATAACTATAAACCAGCAAATACAGTGTCATCCCACGAAATCATTTGAGCAAGTGCTTTTCAGGAGGAAAGATGTGTACTTCTAACGATAAAGAGTTCATCTTCGCAAGCTATTGGGTGATATCAATAAAACGGAGAAGTTACTCATTACGCCCAATTTTGAAGTAGTTACTCGCATTGGTATCAATAAAAAGAGAACTGAGCATTAGTCGTCTCGGCTGACCTCGAAGAAGCCCCGCCCTTTTGAAGTAACCACACCTCTATTCTCGAGCCGAGTAACTACTGCGCGTTTGATATCAATAAAAATCAAAGACTCTTCTGTGATGCTAGTAACTTCTCCAAATTTGTGGAGCAAGCTAAATAGGTGACTCCGTGCGAAATATGGCAGAGTATATGATTGTTTTACTACGTAGAAAAACTTATAAACTGCATAGAAATGTTGGAAATGGAGATTACAAAAAGCATTATAAGTTTATGAAAGAAAATGTAGAGTGGTTAGCACAACATTTTTTAAGGAGAATCAACCGAAATTCCGGGTGGTGGACTACGTAATGATGAAAAGATGCGGGTTTTCTTCAAGGGGGCCCGGGCTCATGTGGGCCCCCTATTGTATTTATGAATATACAATATTTGGTATAATTAGAGTGCAATTTGTCTTAAAATCCTGATATATATACCTTCTGCATCTGAATGCCCCCCCCCCCCAATTTACAGAGAAATCGGTGCCCTTGGTTTTCTTGCGTTACGTGAGTGATCCGGGATTTCAGGTCGGAATGTCAGGGGATTCTGGTGTAGCTCAAAGTACTGTCTATGACTACCTGAAAATGGATTGTTTCCGGAAGTGTGCGTAATATGCAAACAGCAAAGGCAGAGTGGCAAGAACAATATACATTTCCGGGTGCTATCGGAGCACTTGACTACACACAAGTGGCATTAAAGAAACCTAGTATTTTGGAGAGTAATACGTTAATAGGAAGAGCTATTTCGTGGCTAAGCGGTTAGCGTACATGCCTTTGGCATAGGAGACCCGCGTTCGATTCCCGGCAGGAGCTCATCTGGTTCGGATTCCACGTTAATCAGTGGGTTCTGTCTCATATAGGCACACTACTGAAAAGGACGTTAAACTAATAATCAACTCAACTCAACGTTGATAGAAAGGGTGTATATATGAGAATGTATTTTGTTTATGTCAAGGCGAAAGGGACACGTATGGTGTGGCAAACGCAATCAGATGGACGTGATTTATGACGTGGGTGGCTGGACTTTTTTAAAAAGAAAACAAAGGAGCCAAGTGTCTGATTTCGTTCTTAAAGCCAAACAATCTACAAAGACCTTGGACAACACGTGATATGCGCTTGTCGCGTTAATCTTGATATTGCTGGATTCCAATCAACATCCATCAGCTCATATAGGTTCATTCCCATCGTTTCAGTATTACTTTCTTCTTTCCCGTTTTTTTTTATTTTATTTTTTCTCCTTTTTTATTTTTGTTTTATTCTCGCTCGAATATTAAAGATTCTCTTTTGAATTTGTGTCTCAGTCGTAGATGTATGTGATATTTCGTTGCATTTCACTGTAATTACTTTCAAAGTTTCGGCTTTCCTTCGTTTACTTTCTGGTAGCTGTGACTTTGAAAGTACCACTGGAAACTCTTTTACAATATCCATAAATGCACTTTGATTGAAGCTGTCGTTGCTACTTGCCAGTTTCATGGCTTTTAAGATACTACGCCATAAGTTAAAAACAACGAAATGACTGCGCGATGAATGGGAGAAAAGAGTAATCACTTCTTTTATTGATACGACTCAGTGCTACGTGCAGAGGAAGCGCGAGTAAACGTTCATAAATCTGGAGCAGACTAGACCTGAGTAGTGGCTTGTTTTATTGATACGAAATTGAGGGAGGAGATTACTCCAGCTGTAGTTACTCCGTTTCTCGAGCAGGACTTCTCAGGAGTAGTTACTTATTTTTATTGATATCACCCATTATCCAATAAATATATTTCAAACAAAACATGTGATGATTGGTATCAGTGCTAGAACATTTGAACCTGTGATTCGATTGGGCAAAGCAGAACAATTTGGTGTACAACTGACCTGTGAAGAATGGCAAATATTATGTTCACGAATCGACCAAATGAACGATTATTTTCATGATGAGCTAAATGTGACCATAGTCAAATCATTAGGCTCAAATCATGAAGTGGTGCTGCGTACAGTCCTCGAAGAGAAGATGGTGCTGTTACGTAAAAAGAGTACATTCCATGTCCCTCGCAATATGGTGTATCTAACGCAAACGGAATGGAACAAATTTATAAACGTATTTCAGTGTGCGAAACATGCAGTGGAAGTGTGCAACAAAACTAGTATATTCCTGAAAAAGTACTATTTTGAAAAATGTGTTATGCATATTGTACAACATGTATCTAGATATTGTGATGGTTGTCAACATCGTTCGTGGGTGCATACCTGCATTGATAAACAGTTTATTTGTGATCAAATGGACATTGAGTTTCCACCAATTGATATTGCATTAGACATTAAAAGACTTCAATTGGA
The DNA here is from genome assembly GCF_964235325.1 of Thermobia domestica. Taxonomy (NCBI): domain Eukaryota; kingdom Metazoa; phylum Arthropoda; class Insecta; order Zygentoma; family Lepismatidae; genus Thermobia; species Thermobia domestica. The sequence goes on from NC_137465.1 coordinate 42,116,570, forward strand.
ATTAAAATTATATGCTAAAGACAAACTAGTGCACGAAGTTCAAAATACATTGTATCGACAATATCCAGAACCACTATCTGGTATGGATGTATGTGGAGTGTAATAAAATGATCCATTTCAATGAATTGTGTTTTTTCATTTCAAGTACAACCCCAGGTTCTGACGTGTACTATTGCACCACAATGTTGTCAAAGGTTTTTGTTCTAAACAGTTCCAGTTCTTTACTAATAAGTGCACAAACTTTTAAAAATGTCAAACCAAACTTTGAAACAAAAATTTAGAACAAAAAATTTGAAACAAAATTTTGAAACGAAAAAAAAATTCAAACAAAAAATTTCAAACGAAAAAAATTCAAACAAAATTTTGAAGCGAAAAAAATTTCAAACAAAATTTTGAAACAAAAAATTTCAAACAAAAAATTTGGAAACAAAAATTTCAAACAAAAAATTTTAAACAAAATTTTCGAACAAAAATTTTCAAACAAAAAATTTCAAACGAAAAAATTTTCAAACAAAAATTTCAAACGAAAAAATCTCAAACAAAATTTTGAAAATTTTCAAACAAAAAATTTTAAACAAAAAATTTGGAAACGAAAAGTTTCAAACAAAAAAAATTAAAAAACTTTTTAAATGTTAAAACAAAACTGAATGCAGAAAAAGATTTAAAACTCATCAACCTATCAGATTGCACGAAAGATAGTGATCAACCAATCAGATTGCAGGAAAGATAGTGATCATCCAATCAAATTGCATTAACAATAACTTTGCTAGTGTCAAATTACATCACCTTATGATTAAATTTTAAACTGTTGTAGCATGTATTGCCTTTCGTCTATGAGTCATAAGATTCAATAAGGTTAGCTATCAGATTTCTAAAGCTCAAGGTCAAATCAATCACCACCAATGATCTTAAACTATGAGCTGTGACTAAAGTTCAATGTATTGTTTCAAATTTCGCGCCTTATGTTAAAATTCTGTTTATCACCATTCCCAAATTTAAAGAATACTTCTCTTGATATACCTAAGTCTTAGAGTTAATCATATCATTATATGTTCAATAAGGTCAATAATGTCCGTCAATTGTTTACCTGAGTAGAACCAACTGTTTTCTAGAAGTGTGTGTGTACTCAAACTTAAGAAGTACCACAACAAAGGAAATGAATCCCTGTACACTACCTCATCAAGGACAATCACGTGGTACAACGTCTTGCTTACGTTTATATTTGGCGGGAATAATCAAAACCAATGACGCATTCTCAAATTATACTACAAAGTTTTAATGTACCAATGTCCTGGACTCCTAATCCCATCATAGGTTAATAACAGATCACGTGATCATACTCATATTTGACAATGATTTACCCAATGAATGAGATACTATCCAATTACCAATTATTGATACGACAATAAGAACTGTACCCCCTCCCAAAATTTAAGATTGGTACACAAATACACCTGTGTCTTATGAAAAAAGTAATAAATCCTGTACTTATTCAATAATAAAGCCGGTCAATAACATTTAAATTTTGAATATTTGGCCATAAGAGGAACACCAATGGGTCCTAGAAAACGTTTACCGAATTTTGTTATTTGATAATTCCCAAATTTAAAAGGGAACATAAACATATAAAGGTAATAAACCTCTGTACATACCCATATAACGTGCTAAATAGGTGTCAATAACCTCTGAAATTTGATTTTTTGGTAGTTCTTTACCCATGAAAGGGAACGATGTGGACCATCCAAATTTATAGTGGTACATATTGAAGTCCTGTACTATGATACCAAATGCTTATATTAAAAAATTTCTAAAACCGAGTGGATGAGCCAAGATACCCCTCCCAAATTTTTAAAGGGTGCGTCAATGTACCCATGTCTTATGATAGGAAATGAACTCATATACATGACCATATAACCATATAAGGTAATAGAACCTCATCAAAGGGGAGAAATTGGGCCAAAAACCAAACACGTGGTACAACGTATTGCTTACGTTTATATTTTGGCAATTTTGTACCCCTAAAAGGGAACGAGGTGGACCACCCAAATTTATCATGATACATGTTGAGGCATGTACTATGATACCGAATGCTCAAATTGGAAAATTTCCAAAATTTAAGGGGTTGGCCATGGTACCCCTTCCAAAAATTTAAAGGGTGCATCAATGTACCCATGTCTTATAATAGGAAATGGACCAATATATACATGACCATATAACCATATAAGGTAGTAGGACCTCATCCAAGGGGATAAATTGAGCCAAAACCAAACACGTGGTTGTACTAAAATTTGGCAATTGTGTACCCATGAAAGGGAACGAGGTGGACCACCAAAATTTATATTAATTTATATTAGGGTCCTATACTATAATACCAAACATATAAAAGGGACAATTTCCAAAATTAAAGGGGTGGGTCAAAGTACCCCTCCCGGGTGCACAAATGTACCTATGTCTTATGATAGGAAATGAATCCCCATACGTGACCATATAACGTATAAGGTAATAGGACCTCGTGTAATGGAATAGATTAGGTAAAAAAACGAAACACGTGGTACAACGTATTGCTTACATTTATATTTTGGCAATTTTGTACCCCTAAAAGGGAACGAAATTACATTAATATATATTAGGGTCCTATACTATTATACCGAATGTTTAAATTGGGCAATTTCCAAAATTAAAGGGTGGTCCAAGGTACCCCTCCTGGGGGTGCATTAATATACCCATATCTTATGAAAGGTAATGAACCCCTGTATACGCCCATATAACGATATAGGATAATAACACCTCATCAAAGGTGATAAATTAGGTCAAAAGACCAAACACGTGGTTGTACTAAAATTTGGCAATTGTGTACCCATGAAAGGGAACAAGGTGGACCACCCAAATTTATAGTGATACATACTAGGGCTCTATACTATTATACCAAATGTTTAAATTGGGCAATTTCTAAAATTGAAGGGGTGGGCCAAGGTACCCCTCCCGGGGTGCACCAATATATCCATGTCTTATGAAAGGTAATAGACTCCTGTATACGCTCATATAAACATATAAGGTAATAGGACCTCATCCAAGGGGATAAATTAGGTCAAAACCAAACACGTGGTACTACGTATTGCTTACGTTTATATTTTGGCAATTTGGTACCCCTAAAAGGGAACGAGGTGGACCATCCAAATTTATCATAATACATATTAGGGTCCTATACTATAATACCAAATGTTTAAATTGGGCAATTTCCAAAATTTAAGGGGTGGGCCAAGGTACCCATCCCAAATTTTTCAATGGGTGCATTAATATACCCATATGTTATGAAAGGTAATGGACCCCTGTATACGCCCATATAACTATATAGGGTAATAACACCTCATCAAAGGGGATAAATTAGGTCAAAAACCTCCGAAATGTGAATTTTAGGCAATTTTTTACCCATGAAAGGGAACGACATTGACCCCCAATACTGATAGAGGTACATACTGTGGTCCTAGGCTACCATACCAAATTTTTAGATTTGGCAATTTCCAAAATTTAAGGGGTGGGCCAAGGTACCCCTCCCAAATTTTTCAAGGAGTGCATTAATATACCCATGTCTTATGAAAGGGAATGGACCCCTGTATACGCCCATATAACCATATAGGGTAATAACACCTCATCCAAGGGGATAAATTAGGTCAAAAACCCCCGAAATTTGACTTTTTGGCAATTTTTTACCCATGAAAGGGAACGACATAGACCCCCAATACTGATAGAGGTACATACTATGGTTCTACCCTACCATACCAAATTTTTAGATTTGGCAATTTCCAAAATTTAAGGGGGGTGGTCCTATGTACCCCTGCCAAAATTTAGGGGGTGGGCCATGGTACCCCTGCCAAAATTTAGAGGGGGTGGTCCTATGTACCCCTAGGTCATTGACCCCGGCCAGGGACCATGGGTCCTGAGGCAGGGACCCAGGGGCCAAAAAGTTCGGCAAAGTGACGCGATTACTACTTCTTAAGTCTAAGATTTTTTGAGCACGGCTTATGCACGCAAGAATATGCTATTTTCTCGTAAGTGAATATTATAATGTTTTTCACATGTCAGAAATTAGAATATCGTTATTCCCTTTTGTGTTGGAAAAACTCATAAAATGTTAGTTTAATAATAATAATAATAATAAGCGTTGAGTGAATTTAGGAGTTGATTTAAATCTGACAACCAATCACCCAATAGCGAGAAAATCAAAGCAGTTGATCGAATTTCTCTTTATTTTTTTTAAAAAAAAGGAAAAAAAAGGATGACGAGAAGTCACGCAACAACACACGATTGAATAATAATGTTAAACTATTACAATTAGATTGAATAATTTACTTTGTGTTGGGATTGGTAATAACATCTTCGGTTGTTTACATTGTTTTAAATGAAATTACGAATTCAATTGATGGAATGAAGGCAGCCTGCTGTTTTAAAAGAATAAAATCAACTTTCTGCTCTTTTTTTTTTTTTTTAATTGAAGGCAATTTACGATTACAATAGTAAATTCAATGATTGATACGTAGTGGCGTGTAAAATAATTACAATACTTTGTTAACCTATTAACTTTCGAGTGCTCTCTTGTGTTCAATAGTGGTACGAGGGATTTTTAAAATTCTTGGAAAAACAAAATTGAGTTTATACAGGGATGTAGTGGTGGTTATATTAGAACCAATTGGAATACCCGTTGTTCGCACGGGAAGGATTGGTTTATAGAAAAGCATTTGAAAGGTATTGAACCCTCTTTCCTCTCTTGTGGGATGTGTATTTGAAATGATAAAACCTTAAAATGCTAAGTAGGGAGGCATGGCGGCTCCGTGGTAGAGCACTTACCTCTGGTGTGCTGGGTCCCTGGTCGATCCCCGGCCAAGTAAGCTTGTGGTGGACAACATCGTGTCCGTGGGTTTTCTCGGGGCACTCCCGTTTTCTCCCACTTTCTCATTCCACCAATTCTTCCATCGTCATTCACTTGCTTTAACCCTACATTGCATGAATTAACGTATTTCAGAGAAAAAATCAAAAGGTAGCTCAAAATATCTATATTTATGGTCTAAAATAATTAGCACCGGAAAAATTGTCCTACCTCATATGTGTTACGGAGAAGGGTGTTGTGACTTCCACGTAACATCGTGCAAAAATAGTAACTACGCAATTAACTATTCACACTATTTTTTTAAAAAAAGTTGTGATTTTTCTTTTATTAGTTTAATATAGTTAGATAAATATAAATCTATATCAAATGACAGTTTACCTTTTCAAATTCATAGAAATTAACCAAGGTCAACTACACATGTCTTCCAATGGCAAACAGAGCCTTACGCGCTTGAAAGAACAACATGTCATATTCCATCAACGCAGTGATAATTGACATGACAATATTTAATTTATACCGAATAATTAGAACCAAAAATACATTTTGTTACCTATAAGTAACAATTTGCAATGTAGGGTTAATCATCGTCTCTCTTAGCCTAAACGGTATAATCGAGGGACGTTAAACTCAAAGATTTCATTTTTTTTTTATTATTCTTCACTTTTCAGTGTATCTACTTCCTTACTCAACGTTTATATTTAAGGGGAAATTTAAATTTAAAATTTGTTTTAAAGCAAGTGAGTTTCGATTTACAGGGTTAAAACTACGGTAAACTTCCAAACTATGCGAATTCAGTAGGCCATACTCAAACTTTTAGTAGTAAGGTTTATCAGTGAATTCTGGTTACAAAAGAGGAATAAGATCAAAGAGAGAATCTATTTCTCGGAAGCTGAATCCATGTCAAAAAAAGCAGTTACCCGTCATTTCTTACAGTTTTTCCTTTATTCAGATTAATATTGAAACCTAAAGGTCTCTATCACTTCCAGTTGGATTAGGATTAGGTTTTAGATTTATGGGCGTTCAGCATCTATGAATATGTTAGCCCGTCACGTATGAGGGATGACGTCAGGCCCGTATCCAGGGGGGTCTAGGGGACCGCCCCCTTTAAATTTTTGCTGGCTCCCTAAAATTTTCACGGTAGGCTTGCAAATGAACTATAATATGGTGATGAACTATAATATGGTTGGATGCCCCCCCTCCCTTAACTTCAGCCGGGCCCCCCTATATTTTTGGGCTGGCTACGGGCCTGGATGACGTCCCTCGACGATCATACTATTCGAGGAAAGGGAAGGAAGAAAGGATTCGGGAGGGAAGGAAGAAGCCTTTAACGTATATGTTAGGTACCATTCCGGCATTTGCCTGATGTGAATGAAGAAAACGTGGAAAAATCTCACTCAGGATAGCTTTCTTAAAAAAAAAAGCTTTTATACTTTTCGGCCTAGTGTCCTCACCGGGAATCGAACCCGAGACTACTCGTATGAAAGACGAGAATGTTAGCGAATACGTTACGTGGGATCACTCACTCCCAGTTGCAATAGAAAAATACACTTAGAAGTGGAACATATTCTTGCGGAATTGGATCTATAGCAAAAAAAAAAAAAGTTTGTCGCTATATATTTCCGTTTTATCCATTATGAGACCAGTGTTAAAACCGGAAAACGTAAATTTTCACAGCTTCCAGTTTGAACAGTTAGATAAAAGTGGAGACAAAACCCATTCTTAGTACGCTGTATGTGTCAGTAAACCGCATTTCGATCTTTCTTACATTCTTGGAATGCTTCGATACTTCCTTGATCTCTGGAAATCAATATTGAAACCAGAAGTAAAAGTAAAGTTCAATCAGTTCCAATTATGGCAGAATGCTGCGATAGTGATTGAGTGATTGTATGTTGTCTTGAGACATTGAATAAATAGCAGAAAAATGATTGTCGCTATCTATTACCACTTTTGTTCTGTTTTGAATGCTGAAACGAGAAATGTTTGATTTCTACCACTTCCGATTTGGAAAGAAGGTTAACAGAAGAAACGGAAGATATTCTTGGAACCAGTGGCGTATTTACGATTTTGTTTCGGGGGGCTTTGTCAACTTTAGTCCTGGAAATGTGAAAATTCTGCAAGATATTTCATTTACTTTAATATAGTAAATATAATTTCAGGGGGGCTTAAGCCCGGAAACCCCCTAAATACGCCACTGCTTAGAACACTAAATCGATTGTCCCTCGAAAAAAAAGCTGCTTTTCGATTTCTGTGAGTATTACTATTTTTCTGTATGGAAATAAGTATTAAAACCGGTAATATTAGTAAATTGGAAGTACTTTCACTTTGGTGGAGTGTTACAGATACAGATGGGGACGGTATGCTGCTATGACACGCTGAGCTGATTGCAAAAACCCGGTTATCACTATCTACTGTATTACCGTTTTTGTTCTATAGCAATCACATTGAAACCAGAAACGGTTTATTTCTACCACTTTCGATTTGAATACTGGGTTAACGGAGGAAATTGAACCTATCCTTGAGACACTCGATCGATTGCGGGAAACACTGCTCGATATTTCATACTTTTTTTTTTTTTTTTTTTTTTTTTGCTCTAATGCTTGTCGACAGACAAACAAACAGACGGACGGACAAAACCATTCTAAAAGATTTTCGACACTTGTGCATAATATAGTTCGGGAGTCTTAAAAGAAGGGAAATTGAATTTGAAAATTCCCTAACGATGAAATATTTTAACGTAGGCTATTTGAGTATGGTTTACTAGAGACCTCCCAACCTTCTCGAATAAATTCACGTCATAATGAAGCCGAAACTCTGAAATTGTTACCTTTTCTTGACGAACGGAACTTTTAAAGGTGAGAAAGGGAAATTTTCTGTTAGGAGTTGAAACCAGCATAAAGTGCTACAAAATAATTATACTAGGCGCAAAGTGCCACAGAAGGTTGCACATATACCCTACTGTATTTTAAACGTTTAGTTGTCATATATGATTCTGTGCAAACAAGATACCAGAAGTGATTTCTTAGGACTCTCATGAATGTTCCCTTGTAGGATCACTCTAATCATGTAAAGATGTATTTATGTGGCTTGGTTGAATCTTTTTTTGGTAATTAAACAAATATGGAATATGGAAATACCACACAATAAAGGACTCAATAAGTATCAATGTATTTATGTTTAGAACTTGTATGGAAGCTCTAAGTCTAAACTCTGTTCTTACGGAACGTAATTAAAGCTTTCTCAGATTGTAAGTCATTGATTATGAACATATTCTACCTCCACGAGGGATTAATGTTCTTACTAGTTAGACTTTGGTAACGCTAGTAGTATCCATTGAAGTAACGTAAAACATTGCTTCAAATCAAAGTCTAAAAATGTCTACGAAACATATAACCATACTTGTCATATAGTCGTATTAGGACGTTCAAGCATGTCTTTACAAGCAGTGTTGCCAAAAAGTTGACATAAAAAGTCGCTAAATGTAGATGAAATGACTCCAATTTGGTGTTAAAAGTTGCTAAAAAAAAAACTATTTGGGATTTTCTTCTCTCTGTCTCTCACTCTCCCTCTCTCTTTCTATATATATAATATATATATATATATATATATATATATATATATATATATATATATATATATATATAATATATAGTAGAGCGTCGATTATCCGAAGTAATTGGGGGACATGGGTGTTCGGAAAACTGGTTTGTTCGGATAATCGAACTGTACATGTTTATTTGCCATGCGCGGAGCGGCACGCCTCAACTCTAAGCTGGCGCAGCTGTTGCTGTGAACAGCTTTGATACTGCCGCTACTTCTACAGCCAGTGCCAAACCGACAGAAGTGTGCTGATTGTTGAAACACAGCGACTGGCGGCTTGGCCGGTCAGCAGCGCCTTATGAAGGCCCCATTAGAAACAATGTTCCGCCAGCGGTGGCTCAGTGCGGCGACTACTGTGGGAAACTTGGTTTGGGAGTGAGAGTGATGATGGACGGTAGGGTGGGAGAGTAACAGGTGCGAGCGAGTACACAGTTCGGTTGACCGACGTTCGGATAATCGACGCTCTACTGTATATATATATATATATATATTGTAGCGATATATGATTTTGTTATATTATTTTTGGTGATGGAAATTAATATTTATTTAAAGTCAAATTAAAAAGATTAAATTGTAGTAATAATGAAATGTTGTCATGTCGTACACACACGTGTATTTGTTTATTTACGTCAATGGTTAGTAAATGTGTTGAATGTAATTACTGAATTAATGGCTAGACGCTAAGTCGTCAGTTTATGTGTTTGTTGTGATTTGTAACATTGTGTACGAAATATGTAAAGTCATCAATGTGAAATGATGTATGTAACATTGACACACTTTGACTGTGGCATAACTGTCAGATTTGCAGAGATTGTTGGTCTGGGAATTTGGTCACGATGTAATACGGGTTGAAACCAATGTTTCACCAATAGCTGAGATAAACAGAAAAGATCAACGAAGTGAATTCCAGTGTGTCTGGAAACAAGAACAAAAACCTCTCGTTGGAGAGGATTGGGATGAGAAGGAGAGATACGGTGATCAGAAGTGGAGCAGAGGTCGAGAAACACTTTGAGAGCCATTGGCAGCTAAGCAGTGAGCTGCAATCCATTCCACTTTGAATAGATCAAGGGAGATCTATCCTTCAACATCAACAACCATAGACTTGGAGTGATGGTTGGCATCTAGTCGGTTACTACAGCCTACCGACTATCCAAACTGAGAGACCCAGTATTGAGAAGTATAATCATCGAGTCCGGACACTCATCATAATCACAGGTATGTGTATCTCAGCTATGTGCGGGTTGGTCGTGACAGAATTTCTGGATGTTGGCGATATGTGATCTGACTAGTTATACTTCATTCATGCATGAACATACACACTAACACTTTGATATTATTGGAAATAATATATTTCTTAAATGAAGCTCAAATGTGTAATCTTTTCCTCTCAATTCACTTCGACCTACTCATTTCAGACAATGAGTAGTAGCAATCTCCGATCGTCTTAATTATGTCATCCCCATGCAATTTAGGCACGACGTTCTAAAGATATATATATATATATATATATATATATATATATATATATATATATATATATATATATATATATATATATATATATATATATATTAAGAATAATCTAGATGAGATTAAATTTATGAGATTAATCTAGATGAGATTAGTGGTTTTACTTTATGATCAATTCACTTCAATGAAATAAAAAATGGTTAGGTAAAACTAAAGTTAAAAGTTCACCAAGAAGAAGAAACTTACATCTACTTCATAGTTTACTCGAGCTTATAGAGATTATCGGTAATGCTGTATTAATTGTACATCTGAACGGAAGCTCTGCAAAACTAAATGATATTGAAGGTTAAAATTATTTTCCGTTTGATATCAGGACGTAGCCTGTCAGAAAAGAAAGCGAGATTCTGGAGATTTCACTATAGGCTGTATATTTGCAAATCTCGTTCACGCACAGTCTGATTCAAATAAGCGAAAGGAAAACAATTTGAAAACTGCTTGGAACTAACAGTGCTTGACCAAAAAAGTTGCCAATCAGAAATATTATTTTTTGTCGCTATTTTGGAGGTCCAAACCTTTAGATTTAGCGACTTTTTCCCAAAATTTCCAACACTGTTTGCAATTTTTTTTATTTTTTTAATACTATTAATAATAATAGATCTCACTCCGATTCAAAACGTGTCTCAATTTGTTGCTTACTGTTTCCACTTTTCGTTTGCTTACATTCAAGATTCAGGACTATTCGAAATGTATCGAGTAATAAGAAGTGGAAGAAGCTTATTATCCTCTGTGAAGACGACTGGAGTTTACATAGAAGAAGGTTCCAAGAAAAACAGAAACTGCCTTCTAGATTTAGACTGTTGCTGATTTTCAATATGTAGCCCATAACTTGATACATTTTCAGTATATTACAATGTTTTTTTTTTTCATTTTGTTAATAGGTACTACTTCACTGTGCGCTATCTTAACCGTGCGCAATCTTAGAAGATTGCTCTTCCCTTAATTACAAATTGAGTTTCTTGTGAAAATTTTGTTATATTTGAATAAGTACAAACTAGAGAGAAGATATGTATTGAAAAAAAGGGACAGGAAAAAATATTATAGTGGATCCTTGGGTCACATCCATTTAAATTTATGTAACTATAATGAATTTATTTTACAGGTAAAAACACAAACTTGGTACTCCGTACGTTAAAAAAATTTTTCTATAACGAAAAGTATGGAATGAAAGTAAAATTATTTTTACTTAAGATCAATAAGCAACACTAAATAAATATACTGTACTGTACTGTTCTTTATTTTTAATTTGGTTGCTAATAGTTGCTGGCACAGATAAACAGAATTTCTTCCAGAAAATGTTGTCCGGGAGGGAGAACAAAATCAAAATACGAAAGGACGGAGTAGGACACTATTTCCTAAATGACGTGTCCTGCATAAGAGTCACATGCAGGCACAATCTAATTTGTCTTAGCCATGGCGATTGGAACGAAGCGATGGGTCTCAAATATAGAAGTAGGATGAAAGACCTGAGTAGTATTATTGGTGATGATATGAAGTGTGTATGTGAAATAAAAGCAAGGATAGGAATGGTGAAAGAAGCCTTTAGAACAAAGAAAAGTCTATTTTAAGTGACCTTGAATAAAGGTTTGGGAAAAAGACCCATTACATGTTTCGTATGGAGTATTGTTCTGTATGGGTAAAAAAACATGGAAGTTAGGCAAAAATTATGAACAAAGGCTGCAACTTTCGAAATGTGAGTGTGGAGAAGAATGTAGAGAATTAGCTGGATCGAGCGGGAAACGAATGAGGGAATGTTAGAAATGGTAGGAGAGGAAAGAACAATTTTAAATATTATTAAGTAGAGAAAGAGAAACTGGTTGAGACATTGGCTGAGGAGGAACTGTATCATGAGGGACGTGCTAGAGGTATGGTGGCAGGGAAGAGAAGGAGGAGGTGAAGGAAACTATAATTAATGGACGATATCAAAACAAAAAAATCGTACGTGAAAACGGAAAGATTAGCGGAAAACCGTGGAGCATGGAAACTTTTCACTTGCAGCAAGTAACCTGCCAATAATGGCAGAATACCTATGATGATGATAACTCCGATTGGGTGATACTTAGCCCTCCGAAAGTATACCCGAAAGAAACATTGCAGGTGAATGGCGTAGCGCGTGGTATTTTGAACACCGGCATGTGTGTGCGTTCGTACTCCTTAATATCCTTTGTGGACAGAGGTACTTTTAAAAAATGCTCACAAAGTAGTGCAAATGTGAAATAGAACACACAGGAGAGAAATGCAGGCAGAAACCAGAGAAACCAAACATACAGAGTGAAAACCTGAAGAAAAGAAGAAAGAAGAAGATGACCAATAGGTAAACACCAAAACACAAAACATACGACATACAAAACAACACACACGTAACAAACTCAAACTCAATAAAACAAAAAACACACAAAATCTCACAAGACTAGAAATGAGAGTAGAGTTAAGCAAATATTAAGTTTAGCTATTTTTTTTTGTTTGTTTGTTTTATCTTTTATTTTTTGTCCAATCCCTTGTTTTAGTTTCACGTCCTTTTTTCCTTCCCTTTCCTTCTTCAAAATTATGAAATAAATAAACCCAAAAGAGAAATCATTCGCAATGATGATACTTCGCCGGCAGGTTTTGAATGCTCAAGGCACCGGCTGACAGTAACGCGGCTGAGCGAAATGAATGAAAAAAGCTCACAAAACTTGCTTATTAGAACTGCTTTATTCGCGAAGAGAGGTATTAGTGAACCGATGGTCCACAGTATTTTTGCTATAACCACGAAAATGTTTCTGAAAACAGCAATCTGGTAGTATGACGGAAAATTATCTTATAGATGTCTTTGTGACTTGCATTGAACAAAAATATCTTCACTGTTGAAACAAGCTCTTTAACAAGTCAAAGTGCAATTCTTGTTTCCCCACGGTTTTGTAAAAAGGTATGTGGAAAATAGAACGTAACTTTAATGTATTATTAAATGACTTAAAGACAATAAAATTGTCACTTGGTTGTTGAACAAATTAGCGTAAAGGACTTCAAGAAAGAGAAAACTTCCATTTCCAATGTAAACTCCACCCTCAAAGAACTATGGCATTCTTGTATTTGAGGACACTTTGGTTTGAAAGGTGACATCACAGGGAATAAAAGTCGCCTTCTTTGACCAAGAATGTGAGATCTTTGTTCCATAAAAGAGAGAAACATTGAAACACGTTGATAAGAAAGAAAAATAAAATCTTCTTCAGAGAACTTGTCTTTACGCGTAGGCAGGTAAAAGTAGCTCGAAAGCACAGATAGGGCTATTTTCATTTACGCGATGTATTTCACTAGCTCCAATGTTAAGATAGAAGTTGTACTTCTCACGTGAACAATCTTCCCTATTGTATTTCAGAACTCCTTCGCTTTTACGGCATATGTTTCGACTTTGTTTTTCTCCCTTGGAATGGACGGACGAATAGATAAAGAAAGCTTAGGGTGGGGTGTTGTATTAATTAAGTTGTGTATGTTTGTAGGATGTGATAGCTATCATTGCGCGCATATCGTTGAACTAGTAAAGCAAAGGGGAGATTTTTTTTGTAATAGTAAAAGACCGGGTGTGGCGTCATTTGTTGCACGTGACTAGCATTAAATGCAATCTGTTCCCTTATGTTACCACTTGGCGATGATGAGTAACTGATTGACCGTCACCTCTCATAAGATCGCCATTAAACTCCCCTTTCCACCCACTCATATCAGCTTAAACATCTGCACAACTTCACAAAGAGGGTAATGGTTAATAATAATCAATTTACAAAGAGACAAAATAAAAATTAATCAATTTAAAACACTATTTTATACATTACATTTAAAATAGCCTAAGACTATAATAATATTTTAATATTTTAGATTATATTTTAATAATATTTTAGGTAATAATATTTTAGAATTTCCTTTTTTCCAGTTCAGCTAGCGCCGCTTGAAGAATATGTTAAACCTAACAGAAATTTCTGTTTTTCGAATGGAATGAATACGTATCAATAAATACAAAACCAGAAATTTGAATATTATAGAAAATGCTCCCTTTTCCCTTTTAGAAGCGGATGGAATTCCAAATTAGTTAAAGTCTCACATCTCACTAAACGTCTCGATTATGTTGAAAACTTCTATTTTAATTATTAAAATTATTTCAAAAGAAATATTCACTCAGAAAGAGATATATCTTTTTCTTAGAACCAATACCTGCAATTATCATTTTCAAAGGGTATAGATAGAATGCCTAAACTTAATAGTTTACCTTTGGAGATCAACTTTTATTAATTATTATGTAAGATACATTATACAATATATAAGTTATATATAGTAATGAACTTTAAGAACTTTAATAATAATTTGAATTTAATTTGAATTTATTGATAAGAGTGACCACAGCCAAAGCCATAAATGGTTACAAATATACAAATAATATACAGTGAAGGATTAGTAAATACAAGATAAAACAAAACAAACAAATTAAAAGAAATAGTATTTAAATACATCAAAATATTTCAATCATATCCAAAAATGATATGTCATACATGAACTTAATGAAAACTTGATTGCAAAGTAAAATTTCAAACATTACCTCCATTCACATATCTATTAAATTGAAAACTGTGATGTAATGTAGAACACGTAAGAAAATAATGAGTATTAATAAAATTAAACAAAATTTACGTAAGAATATACATAACAAAGAACATGAGTAGATAAAAATAAACGTTCATAATACAAGACAATTGGAATTTCATAGACAATATACCAGACGGAACAACGGCGAATTTATATATTTATTTAATAATACCTTCTAAATATTGCTTTTCAAGTAAAGCAAAATTTGCATTGAATAGATTTTGCATTCTTAAAGATTTTTTGTTTATGTTCTCTACGCTATTGAATAATGGAGAACCAATTAATTAAATACATAAAATAAATCGATAGCCCTGAGGTTATGCGAAGGAACTCTGATATACAGATGTTCAATTAGGTTCACCCTAGTATGTATTACATCATGAATAAACCCTGATTTGTCTTAGGTTTCTCCTATCACGAAGAGAGAGCAAATCAAGCCTAGCGAGAATCTCCCCAATAGTCATCTCATTCAATTTAAATTTGAATCTAAGCCAGGCCAAGAAAGAAATTTGAATTGACTCAAAAACTTGAGCAATACTAACAAGATTTCGGTTCCGTATTAAAATAGAATGTTCCAGATGAGATCGAATATAAGCACAACATCAAATTTAACAGGTTAAAATATCTTTAAAGTCTTTAGCAACCCATTTAATAAGCCCAAGATTCCTTCTGGCTCTAGATAACATAGTAGTGAAATATGTTGATCAAATAGTAGCTTATTATTCATCATAACACCTAAATCTTTACTAGTAGAAACAAGTTATATTATATGATGATTGATTAATTATGAAACAAATGGCACATTCGTTTTTCTAGAAAACGATATAACTTTAGTTTTATTCATATGCAAAGGTAGTGCATTTTGAATGGACCATTGATAAACTGAACTAATATTAGCTTCTAATTGCAAGTGATCCTGACAATTTACTATTTTAAAAAAATCTTGTTTTCATCGGCGTACACAGTAAAAAATGGTTGTGTTAATTCAACTCAATTTTACCACAGGACAGTGGTTCCAGCGTGACTACCACTATGCGGTGTTAATTCAACACAGACCCCGTGGTGTTGGCGTTTAACACAGGGGGTGTGTTACGTCTTTAACACACAACCGGTGTTGAGCGGTGTTAAATTCGGATCTAAGTTAGTATTTACTGTGTTACTTCAACATCATTCTCTTATTATTTCAACACACAATCCATGTCATAATTCAAGGTCAGACCACCAGATTAACACTCTTTTGGTGTTAGTTTGTCTCCACTTCTGTGTTACTACGACACGTATTTCGGTGTTGAAATAACTCCGTTTGTGGTGTAGATGTAACCATTTTTCTGTGTTGGAAAACCATATGGTGTGAATGCTTACGCTTACCGAAGATTCTAATTTTAAAATAAGAATAGTAAACTACAGAACACTTCACTGAAAATCTCCATAAATTTTTTTGTCGTCCTCCTCAACGTTTATTGTGAAATATTTCTTGATGGTGCGAAAACACAATCTTCACCAACATCTTGTTCAAGAATAGGAAACTCTTACCTATATCCTTATAATACGTTTGCCTCTTAATCGTAATTCTACTTGTTTTCCGCCATTTTTGAAGCACAGTTCCCGGTCTTGACTGGTGAGCTCTAGTACAGTATAGAAGTGACAGAGTAATAAGATATTGTTTCTCGCTGTTGACATATTTCTTCAGAAACATAATGTAAAACAATTGAAAACACTTCGCGCGGTTTGTATGTTGAAATTTTTTGTATATCTGGATTTGTTTAAGTATTTCTTTCTACTGTGTTTGTCTGTAGTTTCAATCCATTAGCCTTTACAATTAGATGCCAACATATTTGGCAATCACGCAGAAAACAACACCGAAGATTTTACACTTGTGTTAATTTATCGCACAGACTGCTGTCATTTCAACTACCGGCATTTGACACACAACTCCAAATGAAGAGTGAGTTGTTCTAACCACCTGTTTGTGTTATATTTTAACACAATCGTGTTAACATATAGGTATGCCGTTGAAATAACACAACGATTATTTTACAGCGTACAATAGAAAGGGACAATTCAAAGATTTACCAATATCATTTATATATATTATAAACAAAAGAGGGCCTAAATTAGATCCTTGAGGAACACCCGAAGAAATATTGAACACAGATGATTTGCAATCCATATATCTGATCACAAATCTACGTCCAAACAAGTAGGAAGTAAACCCAAGTATCAAATATTTAGGAATTTCAAAAGAGGGAAGTTTCTTAAGAAGAATATAATGATCTGTCTTGTCGAAAGCTTTATCAAAATCAAAATAGATTGTATCGACTTGACCACGATTATGAACAACAGAAGAAACCAATGTCATAAACTTATTCAGGTTTAATTCAGTAGATTTGTCTTTCGTAAATTCATACTGAACGGAACTATAAAGACAGTTATAAATAAGTACAGTAGATAAAAATTTTTAGGTATTACATCAAATAGGTCTATAGTCAGTTACAGTCCTTCCATCAGTTTTAGGAATAGGAGTTGCAGCAAAGGTTTTCCATACATTTGGATAAATATGAGATGCTAAACTCCAATTAAACAATGATGTCAAGATTTTAACAATTATTTCAGATATGCTTTTAATTATTAAAAAAAACGGAATTTGAACAAGACCTACAAAATCTTTAACATTCAGAGTTTTAATAAGATCAAGTATCTGGTTAGTGTTAAAAGATATTTGATCACTACAAAATTGATTGGCCATATAAGTATTATTACTATCATTTACATTAACTTCATCTTTATGATAAACAGCTTCAAATTGTCTGGCCATAGCCTCAGATAATAATCGAGGATCCGAGACCAATTCCTCATTAACTAATAGAGCCTTATGACCCTCTTTAACATTAATTTTGTTTTTCGTGTACTTTCAAAATCTTTTAGGATTATTTTTTTAAGTTTTTCTCAATTTTACTATAATATTAATTTTATCAATAAGAAGTTGCTTCTTAAAATTAGAACGATATTTGGAAAATGCATTATAATCGTGAACAGATTGGGTTCTTTCAAACTTCTTGTGAGCATTATTTTTGTTATTAATCAAATACATTAAATTACGAGAGTACCATCTCCGATATTTAGAAATTGATTTGGTTGCTAATGGAACATTATTCCTGAATGCTTCTAATATAACATCGCTAATATTTTGAGCAACAGCACCTATATCTTGATTCAACAAAATATTGGGCCTCGGAAGCCCTTGGACTTTTCTATATAAAGAAAGATAATCATTCTTCTGATATAGCAAAAAAAATCACTTGGCATCTCCTGTATTAGAGATAATAATTTGATAACAATTTCAATAGGATCATGATACTGATCAGGCGAAACTAGAGGTGCTACATTATTACTAGATTGAACATAGGTATTATACAGAATTAGATCGAGACCAGACATCCCAGAGTCAACATTCAGATTCATTTCGTCCAAGAAATTAAAATTTTAGCCTTGGATTTTGAATAATAGTTTATATCATTTGAGAAATTTCTATTTGTCCAATCAACTTTGGATATATTGAAATCATCAATAACACTGGAAAACACCAATAACACAACTTTTGAGGCCGCGGTAATTTCAGCGAAATTAGGTTAGATTTGTCATTCTAATTACGAATATGGCAGTAGTTGCCCTACATTGGCTCTAGTTTATCTGCAAGAGCAATCACTATAGAAATACAAATACTAGATATAGATCACAATCATCATGGTGATTCTTCTGTTTTCTCTATACCATAGGCACACCGAATTTTAACCCTGTTCTTTCACCTTTTGTCCAATACCGTAAGCACTCGACACAAGTCTTGCAAACCTTATGGGGCGCCCAACTTTTGTCTTGGTCTCCAACCTTTACACCAAAATATGCACAATTTGGTTGCTTGACGAAGTCAGTCACGTTTCTTCTTTGTTTTGGTTGACAGTTTTCGCTACAGATGTAGCAAAAAAACATCTGAGTCGTTTCTACTGCATCTTAGTGAAGAACTCATCTTTTAATGAAAGAAATGAAGAAATAAACATCATTTTAGTAACGGAAATGGAAATATTTACAAACAAATACTATTAATGACGAATCAAATTCGGCAGAAAATTGTGTTGACAATTTCACAACTTTTACCGCATAGTATTGGCATACATGTCATATTTTATTCACGGTACATCTATACTGATACCTATTATCTCAACATCTAAAGCCAATTTGGCAAAACTAACGTTATTTTTGGATTCAGCGTGCACATTATACATAGAATCCATTAAAATATTACTGGCCCCAGACATTTTTCATTTTTTGTTGACCAGTGTAATCACTATTTTGAGGAAAGGGGGGCAAGAGTACGCAAATTTCAATTAAACTTATATATTTTGGTAAAAAATAGTTACAACGGAAAACTTTTACATGGAACACAAAACTTGAACTCTCCTTTACGAAATGTGAATTCAACTTTTATATACCTCTGTCCTTGGAAAAACTATAATGCATAAAATGAAAACATTCAAATTCGTACTCTTGCCCCTATATGTGGGTCAAGAGTACGAAATCAAAGAGGCAAGAGTACGCACCCAAAAAAGTATTAACAATTATCACAGATGAAGGTGCCTACTCCTTCATGTGATGTGCATTGTTCATGCCACCATTCATGGCATCTTACGCACTTGATCCAGTCTTCTATTGGTGGATCACTGTAGATGAAATTGCATGATGAACACTCGTACACTACTTCCTCACTGATCTGAGGAGTTACCTTCGGTTGTAGCTTTCTTGGTGCAAGTTGATGTTTGCCTTTGCTCTTTGGAGGGCGCCGTTTCAGAAGTAAGTTCTGCTTAAAGGAGAGGTTGTCAGAATCTCTGATTGACCTCGAGAAGATCAAGATTTTTGGTTGTGAGCTTGGTGGCAGTCGGAAGAGGACTGACAACCACCAAAGGAGTGCATGATGTGGACGGTCTACATGGGCTCCTGCTTACCTCCAGTGAAGATCCAGGTTTACTGGTTGGAGGTATGACAACAGATGAAGGAGCAGCCGGCAGAGGAGTGTTTGATGTGGACAATCTGCATGAGCTCCTGCTTGCTTCTACTGAGAATCCAGCGTTACTGGTTGAAGATTTGGTAACAGATGAATGAGAACGAGCAACCGGCAGAAGAGTGTTTGAAGTGGACAGTCTGCATGAGCTCTTGCTTGCTTCTAGTGAGAATCCAGCATCACTGGTTGAAGGTTTGGTAACAGATGAATGAAAACGAGCAACTGGCAAAAGAGTGTTTGAAGTGGACAGTCCGCATGAGCTCATGCTTATTTCTAGTGAGGATCTAGCGTTACTGTTTGAAGGTTTGGTAGCAGATGGAGGAGGACGAGCAACTGGCAAAGGAGTGCTTGATCTGCATGCGCCGCATGGGCCCCTTTTTACTTCCAGTGAATCATCCGATGAACGATTATGGGCTCTATTCAGGTCTGATGCTTGATTTGTTGCTTCAGGAATGCTTCCATCTTCAGAGCTGGCTTCTACCTATAAGTCTACCACATCCACAATAGAGGGAAGAAAATCTTCTTCAGTGAACACATCTGGATTCAGTGGGACAACTCCAGATTCTTGAAGGCTGGATACCAATGGTTGCAGCTTTGTAGTAAGCCTCAGTAAACAAACTCGCAACTTGTAATTAGGCGGGATGGATGATTCATCATCCATTTATCACACACTGTTGAATACCAGGATTTCAGCGGGTCAAAAACAGGAGTTATCTAATGGTTTCAAATTAAAGCTGGTATGGGGTGGAAAACTCAACATCACTATCCCATTTTGCCTGCAGAAATCAATCGCCTCGACTGATATGTGAGAGGTCTGATTGTCAACAAGTAACAATACCTTTTTCGTAACCGAATTTGATCGCACATGTTGGTGTAAATAATATAACCATTCTACGAAAAGTTGTGAGTTGATGAACCAGAATCAGATATCATTCCCACAGAACCGGGCGGCGAGCCATCGAATAATTCTTGTTTCATTAGTTTTCTGGGGAATAAAGGAACCAAATGCACTCACCAGGAAACAGCTGTTATGTTAACTCCAAAATCACTAGATACAATTTTATTCACAACTGATTTTTAGTCGACTTTTGGAACTTTATGAGGAACCGTATTTATGCCAGTTTCGTACATGTTGTAGATATCCCGTAGAGAAAAGCCGTTTTCTCTTACAAGATCTTTAGACAATTAAAAAAAACATTCAACTTGTGGCTTGCTAAACCCACGAGCTCTCCCCAGACCAGTCTTTGAAGGCTGTCGCAAAGCAATAGTTAAATGTCTACGACGGAAAGATTCTGTCCAATCTCTTCCTGCCATTCGATTCGCATGGCTAAAGGATATGGGGCAACTAGTTACGTTCAGCGAAATTGTATGTCATTCTTCTTAGATCTTTTAAAGTTAAGTCATAGAAGAATTGATCCAGTAATATGATATATTCCACTAATTCGTTCTCCATTTCTTCGATAAATAGGCCTACTGGCTTTATTGTGCCTAAAAACGTGGCAGATTTTCATTTAAAAAAAGAAAAGAAAAATCTAGGGATGCGCTCGAGTCGAGACATGTCTCGAATCTCGACTCGACTCGACTCGAATTCGAGTCGAGATTCGAGTCGAGACACACTTTGTAAAATTCGAGACGAGTCGAGACAAACGTATTTCTCGACTCGAATTTTCGAGTCGAGACACGAGTCGAGTCGAGACGGCTCTTAAAAATCTCGACTCGACTCGAATGTCTCGAAAATCTTTCTATAATTTTTAATATTATTTTGAAGAAAGTATTCACTCAGAAACAGCCTTGAAACCAATTCCAGCTTTTATTCCTTCAGAAAGGTACAGAACGCATAAAATTAATAGTTAATCCTTAAAGATCAAGATTTAATTTTCAGCTCAATTCAGTTAATTAGAACTAATAGTTAATGTCGTTGTATTTGATTGTACTGCAAATATAATGATAATAATAATAATTGATTATCTAGTTTGTATAAAACTATTATCCGTAGTCTAAATCTAGTTTGTATAAAACTATTGCGATAAGGTGAACTTCATAAATTCTCTGAATGAGCAGTTGGTAGTCTATAGTAATTTAGCATAGTTATAATTATTGTGTTTTTGTTCCCATGAACGCAATAGGGTTACGTAACTTCTGGATTATTCGCTTGCCCAACTATTTTGAGGCTTTAATATGTTGCAGCATATCAAGAGCTACGGATAATATATAATGTAACATTTGTTGTACATCACATATTATGATACGAGACTATTTTACATAGTATGTCTTATCTAATATAAATAAAATAAAGTTTGTTTGTGTGTTTGTCTGTCTGTTTGTGTGCAACCTGGGGACCAGACGAGTGGACCGAGAGTTCCCAATATTTGGTCACGGGTATCTTGGTCCAGGCCCCAGATCAAGACGAAGCGTTTTTTTTTAAATTTCGAACCAGGGGGTCTCGGGGGGACGCTTACTGGGACCGACCTGGGGACCAGACAAGTTGACCGAGAGTTACCAAATTTTGGTCACGGATACCTTGGTCCAGGTCCCAGTCTAAGGCGAAGCGTTTTTGTCAAAATTGGAACCAGGGGTCTCAGGGGGGTTTTTAGCGAGACATGTAGTAAAAGTAATCCAAATTGATCGACATTAGTGTCAAATCAATGTTTTCACGGTCGCTGAGATCAATGGTGACACTTCCATCAGCGATGACTTGCAAATTCAGCTACCACTGTATGCGGGCCGGGTGTCAGCGGGTGAGGAATACCGAGACATGTATAAATAGCCCATATTGATTGATACTAGTGTCAAATCCATAGTTTTCGCAGTCACTGAAATGAATGGTGATACTTCCACAGGTGTTGACTTCCAAATACAGCCCCCATGCGAAGAAAGGGTATATTAGGCTAGTATTACAATAAATGGACTGCTTGGATGCCAAGAACTAGTACAGATAAGTATCATTCACTTCTATGAATAGGTATTTTTTAAAAGGATTTTTGTAAACACTAAGTTATAAAACAATGAACTACATACAGTAATTATGGTTTTGGTTCCCAACATAAAAGAAATATGGATTGTTCATGAGATATAGAACTTCAACTTTCACTCCTGGAAAATTTCAATTTTGGAAGGAGGCCACTTGGCATCAAAGCAGTTCACTGTAAGATAAATACATTCCGCACATTAGTAACATAGTTGTTCAGGGGCCTTCGATTTCCATCCTCTCAAATGAAAGCTGAACGATTGTTTGATACATGCTGACTATATAGGAGAAATAGTGTATTAAGTTTTCGAGCTTTGGTGCGTATCCGTATTTACACTCTGATATAACTTGAAGTTCACACTCAAATCGAGCTAATTGTTTAATGCATTTCGAAAGCTTTTGTTTTTATGCAGCTCATTAAGGAAAATCTATTTCATAATCGTAACATTTATGTACTAAGAAACTATGAACGTAAAGTGGACTCGACCTAGCCCCGTGGCCGCTGTGACTCAGTGGCACAGCTCTCACCCTTGGTGTGTGAGGACTCTGATTCTGTGTTTGTGTGTGAACTCCGCGGCTAGTGTACGCGTCTTTGCCGTGGAAGACTCGTGTTCAATTCCCGGCGCGAGCTCATGTAGTTCGGATTCCACGTTAATCAGTAGGTCTACATTTCATATATCCTCGCTGCTGAAAGAGACGCTAAAGTCAAAATCAACTCAACAATATATATGTGTGTGTGCTTATGTGAATTTTCTCGTGGCTGTATGGTTAACACATACGCCTTGATCGCGGGAGACTCTGGTTCGATTTACGGCGGAAGCTCATGAAGTTGTTACCGGTATCCCACTTTAAAACTGTAGATCCATGCCTCATATAACCATAGATATAATATATATGCCTTTGATACACTTATTTTCCGACTTGGAAGCCATCGAAAATTTCCGGACACAGAGTCCCGTAGACCGAAAATGAGAAACATGGGTACAGAGTAAAACAGCCATAGAAATTTAAGCTTTTTAGGCTAACTTAATCCTTACATATAATGCAATTAGCTTGGCCAAGTTATAATGGAGGAAATGCTATCATTGCAACACTCTGAGAATAGAAAATGTTCGTCAGGTATTACTATCTCCCCCCTCTCCTGCAGAATGAAAACCCTGACTAAAACTCAATATATATATATAAAACTATTTTGGGTAATGTAACAAACAGTAACGGATAGTATTCATGTTTCCTTGCAGAGGTCCTTACGAGGGTTTGCTTCCATCTTCCTCTCCCCAAGAACTAAAATAAATTAAAAAATTGCTATTACTTGTTAATCTTGTACAAAGGAGCAATTAAAGTCCCAGTGTAACACCCCTTCATATTTAGATTTTCCCCCTGGAAGAAAACCAGTTATTATTGTTTCTTGATTTCTCAGTCTCACCTACATAAACATACGAATAGAATTACAGGATAGGACATGTTTAGAGTGCTTGCACGTGACTTCTAACAATATTTCTCATCAAATGTGTCACAGATGAACATTTCCGTTTGTACTGCCTCTATTTTCTGGTACATATGTTTCATTTATGTTATGTTGCTAAAATTCGTTAGGAAATAAATACAGACTGCGCCTGTGTGCCTGACAAAACGTAAATGTACTGGATAATTATTTCTTCACTTTCTTCCAGAAAAAAAAGTAACCCATCTCATGTCGACTAACAAAAGGAGGTAGCGGACCAAAGATAGCCGTTGTTTACTTAAGGTCGTTACACAGCAGGGGTTTCATTCAGTCAGAGGGAAAAGAAAAAATAATTTAAGGTTTCTACATTTGTTTTGAACTGCAATATACTTCTTCCTTTTATTTTAAGAACCATTTCCTTCTCATTTGTCTGCATCAGAAAAAAAATGCAAAAAGATCACTAGAATGTGCCTATTTACCCAAAGTACGTACTAGATCACTAGTTCAATAGTAAAATCACTAAATCTAGTACGAAATCATAAATGTGGCATCCCTGGGTTGGAGCGAAAGTAATGGTTGGAGTGAAAACTAGTCCATATTTCTACTGCGTTCTGTTGTTGAATTCACAGAAATGTTCAAAAATAAATTCAAAAAGTAAAATACGATCCTATTTAGTTTTGTTTTGTGTTAGGATGAGAGAGAGAAATGCAACATTTGCTTCGCTGTGAAGTTATATATATTATTAAGATGAGCGGTGATAAGCGAGGTTTAACAAAGAGTGCCTTTCGGATGCACAATTTAACGGGTAGTTGCAGTCCGTGTTGAGAATCAAACCAAAGCTATGTAAGACATGTTATGACAAATCCAAAAGGTGTGTTGTATCGGTGCAGTACCAGTTTTTCACGTTTTTCAAAATGTTCCAAAACCCAAAGAATAATCTTTAATTTCTGATATTTTAGTCGTCAAAAATTACAATTTTATAATGTAGTCAATGTTTATAATTACTGGGCAGTTGGGCGTTTAAACTAATAACATCATAATAAAGTCACAACCATAATTTTGAGTTGAATTGTTTCTGAGTTTAACGTCCCGTTCAGCAGCGAGGCTATGTAAGACGTGGACCTACTGATTAACGTGGAATCCGAATCACATGAACTCCCACCGGGAATCAAGCCCAGGTTTCCCACGCCAAAGGTAAGTATGCTAACCGTTAGCCACGAAGGAGCTCCACCATAATTTTAGTGGGCGATAAGAAATATCTCGCCAGTGCTTTTACAATAAATAAAATTTTATAAGTATTAAAGAATAGTGGTAAGAGATTTTATAATAGCTCTTTTATTTATGAGATATGAGTATTTTAAAAAAAAACAACAACTAAATAATAGGTTGGCGGAACCACAAAAGACTCGTAAAATAAACTTTCTTATAAATACATACGCACCTTACTCACCTTTTATAATTGCCATGCTTACGTTCTCCATAAAAACATAAATTCTCTTTTAGTGATACTTTACACAAGATCATGAAGTGGGTTCAAATTTAATTAAAGGCAAAATACAATACAATAATCCACAAATATTGCCTCAAGTGAGTTTAAAGATTTCTAAACACCAGTGCGAAACCGGGCTCTGCCGTTGCGATCGATTTACAGGTCTTGAGACGAAAGTAAGAAGGGACTTACGCACACAGTAAGTAAAAACAATTAATATGCCTGTAACTTTCCCCCAAATGGGTGTATCTTAAAACTAACCTCACCATTATTTTTCTAATTAAATTCTAGCCCTAAATTATGTATCATATTACCCTATTCCCATTTTGAAAACTTGACCTTAGTTCAAAATGGCGGATTTCAAGATGGCTACCATCAAGGTCATATCTACCATACGACTTCCCCCCAGGACTTATATGTATCCACATGATTTTTCTTCATTTTTCTTCTTTAACGCTCCGTTTACAAAGGGTAGTAAGGGACTTCTGTAGTAATCTCTAATAACCACATCACAACTCTTAAAAGTTATTTTAAAAAAATAGAAAACATGCACCATGGCAAAAATTTGTCATCACAAGTAATGATGCATA
This sequence comes from Thermobia domestica, assembly GCF_964235325.1. Lineage (NCBI taxonomy): Eukaryota > Metazoa > Arthropoda > Insecta > Zygentoma > Lepismatidae > Thermobia > Thermobia domestica. Next base: position 42,142,737 of record NC_137465.1, read on the forward strand.
CATGCCTTCTATCAGCAAAAAAAGTTTCATTGAAATTGGAGCCGGACATTTGAGTGATGTCCCTTGTGGGATGTGATTGAACGTGACGTCAGAACACATCGCCCCCCTTCCCGGAATTTACGGGAATTAGGTGACCTGAGTGAGCACATGTGGTGCCAGCTCTCTCCAGCGACCTATCAAGGATCATTGCGTGTATGCCAAGACGTGTCGCCGTTTTTATCCATGCCAAAAGTCGACATACTGACAATTAGGTAGGTAGTCATGATGGTCTGGCTGATGGGTGCGTATATTTTAACTCGTACATTTTGTCTCGACTCGAATTTCGAGACGTCTCGACTCGAATTCGAGTCGAGTCGAGACACGAGTCGAGACAGAAACATATTTTCGAGTCGAGACACGAGTCGAGACAACATTTTCTCGAGACGAGTCGAGACAGGCTTAAATCTCGACTCGACTCGACTCGAATGCATCCCTAGAAAAATCCTTAATTCTCCTTATATTAGTAATGGGAATGCATAGGATACATAAAAATCAGATATTATTTAGACCCTTTATAAAAATATATTTCCAAATTCGGCTTATTCCATCAGTTACAGAATGCTTGTCACCTACGAGGGTAACTTGAAAACTTCTCGATCTATCTTTGATGAAGCTACATATTGTCAAATGTTAGGTTAGGTTAGCTTCATATATCTTTATAGGATCCCATACCAATCATTGGACTGATACCGCCTTATGCAGACTCATTTTAAAGTATGATTACTAAAGGACTGACTACTACAGGAAACATATGGTAGTTGAACTTTTTAGTATGGCACTAATCACGCGTCAGAACGACTCTGCATAAGGCCTATTGAAATTTATTACTGAAAACTACTGACATTTAAGATAAAAGAGGACAAAGCGTAGCATTTCTGAAACCTGAATAAAATAAGCAAGCGTAAAGTTATTCAATAACTACAGATTTAACTATCTCACACGTTTATCTGTTTCGAAAACTCAAACACCACCTTAGATACTGTTATGTAAGGAATGGTATTTAGAATAACAATTTATCCCTCGTACATAAGAAAATATCAGGATTCTTTAGAATTCTTAACATTAGAGGCTACATATGGGAACCAGTATTCGTAACTAAGAATCCAGTTTGCCGTCACTCTCTATTACAACGGACTTTACACTCTTTTTTGATTGTTAGATCTAAATCAAATTGGATTCTTTTTCACAGAACAGAAGGGGCAAGAGTACGCATGCGTACCCTTGCCCCCTCACTACACAATTGACTTTCCTCTGATGTTGTACAGCCAAATGTTGGAAGAAAGTCAATTTACTCCATCCTGTCAAACAATGGATATGTTAGAAACTAACGCTTTATAGTACTTTGAAATCGTTAAAAAATTGTGTAAGTTATTCATTAACTACTTATGTCCCAATATTATATCAAACTATTAGAAAAACATAAATAATTACCTAGATAGCTTGTAGTTTGCCGCAGCACACTCAAATTTGTTTAGGTTCTAGACGCCATTAACATCAAACTCCACGTGACGCATTATTGCCATACGTGAATATATTCCCCTGATTTTAGGGAATCGTATCCTTACCCCCCACGTACTCTTGCCCCCTCTACTCTTCTAGTTCAAAAAATTCACTCTTTACACAATATAATTCAGATAGTTCATAAAACTTGTAACAGAATAAATTGGATGAAAGTAACAACATGCAAATAATATTTTTTTCCATTCAATATATCAATCTCAATCCAAACACACTCAGTCTCAGTTTCTAAATCAAATCTCCTTTGACAACTTATGTTTGTTTTAACTGCTAGTAATACACCACTACTTCTGTTACATTCATTAGAAATATAATTCCTATCAGAACGAAAACACTTATAGGTTTCAGGAAAATAGTCACCAGTAGACCTATGTTGCTTGTGACTAAACCATGACTTTGTGACAGCAATAATATCAAAAGAAAAGTCAGGAACAGAAGACAAAATATATTACTTTTAGTTCTAAATCCTCGAATATTTTGATACTATATATAGACTAGTTGTTGCTGTTTACATTATTAATCTGGTTTTCAGAATTGGTTGTTAAGAATTTACTATAAAACGGACCAATTAATATACCATTGAGCCATTTTCTAGGGTCGTTAATAATTCCAAAATCAGTGTCAACATTTCAACATGAAAAGAGGCATAGGTATCATATTTGGTTTTTAATCTAGTACAGTTGACATAAGTTGCATTTCTATTACTGATAATATTTTCAACATCGCTTTCATTTACTGATGGACCAAATCTAGTAACAAATAATGCTCTTTTTCTACTTTTAGCAATAAAATCAATTTTGTCAGAATCACTACCAGAAATCAACTTACGTTGATTTTTACTCTCTCTATTGTCTGTCTCTCTCTTAATCTTTTATTTTCTAATCTCTTTGTATTACGTGAAATGACTTGAACCTATTGTTCTTTATTTCTATCAAACTCTACTTCTTCTTGGCTACAATCTAAAAACTGTATATTCTCATTTCTAGTCAATTCAGAAAATAGATCAGGATCACTTACGTTTACAACCTTTCAATTCTTATGAGAAAGTTCTATTGATTTCTTCATCAAACAATTACAAAACTTTTCAAAAGATTCTTTTCTCATTTTGGTACTTTAATTGCACTATTTCCTCATTCAAGCCTTCAAATTCCCTTAGAAATACACTCTTCACGTCATTCAGTTTATTTACCAAAAAATTTTTCAAAGAATCATCAACAATTGACCTTTCAAGATCTCCATGATTATCTCCATGCTGAGACACTTCAGAAACCCTATCACCCTTTATACAACTATTACATAAAAAAAATCGGACAACTGAATGGAACTACTATCCATTTTCGAGTGTGATTCAACACATAAAAATGACACTTAATTAAACAATTATTGTATTTGATGAACTTTTATCTACCATAAATGGGCGGACTACAGAAAGAACAATTCTCGCCAGTAGGGGCCATAGTATATCGTTTATTTTTTAAAAAATTCAATATTCACATGCACATATACAAAACAATTCTACACACAACTGGCCTAGTGTGTGAACTAAAATAATAATAATAATAATAATAATAATAATAATAATAATAATAATAATTTGTATGTTTATTATATAATATTCATTATTATTATTATTATTATTATTATTATTATTATTATTATTATTATTATTATTATTATTATTATTATTATTATTATTATTATTATTATCGGTATGAACTTTTGTGTTTGCGAATACCCTTGATGAAATTCTGGATACGTGACTAGTATACAGTATAAGTACTGGTATATTGGTTTGAAATTTTGTATATATGGCGTATTCAAAATTCGAGATCGATTAATTAGTTTGTCCCTCTCAGCACCGGCGCTATATGAAGCATGAGTCTACAGATAAACGAGGACGAGTAAAGAAAAGGAATTTGTTCTGCATCAAATATTATGCACTAACAAGCATGCAGGGAAAGTACAAAATCAAATCAAATAATATTTGCAATTTTGTATGCATAGTAGCCTATTCAACTTCGAGAAAACACACATTTCGTTCAGTTTAACAAAGATTCATACCTTCTTCATAAATTCTTAGAAACCATCAATAAAGAGACCGGAAGTGAAGCAAGTTAATAAACTGCTTTTATTTTGTTAGTGGTATATTGTGATTGTGTTGAGCATCTGATATTTCGTTTAACATAGTAAAAGGTGTCTAGACCCATCCAATCAGAAATTCTTGGAGATTTTGTTTCTTTTCTCCTTATACTTTATGTATACATATTTTTTCTTCATTCCACAATGTCATAGAAGAAAGATGATTACATGCAGTAGCACTTCGGGAAAACTGATAGAGAATGGCATTTCCTTGCACAGCTCCAATTTTACGCTGAAATTTTCCTTGTGAAAAGAGGGTGATTTTATAGCCAAAATGGCGGGCCTCTTATAATATATATATATGTATGTGTGTGTAGCTTCATAAAAAGACACGAATATTCTTTTTCACAACGTGCTATCTTGGTGAGGACGTATTGGAGTTAATACTTGCCTTGAGCATAGACGGTTTATGCTCTTTATTCCTTAATTATGGTATAGAAACTACCAGAAGCCCATGAACGTATACGCACAAAACGAGAGATGCATGTTACACGTGGAAAATATTTTACACACTTACAGACAGGGAGAAAGAATCAACTTTTTTCCCTACTTCTTTCCTTTTTGTATTCCAGTATCATTTCTGGAGTCTTCGTTTAAGGATGCACATTACGATTTTATTGCCAGATTAAATCAGATTCGTAGGGGACTTCTTTTCTTTCTTTCCTTTATTTTTTTTCCTGATGCGTTTCGTCGCCACGCATGTACCTTTGGTATGTGAGAAAATTGCGCTCTTGTATTCTCAGATTTTGCTTAGAATTAAACCCATTTTACGACATTCTTTGTTAAAATTGTAATTATATTGGCCTCAGTGAGCTTGCATTTTCTTAACTCTAATTCACGTAAACAAAACACAATGCAACCTTGAATTTAACGCAAATTTAACGGTAAAGCATTGTAAGCCAAATGTATATTTATCTTGTCGGTATTCTTTCCGAAAATAGGTACTAGCCCATTTGTCTATAAAGCTCTAAGGAGTCAATAGGTCAATAGGGCAGGGATAGGGCAGGGATGTGTTTCTTCCTTTCTTCAAAATGTATATCAGCATTCTTTTAAATAGATTTTGCTTTTGGCGTAGCGAACTGCTAAACAAATTTAAATTTGCAAATCGTTATATGTTTTGTACAGCATTTTCTACACTGAAGGAAATTAATATTGTAAGATTTGCTATTTTATGTGGACATGAAATATAATGAAAATTTGCAGTGTTTGTATATGACGAACAGGCATGAAAATGGACAGCAAAGTAGAGGAAAATAAATGATATACATAGAATTTTGTAATTTTAAGTACTAATGTAAGTACTACTTTTAATATTGTCTAATGTGGTAGCTGGTTTTAAGTGTATGCACCTGGAGCTTTTTTTTAAGTAAACGCTGAATCCGTAATGTCGTCATGAAATGAGGAATTGGTATAACTCAGTCCACGAAGTGAACGATCACTTTTATGGGTGAAAATACAATAACTTTATTTTACATAAATATTAATTTCTTATCTCTATTGTAGCCAAATTCTACGTGGATTCAGTTCGTTTTCCAGTTTTTAGACGTTCTAAACCGAAACATTAGGTTTTTAATTTTCTATCCTCATTTCAGTGAAAACCAAAAGATTGAATGCTATGAAACAACTCAATGTTTCATTTACGAACTTTTTTAACAGAGTTTTTAATTACTGTGAAAACAAAGAAGGGTAGTAGTTTCACTAGTCTCACGATTTTGCTAGTGATCTAATTTCCGAAAAACTATATATAAGTTAAGTTCTTATATTTCGAAAGAAAACACATTTAGACGTTTTGTTTCCTAATATTATAAAATGTTGAAGTACACGTAACCTTTTTTTATCGTCAATTCTACGGCCAATCTTCAGTAATATGATTTGTAGTTCGTAGTGGATTAGTTTGTGCTATTGAAAACCTAAAAGACACTAAAGGAAACATAGAATTGTTGGTGAATGGAATATCTATTACTGAAGTTCAGTGAAAATCTATTACTGAACTTTAATCATATCTGAGAACGAAGAAGGAGCGTTCTATCATGAAAGTAAGACAATGATATACTATTATTTATCGCAAAAATAGATTATTTCGATAGTTAATTATTACTTTAGATGAACTGCATTTTGTCATCCAAGTTTTCGTTTATAGATATCTCATTTCCATGTGTGATGCCACATGTAAAAAATAACTGAGTAACAAAGGGCAAATAAGCCAGATATTCAATTTATAATCCGCTATTATAGTTTCTGACATCTCACAGTCACGAAGCCAGACTCTTAGTAGAGATTGTACGCATGCAGGAAAATATATTTGTTGACAAAATAATCCAAACCAGCAGTGGCAGTATGGCAACTGGAGTTCCTGCAAGGGGAAAAATGTTTACTTACGATGATGTCTACTGCATAAGTTATAAAGAGTGCGACGAAAGCTCGGTTATATGAACTTGCTTATGAAAATGTTTCATACTGTTCACTGTCGTGTAATTATTGCGTTAGCTCTGCAAAGTTCAAAATTACAAAATTTAACTTTCGTGCTTTAAAGATATGGCATATTTCTTGGCATTGGAAATATTTGAAGGGAGACAATCTTAGGTGATTTTTTTTTCGGAAATAAGTTAAAAGGGGTTAAATTTTATTGAAAACACCAGTCCAATATTCATGTGATTGAACTTAGGAGAAAACATAAAAATCATTTCTCTCATGGACTTCTAAAGAAATCGAACCTCTCACATGTCATAATATTATCTTCTCTCTTCGGTTAGATTGTGGCGGGAGCATAGAAAACTTACATTTTCTTTCTGTTTAATGTTATTTTGCCCGTTCATGTGACCTCCTTGTCTAATATCTTTCGGACATTTCATTCTTGGTCTTAGATGACCATTTTCTCCTTTTCCATATTTTCAGCAGCAATATTAGTTCTTTTTGAATGTCAGACTAAATGTGCATTCTTTCTTACTGTGGCCATAAAACCGTTATTGAAGCAAGCGTAATTAAGTTTCTACCAATAGACTCCACTGTGAATTGGAGTGCATATCTATCTGTCCCCTGACAACTTTCAGAAATTCATCTGTTTTTAACGAAACTTAGAGGGAGAGAGAAGGGAAGAGGGAGAGAGAAGCCAGTACCTACTCTGAAACATATTATCCTATATTTTTTTGTGGCACAGAATTGAATTTAATAACCAATTGTAAGATCCCAAACAATGCTGTTTTGCAATCATTTTATAGCCATCAATACCTATGTTCTACATATTGTCTCTTATTCGTTACGTGCATATTATCAGTTATCTGTAATCAGGTACCATTTGTTATGTATCACCCAGATATTATCCATTATCTTAATAGACCCATCAACTAGATATAATTCCTTCCGATCATTATCCTTTATCCGGTTATTATCCATCATTCGAATATTTTCAGTTATCGGATATTATCCGTTATCCGTCATCCAGATATTATCCGTTATCTTTTATTCGGATATTATCCGTCATCCGGATATTATCCTTTATCCGGATACTATCCGTTACCTATCATCCGAGTGTCATCAATCATACGTCATTTGGATATTAACCTTTATTCGTATGTTATTCGTTATCTGTCATCCGGATATCATCCGTCATAGGTCATCCGGATATTATCCATTATCCAGATGTTATCCGGTATCCGTCATCCGGATATTATCCGTTATCCGAATATTATTCGTTATCTGGATTATCCGTTTCTTCAAAAACGGATACTGGATCCTCTGGATATAAGATTATTGTATGGGCTCGACATAGTCAAGAATTAGATTTAAAATGAGATAATAAGTCCCATGTTATAAGTTTGTGTATACTTATATGTATAAGATGGATCATTTATCTTGATACGCCTTTGTAACTTTTAAACTACTAGGCACAAGATACTGAAATTTAGAATCACTCAGATATCAAGAGGAGGGATATTATTTAATATACTCTATAATACAACCAGGTCAACAGTGTTGCCAACCCAAAATAAAGTTGTATCTTTAAAATTGTACTACGTTAGTTATTTCACATTTCAAATCCACATATAAAACGAAAGTTTAAAATACCATGCTTATTGTGCAGTATTTCAAACTAATGACACTATCACAGGCATCGAAAACGAACCAAATTTTGAATGGTTCTACAACTGTAATAACGCAAGTAAGATAGACGAGGTAGCTCGTATACCAAGTACTCTAATGTCGAATAATACGGTCATCATATGCCGTATTTCGAACAAATAAGAAAGTTACAAGTAATTGAAAATTCGACTTGTTACAAAGGACATTATTGCCAAAAAAAAAAAAAAAAAGTGTTAAGAAGTATCACATCCAATTCCGTTGATGTTCCCAACAAGTGTAAAGATCATAATACTATTTGATATAGCAATTTGATATCTCAAACCATTCCGGTGTTTGATATATTGCTTAGAATGATATATTAGCGGGTGTATTTTTAAAACAATATTTGATTTACTTTGCTTTTACAACACTACAACAATCTCTTTTGGTAGGTGTAATCACAAGTTTTCGAATTTCGTCATTTTAAACAGTGTTGCGAACTTCATAATTATTTACTACTATGTACAGAACGGTTGGAGGTATTAAATTGCTGTGTATACGGCATTATGATTTTCGTTTCTATTGAAACCCATTTATATAATTGGATAAGGTACTTGTGGTGGCCGGCTCATTTAATTAAAATGATCATAAAGTAACATCCGAAATTAAATGATCCAGGGACCAACAAACCCTCACAACAAGTGAAAATTTCATCCGTTGCCGACCAAGGTAGCAAACAGCAGGAATGCACTTCCTGAGAACTTGCTCAGAAAAACAGGTAAACCACAGGTAAGGAAAGTTAACAACTAACGGCATGCAACAATAAACAAGTGGATGAGTCAAAACCACTGAATTAAGAATCACAATACTTATTACGCTGATGCCCAATACTAATTAGTATTTACTAAGTATATTACAACATAAAATTGATTAATTAAATACTTGCCCACCGTTATTACAAAATATCGATACTTATAATTACATCACGCAGTGAATCACATGTTTCCTCTTCTTTCTTCCTGTTTCGATCTCATTACATGCATCGTCCAGCGCCGAATTTCAAGTGGACGAGTCACTTCTCTGCTGCTTGCAGATTATAGCCGCATTGTAGGCTCGCCAACTGGACAGCAGCGTTGCCAGTCTGTAGGGAGACATCACTTGGGTGTCAGTGTACGTCATCTGGAGAGTTCTGTGGAGGGGACTACCATAATCTTTGGGGGGAAAAAAGTTTTTGAGAAAAGTCAAATTTTCAATCCCTTGTATCTTTGTTCTTATTCAATTGAAATCAGTGATATTATGACCATAGTATTAGATACTAAAGTACTTTGCCCGTTCGTTTCATTTACGTTATTACTGCTATAGAGGAGACCAAAATTTGGATGGTGTTGATTCTATAATGTCATTAGTTTGCAAAACTGAATAAGAAATGTGATACTATAAGCGTTTGTTTAACACGTAAATTTGAAATATGTGATAATCTGACGTAGTGCCATTTGAAAAAAATACAACCCTATATTGAGTTGGCAACAATGTTAACCTGATGATATTGCAGAGTATATCAAACAATGTTCCTCTGCAGATATTCCATAGTACAAAATTTTGGCATTTTTGTCTATTAGTATACAAGTTACAATGGCGTATCGAGAGAAAAATGATCAACCCTGAATATATATATATATATATATATATATATATATATATATATATATATATATATATATATATATATATATATATATATATATATATATATATATATATATATTCAGGGTTGATCATTTTATATATATATATATATATACATAGGTTGGATAAAAAGTACTGGCAACTCTGCCGGCACGCGCCAGTCTAGTGACGGAGAACCGCGAGGTGGCAGCACCGGAGAAGACAATCTCAGTTTGAGGAACTTAGGTGAGTGGGAACGCTGTTGAGTCAGTCAGTCAACGAGAGCAGTGGCGTCAAATTGGTATCGCGAGTGGAAGCGCTCTAAACACAATGTTCACTAAACATGAACAGCGTACGTGGATCAAAATTGAAGTGGCACGTGGTCGTAGTGCACGAGAATGTTTTCAGGGACTGCGGAAAGCCTGTGGTGATGCAGCGTTGCCATACCGCACCGTAGCTCGATGGGTTAAAGTGTTTCGTGAAGGCAGACAGAACGTGGAAGGCCGCCAACGTTCTGGACGACCTCCAGTGGACATGACAATTCAGCTCCTTGCATCCTTGCTGGACGTGGATAGACGGTGGACTGCGCGTGAGTTATCGGCAGAGGTTGGGGTGTGCCATAAAACTGTGCTTCACATTTTGAACGACATCCTGGGTTTTCGCAAAATTGCAGCACGTTGGGTTCCACATGTCATTACCGAGGTGCTGAAATGGTACCGATATGCACTGGGACAAGAATTGCTGGACCGCCACCAGAGGGAGGGTGACAATTTCTTGGGCAGGATCGTTACCATTGATGAAACCAGGGTTCGATCCTACGAACCATGTTTGAAGCGCCAACCCAACGAATGGAAGCATCCCGGTTCCCCTCGGCCAAAGACTGTGCGCCCTAGTCAGGAAGAAGTGAAGGTGATGTTGATAGTGGCGTATGATGTCCAAGGGGTTATCCTGCACCATGCTGTACCAGCAGGGCAGACTGTGAATGCGCCATATTACTGCACGTTCTTGCAACACCATCTGCGTCCCGCACTTTGGAGAAAGCGACCTGATCTTTTGGCACGGACCCCAATCATTTTGCACGACAATGCACGAAGTCATACAGCTACCGCCGTGACGGACCTTTTACGTGCCTGGAACTGGGAGATTCTGGAACATCCACCATATTCGCCGGATATGAGTCCGTGCGATTATGACCTGTTTTCCAAGATGAAGCAACCACTTCGCGGACAACAATACAACACCAGACAGGCCATCCTCAATGCCGTAATGCGGTCGCTGCGAGACATAGCCAGAGAACAACGTGCTGACGGAGTACGGCGCCTTCCATACATGTGGCAGAAGGTTGTGGACATGGGGGGTGATTACATTGAAGGAATGTAGAACGTATTTTCCATTCTAATACAGTCATTTGTAAATTATAACAATTGTGCCATTACTTTTTATCCATCCCTTGTATATATATATATATATATATATATATATATATATATATATATATATATATATATATATATATATATATATATAGATAGATAGATAGATAGATAGATAAATAGATAGATAGATAGATAGATAGATAGATAGATAGACAGACAAAATATTATTATGTATTAGTCTGTATTTTAGGGTTGAAAATGATAAGAATGAGCGCTGAATCTCCCTAATTTTAAATTATACTGCAAATGTTTTTAACTATCACGTTTCTCCAAGTATTCATTGATATAGCCTGGATGAGCCCCTGACCCACATTTGGACGAGAGTAAATTGCGAGAAGATATTTTGCACCTAACGGAGATCAAACCCATGTCTTCTACTTGCTAGGCAGATGCTTCAAAGACTGTGTCACCGCGACTCTAGAATCTGATGTTAAAACAATTAATGCAGTATCCTGAATAGAAGGTCGGACACGATTCGAATTTGAATAACGTAAGTATATAGGTTAAAACATCTAACATCATGTTTACAGGATACAACAATTTTGACTTCGTATCATTTTCTTGCTACGCCACTGTTTATCTCTTAGTTTTAAAAAACTGTTAGAAAGAGATATTTTAATGACATCCTGCCAAACATTTAGAGTCACATCAAACTTCTTATTGTATCGTTCCTCCAACTTATTTGGATGTTATTTTAGAAAACTCGAAAGAACATATAAAGAGAAACTCTCTCTCTCTCTCTGTGGGAAGATCTGTGTAGAAATGGTTTGTTTTGGAGGACTCTAGAGAATCGTTCAAGCACGTCATTAAAATACTCATCCCTCCTCTGAAACGCACTATAATCATGTTAGATCATTTAATATTTATTAGTATATACTCTCTTTATAAATGTACATTTCTCCACTCCTCAGTAACAAAAGGGAGGTTCCAAGGGATTGTGGTTATAGCGTAGGTGCACTAAGAAGAGAATTCAGCAACTATACAGTATGTATATATATATGTTTTTCTCTACACACCGACATACACCTTAGCACCCCCTCTTTTTGTAATGAATAGCATGGTTCTCGGATATGGAAATGAGAAAAGGGGGTTCCAAACTGTACGACTTCGCATTAAGCGAGAAATGACCAAATAATAACCACGGTTACAGTTCCCTGAGGATATGTCTAATTACATACGTTTCGAAGAGGGGGAGGGGGAGGAGATGGGGTAAAACAGAAGTAGGGAAAGCCTAATCCATAAGGAATTCAGTGGTGTATAAAACACCCTGTGTTACCTCCCCTACCACCACCTTAACTTGCTTTCTGGATGTAGTAAACCGTTTCCATTTGCTGGCATAAACGAGACACATACAGAAACCTCCAACTCTTTAGAAATATAACTACTATCCAGTTTCTGGTATGGTGTATTAAATAGTTGGTCTACTTGCTGAGACTCGGTAATAATCTGACTTCCAAAATATGCGTTATTTGTCCTTAGTTTTACGCTTTGAGCATTGTGTTTATTGAAACTAAATTGTTATTGTCCGTTGAAGTCCTTCCACTAAACACACGATTATGAGAACCATGAAATTGGATGTTTTGCCGTTAATTGAAGAGATTATGAGTTTCACATTTCCTCTGGAGGGTTTGGAAGTTATTTCTTCTACTTTGGTAATGAACTAACTCGAACTGCATCATTAACTAACTTGACGTCTATCAGCGGTGGATAATAAGAATGTGACAACCTAAACCGAAGTAATTTCAAACCGGTATTCTATGACATTATAACATTAGCAAAATAATAATTGAGACTTGCTTCACATCCACACTATAAGGAACCAATATTCCAATCAGTATTTATAAAATTTATTAGAACTGGTTTCAATCGGCAAATGAAGTAAAATGCAATCTTACATAGTATACATGAGTTTTACATCCTATGCTTATGCCGGGTAGGATAAAGGAAACGCTGATGATAAGAAGTGAATTAAATGGTGGAATGAAGAAAGTGGGAGGAAACAGGAGAACCCCGAGAAATCCCCACACAAAATCCACTTGGCATGAGCTGGGATCGAACACAATTCGCAAATGAAGTGGAAAATGGGATCTATTCTGGAAATGCTGAATCTATGTAAAAAAAAAAAAAGAAAAGAAAAGAAAAAAGAAAGAAAAGAAAAAAAGAAAAGAAAAAATCTTACTATTTTACAATACCTCCATGAAGATCTAATCTGAAAACCCAAAGCAATAGATTTCTATTATTCTGTTTTCAATAAAAACATTAGAACCGAGATTAAATCTATCTTTGGGACAATAAATTAATAAATTAGCATGGAAAACCGTTCAATGCCCTTTTCCTGAGGATCAATATTTAAACCGGAATACTGGAAGTTGTAGTGAATTTCAACCACTTCCTGTTTTAGTAAAGTGATAAGAGCATACAAAGTATCTAAACAAGGTCATTTCAGGCTTTTGGTAACGAAATTGACACGCTAACCACCAGCTTAAAAAATACCGCGACACCACCAACGGTTGTGCTCAATATGCAATTACAACGATATTGCATATCTATTTTGGGATATAGTATACATGAAGCTGCATCAGTTCCCGAAGGAGCAGGACGCTCATACTTTTAGGGATTATTCATTGAGTATGTACGAACTTACAAAGGGGGTAACAAAGCAACTTTTATTTACTTATCGACTGATACGAAAATAAAAAAGAACGTACCTGTACTTTATATCTGCATGTGTAGTGCCCTTGTACTTTACCTACAACTATGTGTGTGTGGGGCGGGGGGAATTTAACGCATATCGCATGTCTAGTGCACATGGATACTTCTTACTATTGCACTAAGTAGAAAATTTATAGTATTCCATGTAGAAGTGGTAATAGAACACAGAAGAAACGCAGATCAGGGGGTTCTCATGTATACTATTACCCTATTTTGTAATTTCTATTTTTATATCTTGATTTTGGGCAACGGTCCATAAAAGTACACAATCTGCCGTGTAGAAGAAGAAGAAGAAACGAATATACGAGTATATATTGTTGATTCTAAATAGAAAGAAAGATTTAATGTCAATAGTAAAAGTATATGTTGGTTTTATAGGTATAATCGTTGCATTTATAGTTATCATAACAGCAGACTTACTTGCTTAAAACGTTGCTATGACAACCGAGAAAGAAAAGTATAATTAATGAAGTTTTGGAGAATAAAGGTAATAATGATATAATTTGTCGTGCCTGATTTAATGTGATTTGATCATTTTTATATATATTAAGAATTACACGGACTGTGGGCTGGAATGTAACGTAAAACATAAATTAATCATTACATTTCAAATGGTTATGGTTGTATATATACGTTACACAATTTTTATCTGTTAACTATTGTCCTGCATCTCAATTTCCACTGAAGGTGACTGCATTGAAATATAGTTTGATCAAATATGCTTTATTCCCTGTCATAAGATTCCAGGCACGATACCACAGAAACCTCAATAACATGGATTGCATGAATTCCCGTTCCATGTGCTATCCGCTCTATATGCGTTACTGTTAATTTTATCGTATGACTGGTAGCAGTCTCATTTCAAATTTTGCTTGGGAGGGGGCAAGATTCTTCAATGCCATAAGAGTTTCACGTTTTTTCTATTACCATACAATTCATTAAAATTTGTCACTTCGATTTCCCACTCTGAGTTTGAGTAATACAAATATTTTAATCAATTGGTCTAATCAATTCTATATATAAAGCAATTGCCCCTGCCCCTCCTAATTGACACCCCTGATAACTGGACATCTTGTCCTGATGCCTAACGATAACGGGACCGCGGTGGCTCAGTATTAGAGTGTTCACTTCTGGAAGATGTGGTTCCTCGTACGATCCTAGCTCGCGCCAGGTGCGCTTTGTAGTGCGAGCCAACAAACACTGTGCACGTGCGTCCAAGGGCGCCGATTTCTCTGTAAATTTGAAGGGGGGGGCATTCAGATGCAGAAAGTATATATATGAGGATTTTAAGACAAATTGCATTCAAAATATGAAAAACATTCTATATTCATAAATACAATAGGGGCCCACATGAGCTTTGGGGGGGGGGGAAGAATCGGCTTCCTTGTGTGGGTCTTCCGTTTCTTCCCACTTTCTTCCTTCCAACATTTCATTCATTCTCATCACCATCTCCTTTAACCTACACAACATACCATGGGACGCAAAATAGAAAGATTTCATTTCATTTCTCTTGATGAACGACATGTGAGATGTGTAGCCGCGATATAGAGATGGAATCTCATGACGGTATAGTGGCTACAAAAATTTTGTCTTGTAATAAGCTGCATTGATTTTTTTTTATTGCTCAGACGCGCCTCTTCGGTTTCGGCACCTGAAGATTTGAACCGAAACGGGCTATCATCATTGCAATATCATTCTTCAACCTTTATTTCATCATTCATATTTATTTGAGGAACGGGGACAAGGACAAGGACGAGGACAAGGTTGGATTTAAGAAATCACAACATTGAACAAGAAAACAAACAATAAAATTTGAGAAAAAAAAATAGAAAAAAAAACAGGATCCTAACTAATAATGAGTAATCTTCCTTTATATAATCTAACTAATCTACTTTTACTCTGACTCGAGTCGAACTTGACGTCAGGCCTATCATTTTCATCATTCGTTGCTTCTGCTCTATACTTAGCCTTTCCCGTACTATTTCCTCTTCTTTTTTTCCCGTTCTGTTCAAGTTTTTCCCTGTATGATTTTTTTTTGTTTCACCTGTATGTGTAATTTGACTCTCTCCTGTGCGAGAATTCACCACATTCTCCAATTATATCACTAATCACACACATCGCTTAGCACTATTTAGCCCTATCCACACTGAATTTTTGTAGTTTGGACACTAGCACACTATCTCACTCCTGTGTGAGAAACACAACTTAACACTATTTTACTACACTCATTTCACTCACTACATTCCCCTGTCGTGTATTCTTCTCTAATGCCTTGTTTATCTTATGTTTCTAATTTATGTTCCTCGGTTGTTTTGTACGTCCTCGATCCCTCAAGCAACGGCTTGGGGCCCAGGACCCACTCAGAGCACTTAGTGTGGGCGCTGGTCAGTGGTGTCCCACCGCCGTCGCACCGGAAACGGAAATGGCGCCTACGCAGCTTAGTCACGGAGAGTCACGTTATCTTTCGTATTGATTCGTAACGTTATAACGTAGCTGCATTAATTTTAACCTTTTTGTGTAGCGTAACTTTGTCACGAATGCAGATCGTTAGAGTACTGAACTCGATTAAATGCATCAAAAAGTAGTTTGCAAATATCCAGCAACGATCAAGAGACGTGGTGTCTTCATGTTGGATGACAATGCTCACCTATTACGTGGTGCAAAAGATAGTGCAGGCTCTGTATGAGTTGCAGTATGAAACTCTTCCTTACCCACCGTATTGCCCCGATATCTCTTCCACCGACTATAACCTCTTCCGGTGTCCCAGTCACCTCCTGGGAGAGCAGACCTTCTCCTATACAGCAATGGGGCTGTACAACGAGTGGTTCAAGGTTTCATCACAAAACTCCAGACCTCTTTCACCGCGGAATCCAGTGGTTGGCTGGGCGATGAAAATAGTGTATAGTCGCAGACGGCGACAATTTTGATTGAAGTTTTTATTTATTTGGTATTTGGAAATGCCTTTTGATAAAATATCTCAGGAATTTTCCAGTTTTTGGGGGTCACCCTTATGCCTTCCCTCCAGCACATTGAATTGTCCATTATGACTAAATGGACAATTGTCCATTGAATCTGTGACTAAAAACAATGAGCATTTATTTTTACCCGACTTCGATGCGACATTTTGTTCTCGAGTTATGGCTGTTTTTTCATTCTTCCGACAAATTTCCGGGTAATGATATCGCCGAAAGGAAACGCTTTCTGCACGCAGTTTGGTCTATACTTTTTGTCTTATTTTGGTGTCCGGAATCACCTCCCAAATACTACGTGCTGGCCGTTAACAAACTTCAGACGACAGCCACGAACGAGACGTCATAAAAAATCGCCAACGATTGGCAAGTGAAGTAGAATCAAACAGTCAGCTACGTTTCTGGATAAAAGGAGTCGGAACACCGCAGAAGGCATCAATCTCCACCAATTGATCACCTACCATTCTCTAAGATATCTTTTCATTAACAGCACTTTACTCGCCCTCTTTAGGACGTCTGGTCATTGAGAGGAACCTATCCTATATTCTCTAAGACACCTGGTCATTGAAAAGAACTTGGACTATACTCTCTAAACGCCTTGTCATTGAGAGACTCCTACCTTGGCGCAAGTGCCTTGATTCCTACTGTGGTATAAATCAGAGTCGAAAAAATAGTAAAATAGTTTTTAATATTTTTTCATACAAGTTGAAGAACTAGAGATTTATTTATTTATTTATGTTTTTTGAGTTAGAAGAGACCAGAAGTTTCCACCTAGCAGTAAAATTTTATATATTATTTTATGCTACGTGACTTTTGTAAGAGAGTGAGTCATAACAAAAATAGGTTTAAAAAATTTAACCACAGTTACACACTTAATATAAAAAAAACTGCCGTAAATTTGCTTGAGGCTATAGAGGGATTGTCGATCCTTGTATTTTAATAATCTCTGTGGGATTGATTTGATTTTCAGTTTTAGCGTCCCGTTCAGCATCTACGCTATATAAAACAAGGGCCTATAGTTTAACGTCGAATCTGGACCACATGAGCTCCCGTCGAGAATCGAATCCGGGTTTCGCGTACACAAAGAGCGTCCACTAGAGAGGTATTTGTGTGTACTTGAAAATAGCCATGTAACAATACAAAAGAGCCCTAAATCTTTGTCTTACTAATAGACTAAATTTCCCTCCTCTCACCAAGGTTGTTTAAAAGATCGCCAAATCAATTTTTTAAAATCTAATTTTTGTTAAATTTGATCTCTAGAAAGGTTATGCAATATTTAGAAACAATATATATCGCACCCCGTCCGGAAGGCTCGGGTTCCCATTTGTAAGGATTCTCCCCCCCCCCCCTTATGGGTAGTCCTCATGATATGCCTAGATTTAATGTTGGCTACACAGTCGAACACAAACAAATTGTACGTCATATCAATTTTGAAAATGCATTTGAAGAGTTTCTAAACAAACAAATTATTATATCCAGTGATTGAACTCACTTTGAATAAATTTAACTATCGCGTTAACAGCCGATAGCGCAGTAACCCAATAACGTGCTTGGGACAGTTTGTGTTGTACGAATTCTGTTTATAAATATAATAGATTCGATTATTATAATTTAGTCATCTGGCAACCCTTAACTTATGAGTCGATTTTGTATAAATCTTCGCGATTGAGATATAAGATAGGCCAGAGAGAACAATACCATGGCAACAACACGTAATCCTAGGGATCTTACCTCGACAGTACTCTTTTCCAATCTGTAAATAATATCTGGAAGAAGTTTGATTGAAATTCCCCAGGCGTTCCAGAGTTATGTTAGAACACACACATCCATCCATTGATCTATCTATATATAGGGTGTTTCAAAACAACACTGACAACATTTGGGAGGTGATTCATGACACCAAGATAAGACAAAAAGTATAGACTAACCTGGGGGCACAAATGCTTCCTTTCGGAGTTATAGGCTGCCGAAAACAGGAAAAAATCAACTTTGGAGACCCATAGCTCCAAAACTATATAACCTATCGTAGTCGGGTCAAGACTTCTTTTAGGAACTAGTATATGCTCTATGCAAATATCCAAGTTTCAGAATCCTGTGGTACTTCCGCAACAGTTTTTATAGAGGTAGTTGGATAGTACTTCAAATTATATGGCCGTAGCCAAACTCCCTATATAAAAATTGCTTCGCGAGTACCTTAGAATTCTGAACCTGTATTTTTGGATAGAGCACATATTACGTAGTTCCTAAGCGAAGTCTTTATCCGACTACGATAGGTCCCATAGTTTTGAAGCTATGGACCTTTAAAGTTCAATTTTTCATGTTTTTGGCAGCCTATAACTCCGAAAGAAAGCATTTGTGTTCCCAGGTTGGTCTATACTTTTTGCTTTATCTTGATGTCAGTATCATAGACTCAGGGTATAATTATTAGGCTCAGGGTAGGCTCTTAAAGTGATTTCTGGGGATTGTGAACTTGGTTTTGTTGCTGGACATGGTTTTGGGGATAGTGAGTTTTCTGTCTGGAACCACGATTCGATTTGGAACATTCTCTGTTTATGCCCACATGTTCTCTTTACACCTCTGACTATATTTCAAGAACGTAAATCGCATGGTGTAATGAGAACTAACCTCCGTATGACAACAGTTGCAGACAAATACACTACATACACCCTTATTTATTACTATTACACAATTTTCTTAATTTATATTTAACTTTCACATATAATATACCGATGTTCTGTCAACACCCAATGTTACTTTTTTACTACACTTTATAACATTTCAGCGTCTTATTACACTTGGGGCAATCCATGCAAAGTGATGAGAAAATAGATAAATTGCCGCTCGACCTTTTAGAAAAATCTAATTTTTTCATGAATGTTTATCCTATATCAGGATACTTCAAAACCACAATTTATTATTTTTTTACAACATCTCATGGGGACTCAGCGGCTGCCGCCATTTTGCGTAAGAAAATTTCATTTATTCCGTAAGTATACTGATATCACGAGTTATATTATGGTTACGACTGTCGTTGTGTAATAAATGTTCTCGACGCTTCGTGTCTACCAGTGTTGGGGAAATTTCAATTGAATTAACAATTAACAATTAATCTGTAAATTTAATTGTTAATTGCAATTAACAATTGAAATAAGTAATGGTTAATTGTTAATTGCAGTTGGCCATTGAAAAAGGAAAATCAATTGCAATTGATCAATTGATTGAAAGTAATTGCAGTGGAAAGTAATTGCAATTGAATTCTGTAATTCAATTGCAATTGAAATTAACTGGCAATTGATTCAATTGCAATTGATTTCCACAGCAATTACTTTCAATTGATTGATCAATTGCAATTGATTTTCACTGATTAATTTTCAACACTGTAGTTCAGAGTGGGCGTGGGGCAATGAAAACTCTAGCCACGACCAATTGACTCACCACCCGTCGTGACCCACGACCCACCGTGACCCACTCTGACCCACCACCCATCATAAACCACTCTTACCCACTGTGACCCACAGACCCACCAAAACCCATTTTCATCAACTCTGACCCATGATTCACGCCCTCTTCTCTACTGACTAAAGAGTTTAAACTTGTCATAAAACAAGCGTATAAAATTATCACTCATCGGAGTTTGAATTTCTACGATCAATCGCTCAAGCACCGCACTAATACAATAACGGCGGATCTGACCTTTCTAATATAAATAAAATAGAGTTTATTCGTGTGTCTGTCTGTCTATCTTTGTGCGGCCTGTGGACCAGACGAGTGGACCGAAACTTTTCAAAATTTGGTCACGAGTAGCTTGGTCTAGGCCCCAGAACAAGACGAAGAGATTTTTTTTAATTCCTTACTAGGGGGTCTCCAGGGGACGTTTACCGGGACCGGCCTGGGAACCAGAAAAGTCGTCCGAAAGTTACCAAATTTTGGTCAAAGATACCTTGGTCCAGGTCCCACAGAAAGGCAAAGCGTTTTCAACAAAATTCGAACCAGGGGTCTCAGGGGGGCGTTTACCGGGACATGTAAAAGTAGAACGATATCAGTGTCGATTTCATAGTTTTCGCGGTCGCTGAGATCAATGGTGAAACTCCGATCGCATTAACTTCCAAGTTCACCATATTCGGCTGCGGGCCATGGGTCAACGGGGGGGGGGGGATACCGAAACGTAAAGTAATCCAAAATGACCGATATTAGTGTCAAAGGGAAGGGAATTCCGAGACATGTAAAAATAATCGAAAATGACCGATATTAATGTCAAATCCATAGTTTTCGGGGTAGCTGAGCTCAATGGTGAAACTCAAGACCGCGTTTACTTTCATTTTTAGCCCCATCAGCTATAAAGGGGATCACGAGACATGTAAAAATAATCCACAGTGACCGATGTCAAATCCGTAGTTTTCGCGGTGGCTGAGATCAATGGTGATACTTTCATTAGCGATGATTTTCAAATTTAGCCACCATTGTATGCGGGCCGGAAGTCACCGGGGGTGGAGAATTGCGAGACATGTAAAAATAATGGAAAGTGACCGATATTAGTGGCAAATCCATAGTTTTCGCTGTCGCTGAGATGAATGGTGATACTTCCACAGGCGTTGACTTCCAAATACAGCCCCCATCGGCTGTGGGCCAGAGGCATTGTTTTTTTTTTTTCAAAATTGGAACCAGAGGATTACAGGGACTTTTACCGGCATATGTAAAAAGTAGTAGAAAATGGCAGATGTTAGTGTCACATTCATAGTTTTCGCGCTATTGGTTGGGGGTTGGTGGGGGCCAGCGGAGATTTTTTCACAATACGAACCAAGGGGGTCTGAGGGGTGGTTCACCGGGACATGTAAAAGTAGTAGAATTTGTGTCGAATCCATATTTATTGGGGTTGCTCAGACGTATAGTGACACCCCCGATAGTGTATACGTTCAATTTCAGCCCCCATCGGCCTTCCCAATGAAAACACATGTACGTTGTTGGATATATATTCACACAAAATATATCCAATTTTAGAAATGTTTTTTAATTGTTCTCCCGTTGTTCAGTTCGTTTACATTGATATTTTATCTGATCTATGCGAAGAACGGGCATAACAGCTAGTACGAAATGGTAAAGTGTTTGTTATGGAACTCAATTATATAGATAATAATTATAATTAATAATTATTTCCTTGTTGAATTATAGATAATTTTCAGTGGAAAACTGAATAAAATTTAAAAGTCCCAAATCAACGTAAAGTAGACCAACGTAAAGGAAAAATGTATAAAATTTTCCATATAATTAAGCTTACAAACTTAAATGGAAATTTAGCTTAATTACATGGAATTTTTTTGTGTCGTTTTGTGCGCCTATTTCCTCGTTTTCTGCGTCACCGGAAATGGGTCAATGTTATCCTACAAATATGGCGGAACAAGTTAATGCTGTTCCGTCAGGAACGATTTCGAGATCGTTTTCTTCGCATCATCTTGTGCGTGTTTTCTACCGTTTTGTAAGCCTATTTCCATGTTTTGTGAATCAATGGTAGTGGCTCAAAATGGGCATTCAAAGTGGAAAGAAAAATGATCTACTCTTCCACCAGTATCGAATTTCAAGGTCGCTTTTTCGCATTGTTTAGTGCATGTTTTTACCGTTCCTGCTCATATTTTCACGTTTTGTAGGCCAACGAAAGTGGGTCAAAGACGACCTACCAATATGGCAGAAAAAGACATATCCATTCCACTTTCAAGGTCCATTTTGACCCTCTCCCACTGATGCACAAAACGACACAAATCATGCATAAAAAATGTGAAGAAAACGACCTCGACATTCGATGGTGACGGAACAGCATTATGTTATTCCGCTATACTTGTAGGCCCTTTTGACCCATTTTCGTTGTTGCACTAAAGTGGAAATAGGAGCACAAAACAGTACAAAGCAGGTACTATACGATGCGAAAGAAACGACCTCCAAATTCGATAGTGGCGGAAAAATGGCTCTATTTCCTTACACATTGATGGACCATTTTGACGCATTTCTGGTGATGCTCAAAACGTGGAAGTAGGCGAACAGAACGGTACAAAATACACACTAAACGATGCGAAAGAACCAACCCCGAAATTCGATAGTGGCGGAACAGTGAGCCATTTAACTTCCACTTTAAAGCCCCGTTTAACTCACCTCGGGTGATGCACAAGACGAGAAATAGGCGCAGAAAACTTAGAAAAAAGGGGGGGCACTAAACGATGCGAAAGTAACGATCTAGAAATTCGATAGTGTCGGAACAGTGGGTCATTTTCGTCACATCTTGGAGACTCATCTTGACACACTTCTGGTGACGATCAAAACGTGGAAACAGGGGCACAAAACGTAACAAAACAGGCACTAGTCAATGCGAAAGGACCTCGAAATTCGGTAGTGGCGTGTAAGGGGTCATCTTGGTTCGTTTTCAACAATCTTCAAAATAACTCAACGCGTTTTATTACTTTCTTAACTGACGTTTATTATTTGACTATGAAAAGTATATATTATTAACTTTTCTGCACATATAACAAAATATATGGACCTTCATACACACACTTCTTTACTCGTCAATATGTCTACGTTATGTACAATTATTTATGTCGTTGCTGTAGTAACAACAACTCTTATTTTAGTTACCGTTTACAAAATAATAATCTCGAAATCTCTATATATTTTTCTTTCTCTTTATACATTATAATGTTCACATAATTCGCCTCTGATCCCTTTCTGAAAATAGGCACAGATTGCTAATGATACATACAACGTTATCGTTGTAGGCAGAGGAGTGAGTCATTTTCGTCACACTTTGGAGGCCCATTTTGACACACTTCTGGTGACACGCAAAACGTGGAAATAAGGGCACGAAACGGCACGAAATATTCACTAGTCGATGCGAAAGGAAGGACCACGAAATTTGGTAGTGGCGGAGCAGTGAGTCATTTTCGTCCCACATTCGAGGCCCATTTTGACCGTTTTCCAGTAGCGCACAAAACGTCGAAATACGTGCACAAAAGGGTACGCGATGTGAAATTAACGACCTCGAAATTCGATAGTGGCGGAACAGTAGGTCATTTTCGTCCCATCTTGGAAGCCCATTTTGACCCACTTCTGGTGACGCACAAAACGTGGAAATGGGGGCACGAAACAGCACGAAAATTCAGTAGTCGAGTAGTCGATGCAAAAGGAAGGACCTCGAAATTCGGTAGTGGCGGAGAAGTGGGTCATTTTCGTCCCACCTTCGAGGCCATTTTGACCGTCTTCCAGTGACGCACAAAAGGGTAAGCGGTGTGAAATTAACGACCTCGAAATTCGATGGTAGCGGAACTCTTGGTCATTTTCGTCCCATCTTGGAAGCCCATTTTGACCCACTTCCGGTGACGCACAAAACGGCACAAAACGATGTGAAGGAAACGACTCGAAAATCATTGGTGGCCGAAGAGCAATAATTTGTTCCACCATATTTGTAGGCCCATTTTGACCCACTTTCGGTGATGCACAAAATGTGGGAATAGACGCACAAAGCGACACAAAACACGCACAAAAGATGCAAAACAAAGTACCTCGAAATTCGTTGGTGGTGGAACAAGTTAATTACGCCGTGAGCACCAATATAAGTATATACT
This sequence comes from Thermobia domestica, assembly GCF_964235325.1. NCBI lineage: Eukaryota > Metazoa > Arthropoda > Insecta > Zygentoma > Lepismatidae > Thermobia > Thermobia domestica. The sequence continues at coordinate 42,166,881 of NC_137465.1, forward strand.
GTAGTTCTTACCAGGGGGCGCGGTGGGTCAGTGGTAGAGCGTTCACCTCCGGTGCTTGAGGTCCCTGGTTCGATCCCAGCTCGCGCAGTTTGGACGTTGTGGTGGACAAACACCGTGCTCGTGGATTTTCTCGGGGTTCTCCCGTTTCCTCCCACTTTCTTCATTTCATTCATTTCCCTTCATAACCGTCTCCTTTAGCCTAACCGGCATATGCGTGGGACGTAAAACTAAAGATTTCATATCATTTTTTTGTAGTTCTTACCATCAAGGCTGAGAACTGCACGGTCCAATTATTTAGCCAAAGTAGAAGACCAACCGGAATAGTGATGATGTCAGCCGGCCCGGCTCGGTTCAACTGAGCGTACAGCTTGAGCTGGCTTGGTTGGGATTACCCATCGACTGGGCTCAATTGAGCCAATGGCTTGAACCGGCTCGGTAAAGACGAGTTATCGACTCGGCTCGATTGGAGCCAATGGCTCGAACCAGCTCCGTTGAAACGAGTCCATCGGCTGGGTTCGAGTTAGCTTAACTAAGCCAATGGCTCGAACCGGCTCGGTTGGGGCAATCAGCTCAGTTCGGTTCGGCTCGAGCTAGCTCGGTTGGATGAGCTGTTGGCTCGGCTCACTTCTCGGTTCGGCTCGATAAGTGAATGAGCTGTGAGCGAGCCGCTTGAGTCGTTGACAACCCTAAACCCGGGTCGAGCAGTTTTAAACATGTTTGGCTGGAGTCCCATAACTTCTAACAATTTTTGGCTCGAGCCCGAATACTTGCTCCTCCTGAACTCAAACCAAGAATCTCGTGACCGATGTCCTTGCCTCCTGAAGATTTCTTGACTACCGAGATCGACAGTTAACTAATTTTTAGTATTCCGATATAAACCGCCTATATTCCATGTTTATACATGTACACGGTGTTATAATAATAATTAGTTATAGTAGTAGTATCATTGATAATTATATTGTCTATGTAGGATACTTGAAGATAGTAGTACTTGGAACTACACAAATGATTTAGCTCGAATTGGCTCGACTCGACTGGAAACTCGATCCGAATTCGAGTCGAGTTGGGGGAAATTTTTCGAGCCGAGATCTCGAGTCGAACTCAAAGATGTCTGCTTCGAGTCGAGTCGAGTTTTAAAGAAAACTCGCTCGAACTCGCTCGTGCTCATTCCTATTGTATGCACGACGGGCGTATAGAGTTCTTTCGAGGGGGATAGAACCATAAACATAATATATTTTAAACATAATATAAACATAATATATTTAGTTTCACGGCTTTCTTCCCAGGGAGAGAAAGGGATGGTAGGTATCCAGCATTTCTTATAAGTACCTTATTTGACATATGTAAAACAGTAACAAGTGGACAATACAATATACACACATCTTCTTATCTTCAGTTTTAATTGCTGATTTCAATTGCAATTAACAATTACAATTAACAATTACAATTAACAATTACAAGTTTCAATTGTCAATTGCAATTAACAATTGAATGTTTCAATTGCACCCTTTGCAATTGACAATTAACAATTAAAAGTTTCAATTGCTTTGTGACCAATTAACAATTAACGATTGACGAAAATTTAATTGCAAATTTTATGATTGAATTCAATTGCAATTGAAATTAATTGTCAATTACAAAATGAAATCAATTGCAATTGAAATCAATTGCAATTGATTTTCAGAGCAATTACTTTCAATTGATTGATCAATTGCAATTGATTTCAATTGATTTTGCCCAACACTGGTGTCTACATCTGTTGACAGTGTGCGAATTACAAAGGAGTTGAGGGGGATATCCCCTTTGCTAACACTGGACGCTGCTATAAGCAAAGGAGATTTCCCCCTCATTCCCCTTGTAATTCGCACACTGTCACCAGATGTAGACACGAAGCTTCAAGAACATTTTACACAACGACTGCGGTAACAATAACATTTACGGAAGAGATTAATTTTTTTCGCTAGCTAACATGGAATATTGAAAGATTTTACAAGTGATTGAAAATTCCTGTTGTTTCAATACATTATAAACATATGATGAATAATATTTTACTTATAGTTGCAAATGGCTACTTTATTGGTTGAAGCAAAAACCAAAAATAAAAGTTTGACTTGAATGGGAATCGAACTCGGGACCTTTGCACTTGAGTATCAGGTTCTTCTCAGTCTGCCACGCAGTCACTTGATAAGTTTGCGCGTCTTACGATATATGCGGCGAGTAGAAAACTTTAAGACGGTTTTTCTCGGTTATTTTTGCCCATTATCTTGCAGTTTGTAATATTAACTCTTTATATGTGCACTACCACCTCACAAAAAATGGCTCCGGAGTTCACTTACCAAAGTCTGCCTTCTCCTTGTGAAATAGGTGTTTTCTTTTACGTCTCAGCATATCTATCAAAACCTTCTTTCCATACAATATATTGAAAGAAAGAATAATGCAAAGCAAGGGGCACATTCTGCTTCAATTTGTCCCCAAGTATGTTCTAAATATTAGAATTGCACTTAAAAAGAAGAAATGATTTCCTTACAGCTATTGTCAAGGTGAGTGCAAAGATTTCTCTTTATAAACCAAGAAATGATCAATTGCCAACGGGTCCAAATATTCTTTTGTTGACCTCTCCAAAACACACATTACTAAGGCGGAGAGTACAATGAAAGAGGTACAAAAGCATCTTATCATTGAGTTTAATTATAGCTACATTTTATGGCATGTTTTCTTTCTTTATTGAAGTCCTGTTTCGATTAACTTGTTTTATCCTCTGCACTATTTTCTTCAGTAACTCAGAGCCTTTTATTATCCCTTTCCACTTGTTCCATCTAAGCTTTATATGCAGACGACCTTAACGAGTTTTACAGGCATTTAATTAAAAGTCGAACCGTTCTCCTGCGAGCCATACATATTTGCTAGTGTTTCTTAAATAGTCATACTGTGTAATAAACGAAAAGAGTTTTTTATTATTTTTTTCTTTCTTTCCCTCTCTGACGTTTATAGTAGACATAATCATTCTGTTTAGTGCTGCCATCTATGGATTATGAAGATATTCTGTCGCTTTTCTTCGTCTAAATGACACAACCGGACGCTGAAGTGTTTCTTCTTCACGTAAGACTGTTTCCAACGTATCTCTTTTATTGAAGAAACGAGTTCTTGTGCCTCGAAGCTTCAGCTAAGATGTTACTAACGAGCTAGGGTTGAACGAATGTTAGTTTTATGGTTAAAGACTGCAATATAGCTGTCGGCAAGACCCTTTTGCTCCCATCACGCCATTTTGTGTCTTAAAAGAAGAAGTAATGTTATAAATTTGTACTGCAACAAATAAATTTCTGTTTTATTTTATTGTTTCTCTTTTTGTGGTCTTTTTTTTTAACTTTTTATTCTTGTTATGTTGTGATTCTGTTGACATCTTGTAACTCAAAAACTGACAGCAACCATTTTTTTAAAACCCCTTTGGTTCTTTTGACATCAGTTTGAAGAATTAAGTTCTCATAAACGGTTTATCATCCCTTTTCATGTGAAAATGCTGCTCTGTTTCTTCCACAGACGTCAAAGGCAGGGGCGTCATTTGGGGAGGCGGTAGCGGGCACAATTATTGCTCATTGAATTTGAGAAACACATGCTTTTAAATAAATTATATATTAATATACTAATAAAAAAAAACGTGAAATTCTTATGTCAGTGGGCAATATTGCCCCCTGTGCCTGGCAAAATCTGAAACGACGCTATCTAGTTCAAATAACAACCAAACAAAATCAAGATCACTATCAAAGTTTCCTATAACCATTGATATTCTTCATTCTTTTGGACAAACGCTTCAGCTTACTAAAGGCAGGCCATCCTCTCATGGCCTCCTGATTTTTCACTCCTGCTTTCATCTCAGGCTTTTTGGCCGTGAGCCCCTTTTGAGCCTGCATGCCAATGGGATCCTACATACAGTAGTATGAATCTAAGGAAAACAGCAGAAGTAGAAATTGAATTAGAGTAATTTGTATCTGCATATCTAATTAATGTGTTTAAACAGCAATAATCTCATGCAATTGGTGAATAATTTAGGGGAGAGTCATATCTAGTATTTTAGTCCTTTTTCTTTATAAGTAAAAAAAAAGACAGTGGTGGCTCTTGAGGGAAGTCACATAGGAAAAATAAAAATTAAGTTTTGCCCCTAAAAGCTAAGAAGACAACCTGCTTAAAGTACTAATTCTTATCTACGGTTATACGAAGCGTTATTCCCTTAGTTTGTACAGATATAATTTTAGTTTTTACTGATAGGCCCTACAGTCTTTCTCAAGAGGAACCAGTGTTTAGTCTTTAACGTTCTAAGTTTACATGCTTCAGGCTAAATGACATGGATGACTAACCGGGGGCGCGGTGGCTCAGTGGTAGAGCGTTTACCTCCGGTGCTTGGGGTCCCTGGTTCGATCCCAGCTCGCGCCGTGTGGACTTTGTGGTGGACAAACACCGTGCTCGTGGGTTTTCCCGTTTTCTCCCACTTTCTTCATTCCACCATTTCATTCATCTCTCATCATCACCGTCTTCTTTAAACTTAAAGATTTAAAGAAAGATGGATGACTAACCTAACCTAACTCTATGGCCTATGGAACCCGGAGGTTCAATGCCGCGTTCACAAAGCTCTCCACTGACTTCTGTCCTTAGCTAACTGCATCCAGTTTCTACTCTGTATTCCAATATCTGCGAGATCCATCTTAATATTGTCCTCCCATCTGCGCCTAGGTCTTCCTAATGGTCGTTTTCCGATTGGTCTTCCATTCAAGACTTTGAAAGCGTTTCTACTTTCTTCCATTCTAGCTACATGACCTGCCCACCTAAGCCTCCTAGACTTGACGACTCTAACAATGTTGGGTAAACCGTATAAATTATGTAGTTCCTCGTTATGAAGTTTCCGCCATTCCCCATTTCCGTTCCTCTTGGGTCCGAATATTCGTCTCAGGATCCTGTTCTCAAATACTTTCAGTCTATGTTCTTCCCTCAGAGTAAGCGACCATGTTTCGCAACCAAACAGAACAACAGGAATGATTATCGTTTTATATATTTTAAGCTTCAAATTCTTCGACATGGATGACGAACGTAAGTAAATGATTGTGAAAGAATTGATCGCTTGAATTGGAACTTTAACGTCTCTTTCTGTACCAAGGTTATACGAGACGTGGATCTACAGCTCAAGATGATATCAGAACCCCCCACCGTAATGCGTTCAAATTTATCAAGGCTCTTCCACCGGGAATCGAACCCATAACTCCGTGTACCAAAAGCGCGCGATAGATAACTAAACTAGCGAATAGACTATGAAGGAATTTGGTGGGAGGAAATGAAAGATTTCCAACCAAATCCACGGACGCGATGTTGTCCACTACGCGGTAATCTCATGGTATTTCGAACTTCCCAAATAGCTACCAGTTGTGATATATTTAGTGTTTGGAACTACGAAGAAGTACTCGATACGTATAACGAAGTTTCTTCTTATACGTCGAAGTTTTGGTCTTTGACACAAAAACTATTAGTCACTTGATTTGAATGCTGTTGTATTAGGATACGAACATGAATGTTTATAGGAATGATACGCACGAGAGTTATCGGAAAAGTCATACAATTATTTTTTAGGGGAAGCAAGAAATTCTGAAATGTGCAAGTGGAAGGTTAGTAAACATGTAAATGTTACATGTAAGGAGAATGGCTCATGATCTTCAATATCTATAAAAGTTGATCAGTGTACTTCATTGTGTTCGTACAATCATTTTATTAATTTATAGTTTTGTATAATGCAAATCATGTAACACTAAAACAGTGTTTGAGGTATAAGGCTTGGGTGAACTAGTGGCGTCCATTGACTCGAATATTTGTGTCGTCTCCAATTCGAAAAGGTACTTCGCGTGTCGACTCTCGTCTCGTTTCCGAGATGAGACAAAAAATTTTAGGTCTCGGGGCCAACACTACCAATAATTTATGAAATATAATACATATTGTAATATTCTAAACTGGTCAATATATGTAAACATCAAGATATATTCTTTATTTATAAAGAAAGCCATCATAAAGAAAGTTACTACCACGTACATAAAGCAGACGACAAGAATCATTGTCATGAGTTGGTCATGTGATAGAAGAGAGACACCAGTGTCACCGCTGGTCAGAAAAAGGTATAAAACTTCATGTATTGATTCAACATTCATTTGGGCTGGTCAATTTCCCTCTCTTAGATTGCCTGAGCTCTGAGAGATCTTAACCTAACCCAAGCCTCCTAGCTTGCCTGGAACTCTGAGGCCTCTTGCCCATTCAGCTTGCTTAGAGCTTTGTGGGAACTCAACCGCTCTCTTAGATTTCATGAAGCTCTGAGAAAATCCTAACCGCAGTCACCTAGCTTGCGTAAAGTTTTGTGGTTTTCCCACTCTTCTAGCTTGCCTGGAGCTTTCAGGGGATTCCAACCTCTCTTTGCTTGCCTGAAACACTGATGATCCCAAATTACTTGAATCTTTGTGGGAATTCTTCTCGTGGCTGCCTGGTCCTACGGACACCCATCTACCCAAACTACTTACTGACCTTTGTATTAGTCTTAGGACGATTTATAGTGACTTTGTGTTGTATTACATATAAAAAAATATAATAAAAGGTTGTGAGAGAAAACCGAATCCTGAATATAGATATACATAGACCTATTTGTTTACATGTTTGAACAATGACAGTGTGTTAAGCAGGTCTCCAAATCGACATACCTAAGACGCCTTTTACATATTATGACGAAATTATAGTAAAACACTGATAATAGATGCTCCATTTTATTACTTATCCTATAATGTTATCAATAATCTTCCACGTTTCTGTGAATATTTGGCCTAATACTTGTATGATGGAAGTAATAAGCAATATTAGTCTACATAGTCAACTTGAAAAGCACAAATAAATGTTAGTCAAAAGTTAACATCGGTAGAAGGATTGAAGTAACTAAAATAAGTTGGCTAAAATAAGTTGTGCAACTTGATTACATTGGTCTACCGACAATAATCACAGAGTAAAAGAATCTCTCCGCACCAACACATTCGGTGTGTACCCACGCTTCACAAGTTCCACACTGAACCGACTCCCTTCCACTGGTTCTTGCAAATAGAACCTTTCACAAAATATGCGTGCCGCATAATCACTCTCTGGTGCACTGGACGCTTAAATCCTAAGCAAATGATGAGTCATTGTGTACTTTTCTAAACTGAAGCTTGTTCCTTGGTCTCTTAAGTAGTTTTACGTGGTTTGTATCAGCAGAGAACACCATCCGATGCTTCACTTGTACTGTACGATTGCATACGTGATAGCTAAGTTTACGTATGTTGGTTTGTAGACCAGTGAACAGAGATATGTTTCTTTAGAAGGCATCCTGACCTTTTTACTAAACACGTGATTTGTGCCAAAGAGTTTCAGTTAGGAACACACCAAATTGATTTCAGTTCTTGAAACTTTATACTATATATGATGTAGTGAAATCAATAACTTAGCTCTTGTTAATAGTGCTATTGTTCTCGTGAAGATTCATGAACAAAAGCTTTTGGACAAAGCAAACCCACACAGCACTCCGCAGATGACTATATCCAATATATACTAACTGGTTTCAACCACTTCAAGTTCACTTACTGCACGCAGTATAGAACGATCATAATTATAAGTAGCAAACCTTCTCTTTTACCTGAAACATCCCCTTTTTCGAGCCCCCAAAATTGTCCGGACTGTCTTTTTTTTTTTCTGAAAATGGGGCAATGTCCTCCTTTCAGAACTCACAGACAGATATATAAATGGTGCTTCAAAACAATATCGACAACGTTTGATAGGTGATTCCTGACACCAAGATATGGCAAAAAGTATAGACCCACCTGGGTGCACAAATGCTTCCTTTCGGAGTTATAGACCACCGAAAAGATGAAAAATGAACTTTAGAGGTCCATAGCTAGCATATTATGGGACCTACCGTAGTCGGGTCAAGACTTCACTTAGGAACTAGTATGTACCCTATCCAAATATTCAAGCTTCAGAATCCTGCGGTACTCGCGCAACAATTTTTGTAGAGGAAGTTTGGCTAGTGGCATATAATTTGAAGTACTCACAACTACCTCTATAAAAATTGTTGCGGAAGCTCCGCAGGATTCTGAAACTTGGATATTTGAATAAAGCACATACTAGTTCATATTAATTCTGTCCCTACCTGTGTATTTATAGTGTCTGATGAAGCCAAAGTGCATAGTTTGCGAAACTGTTACATGCTAATAACTTTTATTTTACAATAAACGTACTGTTTTGCTCAGCGAGTAGTTTAAATCAATTTTACGGAATATCTTATTTCGAGGCGTATATGGGCCATATCTTTGTGTTGAGGAAATAAAACGTTAACTTAATCCATATTAATATCATAGGGAGAATTGAGATCATCAAAATATGTTATATATTCTGTTGAGTGTTTGATGATAGAATCAGAGAAGCTCCCTTGGGCTTTGCGGTTAGCAAACGTGTCTTTGGTGCGACAGCGGTGCGGCCGGCTTCGATTCCCGATGGGAGCTCATGTGGTTCGGATATCACGTTAGGCTGAACGCCCAGCATAAGTGTTTAAAAAGGGGGATTTAAACCAAACAACTTTAAGAAACATAACTATTCGAAAGGTTTGTTTGTTCTTGTATAGGTATGTAACTCCGTGCAGGGAATTTCTTACACCTATGGTTTTCTTTGTTTGTATAATCATATCTTCAGTGCCTTCGTAAAGTAAATCTAAAGGTAAATTTTCTTTTAATTACATGCAATGGTGGCTGTCTCTTCTCATACATACCCTCTACATATTCGCAGTACACTGTAATCAGGCGGCGAGAGTAATTTCTCATAATGGCTATCAACGGCAACAAATTTTCTTAAAAAAATATGTGAGTGCATATCAATGGCGGGACGTTGTTTTCAGGGGAGTCTTGATAATTTTTTGATTTGTTTCCTTTCAGTTAAAATCTTTTATGAACACTGTCATAAAGGACTGTGCTCGATTCCATTCGCAATATAGTTCCATTTTTATTGTCGGAACTGCATTTGACTAGGTCAGAGACAGGCATGGAAGGGATGACTGTGTTTCTTGGTTGCTTTGCACAAACACATTTAAAACAAATAATTACGTTTTAGAGTTTAGAAATTTTGACTTCCATCTCAATGTTTTAATTGCATATAATTTTTTGAAAATAGAGAAATATTTATTTTATATTTTTTGTATCAAACTAAAAATCTTGTGGGTGCGGCGTACCAACAAGATTATTTGTGTGGGTGTTGGAGCCCCGGAGCACCCACGTAGTCGGCGCGCATGATGGCTATTAACTTTTATGAATGTGATTATGAGGTAGTTTTAATTCCTATTTCTCCATTTACGTTGGAGACAACTTAAAGCCTGTTTCAATATTTTTGTGTAAAGTTTAATGCATTTTCATATGCAATCTGCTGTAAAGAAAGATTTGAATTGTTACAACAAATATGCAGTTTTTTAAAAAAGGATAAAAACACAGAGAATTGTTAGTTTTGGATTGATGAGGCTTCAACCATTGAAGTCAATACACTCGCTAAATCTATTGTTTATTATTCGGAGAGCATCTACTCTCTCTTTAATTCATATTTATTTTTGTTACTGTCACTATTTAACTTGCAATTTTTTTTTGTCTTGAGTATTAAAGTTTCGTCCAATATGCGCTCCTAGGCCCGGACCTTGTAGTAAATCCGGCCCTGGTTGCCCTATCTTCTTTAAGATGTGTCTTTCTCAGAGCTCGCGATATTTTACTTGTTAAGAGAAGCGTTAGCTGCCGTACACCTTCTTAGAAGCATTCACATTAATTCTATGCGGGTATATTGGTGGACGAAAGGTGTATATTGAAGTTTTTGGTTTCGGATAGAGTCCAAGATGCCACCCAGTATGCTATTTTGGATGCGTAGATTGGATTTAAGACGCTTCTTAACTGTATGCTTAACAATGACTACTTCTGTGAGATGGTTTATTTCTTGGGTAGGTTAGGCAGAGTTGATACATATGAGCCCCATGTTATGATAGATTTGCTTTCTTCCATGGCAGTGCGGATAAATTCCTGCAATCTGGCAACAATCTTCTGGCCTTTCCGGTAGCTGGGCAATTTGTGAGGCATTGTGAATGATAACGAAATATCGAATCATATTTCGATAACAGCGATTCCATTTTTGATGCTATTACGAAATTTTGATTTCATTTCCATGTATCACTCAATTGCTTCTTGAGCTCATTGATCAGAATCGTTAAACATTTTGAACGTTGGATTTCGTCTGCCAAGTTACGAATTGGTTTTTGGTTCAGATTATTTTTCCATGACCCAATTCGATTGTCTTAAGTCAACAACATCCCTTCTCTGCATCTTTCACTTTATGTTTGACAAGTTCTCAATAAGATTTCAAATCAGTTTCTATCATTGATTTCCCAGGTTTTGATTCATTGTCTTCTCACTGGATGCTTTGCAAATTATTTGAGCTTCCCGTTGAGAAGTAAAGTTGAACCAATGGCTGATAACCTTTTTCGATCTAGGTTTCGAACATGTTCGTTAAGAATGTTCCATTTCTCTTTTTTAAATATAGGTTTCGTAGATTCTCTTTCTCTAGATTTAATTCTTAACTTAAATCTGTCATTGACTTTTTTTTTTTTTTTTTTTTACTTTTCCTTTCTTTCTATGTAGCCAAAGACAATTTTGATTTCTACTTGTATACGTATTGTTTGAGTTTCTATGGTTTGGGTTACGGTCACAATAAAATTTAGACAAAACACTCATTGTTTATTCTATTGTTTTAAAAGGTAATGTAGATTGATTACATGGCATTTCAAAGAGGTAAGTATGTAACCCAATGTTGATAATGACGTTTTTCACTTCTGGAGGAGGGGTTACTCACTCCTGAAACGTTAATGAGAAATAAATAAAGTTAATAAATCAGGCCTCTTGAAAATCTCTAAGTTTCAGATGAAAAGAAATGAAAAGAAAATCTTTAAGTTTTACGTCACACGTTACGACGGCTAGAGTAAAGGAGACGATGATGAGAAGTGAATGAAATCGTGGAATGAAGAAAATGGGAGAACCCCGAGAAAATCCACGCACATGGTGTTTATCCACCACAAAGTTCACTTGGCGCTTGCCGGGGTCAAACCAGGGACCCCATGCACCAGAGGTGGGACGCTTTACCACTGAGCCACCGCGGCTCCACGCCTCTTCAAGAAAATTTAGATAAACTGCAAAACACAAGAATATTTTAAAATTGAGGATGTGCCCGTACTGAAAAATCATGAAGTCCTACATAAATTGTGGTCTAAAGGGAATAATCATAGAACCTATCATTAAAGATATCTTTTCACTTATAGTAACAAAACAAAAAAAGAACCTTAAAGTGCAAAAAATTATAATTTTCTTGAATTTAAGTGAAGTATCCTAAAATTTATATAACCTCAAGTAAAAGGAAATAATGGTTGTTGCATATGTCATAAGGATAAAGTGCTTTCTAACCAACTAAGAAGAGAAATTTAAAATTACTTCTGTTAACACATACAAGCGTGCGTTATCCGTCTATATATATTCATCAAGATGTAAGTCATTTGATGTTAAAGCTCGCCTTCAGGGAATGATACATTTTCCCGTAATCACCCGGCCACTGAGCCTCGGTGTATGATAACATCAAACTAGTAGATTTATTACAGGCGATAGCTCTGATCCTGAAAGTGCTGCTGCGTGCAGAAAAGCGGTATGAAAAAAAAAACACTCTTATCGACCTGAATTTCCTTTACTGAGTAAAGCGCGTGGAAACAGCTAACGAGTTGGAATAACAGAGGGCAAAAAATATGTCTGTAACTTTTTTAAATATAAAAAAATCGCTTTGTAGTATACCTCTGCCACACACCTCATAAAACTCAAAAGTGAATCCGTATTTGTCACGCAATACGAATAAATGCTGATTAAGATATATCACATCCCAAATGTTTAATTTTTGCACTTCATTTTACCATTGGCGCAGATTAATTTTGCGAATATAGGAATTTGCGATCTTGCATTCATTTTTAAACTTAATTACAATACTTACGAATATCTCTATTCGTTACCGTATAATTTCGAAAAGCTGAACAGGGTCTGTATACAAGATATTTAGGCACTAGGTACAATGTTCCCTTCCTTTATTTTTTCGAAATGATATGAAATATTTAAGTTTAACGTCTCTCGATTATATTCTTGAGGCCGAGGAAGATGATGAATAAAGGAAGTGAATTGTGATGGAAGAAGTGTCGAATGAGAATGTGGAAGTAAACAGGAGGATCTCTAGAAAACCAAGTACATGATGTTGTCCACCACAAATTTACTTGGCCGGGATCGAACCAGGAATCCCACTTATCAAAGGTAAGCACTCTATCGCTGAGTCTCCGTGCCCATTCTTTTTTTCGAGGTGAATCGTCTCCAAGAGGAAACAGAAGTGAATACAGTTATTTCCCATCAAAAGCTTCGATATTCCAGGGCCATAATAAACACTTCTCACTATACGAGGGTGAGGAAAATTTATCCACACTTTCGCCGTTGTCATACTGTCTTCTGCTCATGCGTGCTTAGAGTTGGCACGGCTGTGGTCATATTTTTGAAATTTGATCCTGATCATATCATTCGCGTTCTAGCAATTACAGTATAGATGGTCGTAATCGAGCGATCTTGATAATCGAATGATCGTTCATTCGCTATGAAAATAATCGAGTTAATTGCCCAAACAATTCGGTCGAAATTCTTGTTCATGTGCTAATCAGGAGAGATTCTGAACGGTTTGAATAGGAATAATGAATCACTCGCTCAGTCTGTCTATATTATGCGTACGTGCTTCTTTGAGTAGCCAAGTTATTATTGAGTAGGGTCCTCGAGAAAGTGTAAGAGAGTACACTATGTGCTTTTGATTTTTGATGTGGAAGTGAAACAATTTTGCAAACAGTGAATGAATGAATAATAGGGACATCTTCTGCTAGCAATGTATCCAATATTGTCTTAGATAATGTACTCTAAGGGGAAAATATATATTATAATGTAAGATAGGAATTCACTCTTGAGAGAGGGCCGCGGTGGCTCAGTGGTAGAGCTTTCATTTCTGGTGCTTGGGGTCCCGGGTTCGATCCCAGCCCCCGCCAAGTGAACTTTGTGGTGGAATACCGTGTGCGTGGGTTTCCTCGGGGCTCTCCCGTTTCCTCCCACTTGCTTCATTCCACCATTTAATTCATTACTCATCATTACCGTCTCCTTTAGGATAACGGGCATAACCATGGGACGTAAAACTCAAAGATTTCATTTCATTTCATTCACTCTTCAGACAAAAGAAAAACTATCATTTGGAAACTTCGGGCAATAAAAATAATCGAGCAATTCGAGAAGTTTCGCTCGATTATGCCAATCTCTATATTACAGCGTAAACTTGTTCACTCCACTTGCAGTTGAAACCACGGAGGGATAATGAGCAGTGATCCGATTTCTTTGGTCGGAGGGTCTGAAAGGGGGTTGAAATTCACAGTAGAGTTTTATCACAATACGGCGATAATATTATCACGTGAAAATGATTTTTTTTTTTTTCGTGGATCGAGAGCTTTTAAAGTCGCCGAGCGAGGTGACGCACAAAGAGGAAGCAAAACACTCGTCAACCTCGATGACGCAACTTCGAGAGATGGTTCTGTCGAATAATCGAGTTACTATCCATGAGGTAGTGTCTTCTCTGAACATCAGTCATGGTTTTGCCCATCAAATCATCCACTATGAGCTTGATTGCTTGGTGCAAACTGCTAGTAGAGCGGATATGTTTACACTGTATTAACCGGAAGCAAATAACGTAATCGGGGTCAAATTTCGCACAAGTGACACTAATTGTACTGAGCATGCATGCGCAGAAAGCAGTGTGGCAACCATGAGGATATGTTATAGCGAAGGTGAAGTTAATTTTTGACTTGATCTCATTTATATTTCACGTCTATTAATTAATATTAATTAATATTAATAAATATTTACAATATACTGTATGTTTCCCAATAACTTTCAAAAAAAAAAAAAAGAATAAGAAAGAAAATGATATTATATTATTACACTATAGCATTTATTTCATTTTTTATTTCCCAATTATCCCCTTTACTTAGGTTTAAATTCATCGAGTGTAAGTGAGTGAATTTAACTTCCTGCTCCCAATTTAAAAAGATCTTCCACGATAAATTCCGTAGAAATTACTCGATTAAGGTGGTTCTGATATGCTGATTCTGTTCTTTCCACAATACTTACTGATTCAGGTTGAAATATGTCAGTGATGATGGTATGAACTCACACTTCACCCCAGATTAAAATTAAATAATATTTTCCAGAACATTACATACAAATTATCTTATTTTACGCAATAGGTGGTTTCAAAAAGTTTCGAGACTACTTTTGTAGCAAGCCAACAGATGGCAGCGTAGAGTTGCACGCACAAGCATGGAGAAAGAACACCGACCTTTATAAGTCACTGTGCCAAGAGACATTGTTGTATACGCCAACCATCGAACCGAGAACGCAGTCAACCTCGTCCTAGCCTGAGGTTCGACAAAGCCGACTATCGCTCTCATATCTCACAACGTATACACCACCTCACTGCTCCAAGCACAGATGACGAATTAACAACACCGTTGATACCATCACCTCTGCAATACAAGAAGTTAGCGCACTTACCATTCTAGTCAATCATTCCATTCCTTACCAACTCCGACTTCCACCGCAATATCTCGCTATGATCCAACTCTCCCGTCAATACCTTAGCGATTCTTTTCGCATCCGTAATCCCGAGTCACTTCGCCATCATCAACACCTCCATCGTACAATACAAAATTATTTCAAAACCTTTAAATTTCGCTATTGGTTCAAAACTTGCAACACCCTCGCTGATACAACCAATCCCACCAAATACTGGAAACGCTTCAATGCCTCATGTTGCAAGCTCACAAAAAAAAAAAAAAAAAAAAAAAAAAAAAAAAAAAAAGAAGGAAAGAAAAAAAGAAAAACTACTCTTTTCTTGTTAACGACCAGCCAGCTCCCAAAGACACAGTTAAAGCAAATGTCTTCGCAAATCCTCTCCAGCAAACCTTCACTCCAAACACTTTAGGAAATACTGCACACACAGCAGATCGATTAATGTTTCTTAAACCCAAAAAACCTCCTCAAGATGTCAGCTCCTACCGGCCAATACAACTTACCTCTACCTTTAGTAAAATATTCGAACGCATCCTAGTAAAAAGGCTTCATCTCTTTCTCACAGACAGGCATCTCCTTCGAGACTCAAGCAGGATTTCGACTATCATTTTCCATCAATGATCAATTATTACGCCTCACCAGTCTCATCAGGCAACACTATAATTCTATCAAACCATCATGTTTTGTACTATTTGAACTGGAAAAGGCCTTCGATAAGGTATGGCACCACAGACTCATTTACAAACTGTATAAACCAAGGCTTCCAATCGAATTAATCAGACTGGTCGCCCACTTCCTAGCAGGCCTCCTGACGTACATATCCATTCACTCCAGTCTCCCTCATCCAATTTTCTGCTTACAGCTGTTCCTCAAGGATAAGCTCTTTCGCCGTTACTCTACCTTCTATACGTTGCTGACATGCCACAGCTTCCAACGTTTACTATTTCCAGTACGCAGACAACACAGCATTTCCAACGCTAGGGACTTCTATACAACAATCAATGTTAAACTTCAAACTGCTATTACCAGTTTCCACACCTGGTGCACGCGATGGCGCCTCACAATCAACGCCGTCCAAACACAAACAAACATCTTCATACTTCCCAAAAAGATGACTTGTGTGACACGAAGTCCACGCCGCCTTTCCTTAATATTAGACTGTTCCACTTAACCAGAGTAAAGCTGTCATGCATTTTGGCATTACCTTTGATTTACCCTCACCTGGAGTAAGCATCTACAACAAGTCACCACGAAAGCCTACAACCTTTTACGTTTACTCAAACGACTAACCGGAACGACCTGGGGCCTAGGCTCACATGCCATTTTAAATACATACAAGGTCTTTCTTGGCCCAGTATTAACATATTGCTTCACCGCCTGGGTTTTAGCACCTCTCACATACTACTAAAAAATACTCATCTTGGAACGACACGACTTTCGCATAGCCCATCGCGTACAACTTCCAAGTGCCATACGAGATCGCCTCATCGACTTTCCCATCCTTAAATTTCACTTTGAAAAACTCCGTCAAACATACATCACTAAGCGTTTTCAAACACAGCATCCCCTTCTATACGACGCCATGCATTACATCTCCCTTTATCCTTCCACTGTACGAAACTATCGTCCGCCATCTTGGTAGCCGCCATATTGAACTTCAACTTGTTTACTTTAAATGACGATATGATCATGTGACATGTTAAACAACATCCCCATTCGAAGAGAAACCCAGTGGTAAAGTTATTTTTTCCAAAATCTGCAACGGTTTTGTAGTTGTAAATGAATTTACGAAGGTTATCTTATCATTCAGACTTAAATTTTGTTATGCTTGGAGCATTGGATGGACAGAAATTAATTGTCTCTATTTTATGTTGTAGGTAGGATGGAATGTTAACTCGACAGAAAAGAATCGAAATTATCCTTTTTGGCTAGGATGTCGCTCATTGAAGACGGCTACTTTATTGCTGAACTGCGTCCTCTAAGTCGAAAATGTTTGTTTCTAGCCTCAGCTGCCTCCTCTCAGAGTTACTCAATAGGCAAAATAGCATGTTTTATGATTGCTGGGCCATGAATTAAAACTTTACGTAGGGCTGGAGTCATTGGGCACCAATTATATAGGTTCACATAAAATTCTGCAGTGACAGTAGCGAAGTTCTGAAATTTCTCTACGTCTATTTCATGGCCACTTGAAATTGCGTACAGAATAATCTTGATTTTTTTTTTATCAAGTTTAAATCCACACCAGTTATTCGGGCAGCAGTTTCATGGTCAGCAAAAAACCTGCTTGAAATGTTCTCATCATTCGTATTACTATGGCCTTGCTTAGGGATGTCCACTAACAAACCCATCTCTTCTCTGAAACTGGTTTGAATTTCTTTTCTTCGTCTCTTTAATTATGATTTTCTCATCTTCTGATTTCCCTTGCCATTTTTTAACAGGGATTTTGTAGGCTAAGTGAAATATTGATTCAAAAAACCTGATCCTTGTATGAAGGACGGACAATATAAACAAGGACAGACAACAAATTTCATGGTGCAGTTTATGAACTTAAAAGTTTCAGTAAATGTCATTTATTATAGAAATAATTGCATGAAACCCTACTTGACTAAATTAATTCTACTTTTCTGTATAAACTCAATCAAGTAAAGATTAAAATCATAGCTTTATGTCAGGGAACTGCTGTAACGCCTTCTAAACTCACGTAAAAATAAATGAGATATAATTTATAAATATGTTTTTATTTTCATGGGGTAATTTCGGGCAAAATGTTATTCTTGGACTGAGTTAACAAAAGATTGAAGTTTTAAATGCAAAAGGAATCATTGATCAACTAGAATCAGAACATAAACAAAAACACTACTTAACTTGTAAACTTTATATTTTTCTCTTCCAAAAAGCTGATGACATTTCATTATGTATTTAACCACCAAGACTTATAGCTAAAATGTTAAAATATCATAAAATTAAAACTTCTATCAATAACCTTTAAAACAATATAGTTTTGTTGATAATGACCTTAATACAATTACTAAAATTAATACCTCAAAAACTGTACTAGTGGCTACTCTAATTTAAATTCGCTTTTCCAGAAAAATTGAGTGACTTCAACACTTATTATTTACGTTCATTTCATATTTAAATAATGGAATTTATGTTTATAAGATTCGCCAGTTATCGAAGAACAAGAAATAAACTTTATTTCACGTAGTTTCCAAATTTCATGTTTTCGACTTTTGTCCGGGTTTTAGGGTCGAATACTCCACTGTGCGCCTGCACGGAATGACGAAAACACAAGCACGAAACAACTTTATCCGTAGAGTAAGAAAACACAGCCCCATTAGATTAGTTATGAAGAACCCTTCTTAATTAATTCAGCTACTGGTAGTATTGTGGACGAAGAACGTCACTGAAGACCCGTTCGTAACGCCGGCAACCGTCCAGAATGTAGAGAAAGGTATCACACATCGCTCAACCGCATCTACCAGGAATCTTAGTAGGAAGCTTGACATTTCCCAAAACACCGTGTGGAGAACTCCCGTTACAAATTGCACAAACATTTATACCACATTCAATTGTGCACAAACTTGAAACTGAGTATATTATGTAACTCAACAGGGTATGTTTTATGACTTCTTAGGGACTATGGAACATGACAATTTGATGCAGCACATTTTGTTCAGTGATGAAGCAACATTTCACACTTGTGATCGTATGAAAGGAAACAAGGGATACACACCAAACGACTGGCTTTATAAGCGGTCTTCAGGGACGTTCTTCGTCTGTAACACTACAAGCACGCTGAAATTTATTGACAAGGGTTTTTGATAGCCAACGTGATGGAGCCGGGTTTTCGAAGTCTACATAAAGTCCTTCCGCGCAGACGGGAAAAAAGGCGATTTGTTCTTCTTTTGTTAGGTACGTTTTGAAGCTTACTTACTTATTCTAGGAACCCATTATTTAAGTAAAATTTTACGCAAATGTTGCTACACTTCAAATTAAATACATACTGTTTATGTGAGCCCTCTATATTCTATAAGCGATGCAACAATATATACAATACTCTACATTACAATTTACAACACTTCTTAAATGTTCCTATATGCGTAGTACATTGTGGAACAGAAGTGCTTCATTTCATTGATATATTGAGAGATATTTTTTCAAATAATTATTTCTTTTTCTAACCAGAATATATGCATTTCTTTATTAAAAATAAATTATTTCGTAACAGTTTCCATAACGTAACGTTATCTTCCTCAGACGTTAATATGTATCTACATGCTGAACATACTTTACATACAGATACATATTAACGTCTGAAGAAGATAACGTTACGTTATGGAAACTGTTACGAAATAATTTATTTTTAATAAAGAAATGCATACTATGGTCAGAAAAATAATTATTATTTAAATAATATTTTTTCGTCATAGTATTCTAGTGTACTACATCTTAATAAGCTTTTTAAGAAACCGAAACTTTTTGGACAGATTCGTTTCAATAAACTATATTTTGTCAGTGATTTCAACTGCCTGGCTGACCTGAGTATGTACATTTCTATAAAAAGAACCTGAACCACATGAAGAACCAAAGTTGGGCATTACAACAAATGATGAAGGTTAGGTCTTTTTTTTTTTTAAGCAGAGATATAACCATTGGTTGAACAGTTTGTCATACAGCAACTATACAATTCAGTTAGGATACCAATCAATTATCTTTACTTTTTTTTGTGAGTTAAGCAGAAGCACTTGATAACAGTTTGTATTTATTTACAGTGGGGTCCCACTAATAAGAACTAATTGGATCCGAACCCTGTTCGGATTACATGATTGTTCGTATTAGCCGAAATAACATTAAAACCGCGGATTGAAGTGGTTGAACAGGTCTATTGCGTTGTAATACATAGCGTATACTAGTTCAAAACACGTTTTCTGACTACAGTAGACTATATGTAGGGTAGAAGGGGGAATTGGGAGGTATATTTTTGTCAACATTTTTATCCTCACAGGTTATAGGTGTTTTTCTAGTTTTTAAGAACTGATTGTATGTCGCAGGTTCTTCTGCATTTACTGTGGTAGTGGTAAGCTTTCGGCATCTTTACTTTTGACGCTGCAACATCTTTATTTTTGTGGTCTGATTTCCAGGGCTGTAGTTGAGGGTATCCTCTGCTTAATCTTAGTTATTAGGGTGTACCTTCTGCTTCAAAGCGTATAGTACTTTCTATTTTTGTTTCGTTTATACTTATTTATTTAATTGGGCTGTGACTCCAATGATAACCCGGCGTCGAGATGTGGATCCTCCATCGCCCAGTTCTTCGGAACTGCAGTCAGCCTTGTCCTCCAGGTTGGGAGTTGTGTCGGGCCGATCACCCGGCATTAAAAACCTGGGATCGAGCATAGTAGAAAGATAAGCCTCTGGTATGGACTGCTCTTTTTGGATGCCAACTTTGCTATTGTCTGTTTATGATAAATGGATTTGTGCTTTTAAGACGCATTGGCCCAGAGCCATGAGACGGAGGAATAAAGCACATGGAATGGATCAAATGATGCCGTGAATGGTTGGTGGGAGTCTTTGGAAGTGGTGATTTAAGAAAGAAGTGTCATCAAGAAATGTTTTTAGACTATGTATAAAATTGTAATGTAGTCTTTATATTTTAACTGAATTAATACATGCGTTTTACAATGTTCACTAAAAATCCTTCTATGTCTGTTATGACAATCATAGATAATCACAAAACAGCGTATACCCTCTGAAAATTTTAGGATTACAGTACTGTTGATTTCCACCCAATTACCTCCAAAGGGGTAAATGGGTCCACACAAACTCGTAGGAGTGATTGGCTGTAAATGAAGAAAATTCAGGCTTTCATCTGATGTATATAACTTGTATTCCACTTAAAAACTAATAGTTTTATGTGGCCTAGAAAAAAATTATACCTTTGTTTACGAAAAATAAGGAGTAACTTATTTTTAAATTTCAAAGATATTAGAATGCCTTTTCAAGCCTTCTAGTTATTGTTTACAGCATGGTATATTGCCCTGTTGAATTTAATCCAAAATATATCACATACGAAAAATCAATAAGCGGTCAAAACTTTGGCCGAAAACCTTAAAAAAAAAAAAAGTAGAGGGCCTGATATCCATACAAACATAGGAGAATGTAATAAGACTAACGCTCAATAACTATAAACTATTACAATAGAACATATGTTGGAACTCTGGATTGATAGACAGGCCCTATTTACAGCATCAGCAACTATACGCAACGGCCACTGGAGGCCTAAGTTGAACAAAATAGATAACTTTCGCCTTCGGTGCGAGCGGTCTCGGGTTCGATTACTGGTGGGGGCACTCGGTCGAAAAAGTGAAAAAAGCTTTTGAGGCCAATCATCCTGAATAGGGTTTTCCTGGCTTTTCTTCATTCACACCAGGCAAATGCCGGGGTGGTACCTAACTTACAGCTCCCAGGCCGTTTCCTTTCTTCCCCAATCCTTTCTTCCTTCCCTTTCCCCGAATAGTGTGCTCGCCGAGGGACGTCATCCCTCAAACGTGAAGGGCTAACATGGCCATAGATGCTGAAAGCCCAGAAATCTAATAAATAAATCCTAAAAATAGCTTAATAAGCACAACGCACTATGAAACAAAAATGTACACCACAAAATACAAAGATAGGCAGCATTTAAACGAATTCTAAGCAAAATATGTTCACTTAAGGCATTCCACCCATTTGCCCCCACATCATGCGCCCAATTACCCCGTGGGGGTAATTGGGATGTACAAATTTTAACAAAAATTTAATTGCCTCACAGTGAGAATTCAAGATTGCTGCTCTTCACGGCACCATCCTTATGATGTTTTAAAGCAGCAGTAAAAAAAAAAAAAAAAAGCTCAAAACATTAATAGATGAGCGATTTATCGTCATTCAAACCAAAATACACACAAATCTGAAACTCGGTTTCAAATATGTCATTTCTCAATCAAATCAGTTACTTTTTTTTTTTTTTTGTCATTATTACATCCTCTCAAAATTCATCTAACCTTTTTTTTCTGATCAACATCTACCCACCCAAAATTTTAGTGAAATTAAATTCCATAAAAATATGCTGAAATGCAAAAAATATATTTTTAAAGTTTTTCCGCCCAATTACCCTCTTCTACCCTACTGTACTGGAAAAATGGAAAAACTTCATGCCTTTATTCTATTTCAAACTTCGTGTAATTGTCGTAATGTGGCTTAAGGCATAAATACATGCATTAAAGAAAAAACTGTATTTAACGAAAGTTTACTTTGTTTTCTACAAAAACATGCACCCATTTTCATTTTTTTGGTTATTCATTTTCTAAAACTGCGTATTTTTGCCACAAAAATTCCTCCCTGCCCTTTTCGGATTAACCGGATATTCGGATCAAATGTGTTCAGATTACCGGGATTCCACTGTATTTATTTTTACTTGTTTTAAACTAATTAATTATCTTGCAAACGTATTTCAAGTCTATTGTATTATTTAAAAGTAATTCTCGGGATGATTTCAGATTTAACACGCTCATGAATTACTATCGAGCAGGGCTCATAATAAGTATAAACTTCAGTGCAGGAGTTCCACCTGAGTTTATTCTTGTCGGTAGAGTACAGCAGCACTGTGAATTTATAGAACACATGAAATACTTCCTTTAAGCATCCAGATGAACTTACAATATTTTTTGTCCTTTTAGATTTACCGGGGTCAACTGGAGATACCGACACTCATTCACAATCTATACATAGGACAACGAGTGAAGTTGTGCTTGCGTCAAGGAGAAACCAATAGTGTGGAGATTGGAAGAGGAGCCAGACAAGGATGTAGTATGTCCCCCGCCCCATTATTGAACATTTATAGTGAATGCTTAATAAAGGAAGCATTAATGGGAATTGGAGATTTCAAGATTGGAGGACAGATCGTTGACAAGATCGTGTATGTATATTATACGGTTATTATAGCTAGAACCGAAGAAGAACTACAGCAGATAAAATAGTTGCCACTGGGAAACTATATGGAATGAAAATCAACATAGAAAAATTGAAAGTCATGAGAATATCCAGTGGAAGTGAGCCCTTACGGGCCAGAGTAGAAGAAAAAGAACTTGAAGAGGTCGAGAATTTCTAGTATTTGGGAAGTATTTTGACGAGACACGCTTACTGCTTTAAAGAGAGATCAGGTCAAGAATTGTCATAGACAAAGAAGCATTCAACAAGAAAGGTCAATATTAACTAGTAGGTTTAATATCGGACTAAGGAAAAAGTTCGTCAAGTGCTATATATATGGAGTATTGAACTGTATGATTCAGAGACTTGGACACTACGGAAGTTAGAGAAGAAATATTTAAAGAGTTTTGAAATGTGGTGTTGGAGAAAGATAATGAAGATAAAATGGGCAAAGAGACTAACAAACGAAGAAGTATTCAAACGGGTACGAGAAAAAGAGGACACTTTTAGCCAGCATCCTTTGTAGGAAGGCCAATTGAATTGGGCACATCTTACGAAGAAATTTCTTCTCCATATCGCTATAGAAGGAAAGATGGAAAAAAAGTGAGGAATAGAAAGGTCGATCGATGATCGATGATTTGAAAAATAGAAAGAAGATAATATTGGGAGTTAAAAGAGAAAGCTGAAAGTTGAGAATCGTGGAAGAAACATTTCCAGGCTCAAACTTAAAAAAAAAAAAAAAAAAAAAAAAAAAAAAAAAAAAAAAAAAAACCTCATTAGTCTCAGGACCTGTCAAAAGGCAAAATAGTTAATAATAATAATAATAATAATAATAATAATAATAATAATAATAATAATAATAATAATAATAATAATAATAATAATAATACAGAAAATACTCATAACCTTATAAATTGTGCAATATTATTTCGTTTGGCTCTACGTAGTTAGGAAAGACAATGTAATACTTTTTGGCGATGTCTCCCTATCTATGGAGCAAAAGACGAAACAATTTTCTTCCAACCTGCACATTTTCTGCCTTACTCATAGAATATGCGATTTCATTTTAGACACCCCCCAAGAAACGAATGTTTTTGTCGAGTAAAATAAGCTTGGATGAAAGAAGCCAGTTCCGTTGTCTCTAGAGGACACAACATTTTCAGTATGCATTTTTAGGAAAATAATGTTTGATGGTACTGTTGTTGCTGTTACTTTTTACAATTTGATTTCCTTTTTTAAAAAAACAGGGGAGGGAGGGAACACGCAGGAGAGGAGCATCCAGCTGGCTATGGCAGCGTCCACTTCCTAAAGTATGAGTTTGCGTTGTTGATGGAAAAGTAGGAAGGGAGGCAAATGGATCTGTTTTGTCTTCACACGTCCATCTGTTGTCAGTCAGTCTCCCAAGAGATCTGCAACTTTCGGATTTCTTTCTTACGCTTTAACTCGCACTTTCTTCACCCCTTGGCCTCTGTGTCTAAAAGAGATCTTTACCTTTTCAACTCATCCCTACTTTTTCAATATAAAACATGCTTTACCCAGTTCAATATAGTTCTTTTCAAGATTGTTGAAAATAAGATAAAGGAAGCATACACGAAAAATTACAAACATGTAAATTTAGTACTTCCAATATTATTGAATGTAAGATAAAGAAAGCCTATAACAAAAATTACAGACATGCGATTTTTAGAACTTTCAAGATTATTGTAAGATAAAGAAAACCTAAATAAAAAATTACAGACATGCGATTAAATGTAAGATAAAGGAAGCCTTAAAAAATACAGACAATCTATTTTAGCACTTTCAAGATTATTGAAAGTAAGATAAAGGAACCTTAAAACAAAAATTACAGACATAACGATTTTCTTGTAGTTTGGTTTCTTGTACTTTCCGTTCATATGAAACGCCGAGGATATGAAGGACATTACCTACTATAAATGTAGATTCCGAGTCACGTCTATTGCTTTAATCCAGTGCAATTGATGATTGCGCACACCATCATGTAAGAGTCAACCCTTATAGTATAGGGCATTCCCCACCACACTATCTCGCCTCTAACAGACTAAATTAGAAGATCATACTTGAGGTATCATGAAGCGTATAACAATCATTTTACAATATTATTACTGTATAAAAAATACGAAGATGGGAGACTACCAATTGATAGATCCATCGAACTGAACAAAATGTTATGGGTGATTTTAAATCCTCATGCATAGTTTTCGAGAAAGTCAAGAAAATAGGATTTGTTTCTAAACCTAGAAATGGATTCTATACGACAACCACGCCATCTATTAATATGAAATTGATACTGAAGTATACTTATACGAAGCTTCTCAATACAGCACTAGCAAGACTGCAGTACACAGTATGCTTAATAACGTGTAACCCGAAATTGTTTAACTCTAAAACTTTAGAGCCTCACATAGGGGAGTCACTAACGCTCTCAAATTTCGTGATAGCGGTATCGGATTTGATTCCCGATGGAGACATTCGAAAGAAAATTAACAAAGCATTTTCATGCCAACCATCCTGACTGGTTTTCCTGTGTGTTTCTTATTCACACTAAGTAAATGCCGGAATGGTCCCTCACACAATGCTTTCACGCCGCTTCCTTCCTTTCCTAGTCTTTTCTTCCTCAAAATTTCCCGGCAATGTGATCGCGAGGAACGTTATCCCTCATACTTGACGGACAAACATGACCATAGATGCCGGAAGCTCAGAAATATCATTCCTAATTATAATTCTAATCTAAAATTTTAATATCTTAAATCTAATCATAGTTTAAATTTAAATCTTAATCTTAAAACTTTAATTCCTTAAGTCTTTATATGGCACAGTGAAGGAATGGACAGCCGAATCTAAGTTGACACTCAATTAGGAAGGCCCGTGGAAGCACTAAACCAGGAGAGCATTAACAAGTGCTTGAAATCATCATAAATGATATGCGAATGATCATCAGGTAGATTGCTGAGTCAGTGGACTTAATATATTGCAAGCGTTGATCGAATTATCACCCAACATCTGGGAATGAACAAGGTTACCACGAGATAGGTGCCAAAACTTTTACACCTGATCAAAAGTTCACCAGACGCAACATTTCAGCGGACAATCTTCATCTCATCTCAGCAGACAAATCCAGATGAATTTTGCGCTCGATTCATAACATTAGATGAGACCATTACTAATCAAAGTTCCAACAGTGAAAACACCCCTCAACCCCCTTCCTCCCTATAAGAAAAAGGCCAAGTCAGTGCCTCAGCTGGAAAAGTGATGGCTACAGTTTTCTGGAATTCGGAAGGGATGATGATGGTGGATTATCTCCCAAAGGTGCGAACAGAGACTGGAGAGTGCTATGCAGGTCTTCTACGACAGCTGCATGATAATATTCGGCAGAAGCCATGTAGGAAACTAATACCAAGTGTGCTTCTCTATCAAGGCAATGCCCTTACCCACAAGTCAGTTATCGCAATTCATGATTGCGGCTACGGTTTGGTCCCCCATCCACCTTAGTAGCCTGAGTTGGCATCTTCTAATTTTCATCTCTCTCGAAAGCTCAAAAAGAAATTGGAAGATACCCGTTTCGACATTGCTGATGACGTCATGCATGCCGTAGATGAAATTCTACACGCCTTCAACAAATCATCGGCAGTAATGCACTTAAACAGCGATTGGCAAAATATGTTGACTTGTCAGGGGACTATGTTGAAAAGTAACACCATTCATAAACTCTCTCCTGCTCCATTTATAACTTAGGTAGGCTTACAACTTTTGTAACAACCATGAGGGCCTATTAATGATTAAGCCCTATTAATGATTGAAGTTTCTCATAATCTAGTTTGAAATGGGATCCAGTGATTCTCAGAAGTAAGTTAAATGCTTGAGTCTCTGTATCAATATGTATTAATACAACTCTTCTAAGGTAACACCATTCTTTTTTTCATTAATCAGATTAGGTATCACATCGCGAGCCAGATAGAACTTTTCAGGGGGGCCGCATCTGGCCTGCAGGCCGTTTTTTGCCAATCACTGCTATACAATATGTTTGATGGTACATGGTTTAAAATTAAAGTAATTATTAACTTTATATTATCATTTACCTATAACCAAGGGTGAAAATGGAATTCCACAAAGAAGAGGAGAACGATCAGCAATAGATACAGTCAAATGAAAGCTTTTTCTTGAATTCAAAAAAATATGTAGAATTGTAACTAAGGGGACGCTATCCCCTCGTGTACCCTCAGATTTCCATCCCCTGTCTCTACTTATTATATTGTTTCAACAGAAAACACGTATTAGTCGATGGATTACAGCGAACTGAACTACTTAGCATGCATGAAGGCAGATTTTCATTAATAATTTTAGAGAAAACCCAGAAAATGCATTTTGGGTCGTTAAAAAGGGCTCTACAATTTCAGTTAAAGTGCTATTTTTTCTCCTAGAAACTTCGTGGATCCTAGGTGTATAATGAAAAGTGTTAATGATTCATGTTAAATCGAAGCTGTTAATTCATAGGGCCTATTCATTTCCTTCTTCTTAATGTGATTTCTGAATACATCACTTCGGGATCTGACTTTTTTTTTTTTTTTTATTTACCAAGAAACTAAATTCGGATCAACAAGGGAACATAATTTCTGACCCTAATGCAATTTTATTATAGTTCTTTCGTAATTTTATTATTGTTCTTCAAATTTATAATTTTTTAAATATACAGAAGTAACCATTGAAACGACGAGATTAGTAGAATTCACGAGTCTGTGTCTTCTTGCAATAATATTGAATCGTGTAAAACAGCCTTTAGATTAGTCATGACCGATGGGAATACTAGCATCTGCAAGATGTAATGGGGATGAAATCAGAAGGGGCTGCAGCACCTCTCTTATGTTTCTTGTTACGTGAAGATGTTTTCTGTTCTTCTTCTTCCTCCTTTTTTCTAACTTTTCGTCTTCTTTTATTTTTGCTTCATCCCGTTTTCCCCCTTGTTCACTGGGCCATTCCCAGTAGAACGAGAAAGACAATTAACAGGGGGCACACTCTGGAGAATGAGGGTGATGTTTTGTTGCTGAAGATAGTGTTCAAGCGATCCTGACTTCTATCCTTGTAGCCGGTAAATTACAGTCAGGGGGTCCAAGGATCTTAACACCACCCAGATGAACGGTTATAACAACACCAAAAGGAGAAAAAATGGGCACAGAAAAAAATCCCTAAATCGATACACGGTCATCAATCCTGGCGGGTGACCAACAGCAAACGTTTAGGAGTTTTTTTTTCTTTTTAATGCCTTCTTACCGACCATATTTCACCTTTCATCCACGAGCTATTTTCGTTCCTTGTAGCCGATAATGGCATTTTCACCTTTCTGTAAATTATGAGATACTTGTGTTAAATAATGTATGTTAGTGTTGTTGAAAATTTGAATATTCTCATATTCAAGTACTCTGATCATTTATTTCCCAATATTCGTTATTTCTACATTTGAACAATCTGTCAGGAATGCATTCGAAAAATTTATTTGAATAATAAAACATTTGTTCGAATAAATTATCGAATAACAAACAATTGTTGATATTATTAATCAAATAATAACCATTTGTCCGAATAATTATTTAAGTAACAAAGAATTGTTTGAAGAATTAATCGAACACTATAAAAATGCTCAAATAATAAACAATTTTTCAAAAAATTATTGGAATAACAAACAAGTGTTCGAAGAATTATTCGAATAACAAAACATTTATTCGAATAATTAATCGAATGAATAGACTTAAAGAACATAACTGTTTGAATAATTATTACAACCTATATTATAAAATTGAAAGTGGCTCTTAATCTCTGGAAATCGATCGACCGATCTCGATTAAATTTTCAACGTAGATGCGGTTCTGGCCTGGGAGTGCTTTTTAACTATTTACTTTGACGGTAGAACTTAGGGGAGGGGGCATAGAAAAATAAAGAAAACTTAAAAACTTTTGACAGCTGACCAATCTTGATCAAATTTTCAACGTAGTTGCGGTTGTGACCTAGGAGTGTTTTTTTTTAGCTATTTACTTTGACGGTAGAATTTAGGGGAGGGGGAGGAGAGGGACATAGAAAAAATAAATAAAACTTAATAACTTTTGAACCACCTGACTGATCGTGATCAAATTTTCAATGTAGATGTGGTTCGGAACTGGCATGATTTTTTATCATTTCACTTTGACGGAGCAACATAGGGGAGGGAGTGGAGTGGAGATATACAAAAATCAATAAATATAACAATAAAAGTGACCATGTTCATGAATTAATAACTTTTGGACCACCCGATCAATCCCAATCAAATTTTCAACATATTTGAAGTTCAAACCTGAGAAGTTTTTTGTCATTTCGACAGTAGATTTTAGGGGAGGGGAAGGGGAGGAGGGGAAATATATGAAAATGAATAAAATTTAACTCTAGAACCACCCTACCGATCTCGATCAAACTTTCAACATAGATAAGGTTCAATACTGGGATGTTTCATTCACTTTACGTTTACAGTGCAACGAAGGGGAGGGGGATATATATATATATATATATATATATATATATATATATATATATATATATATCAAAAAAGTAAAAATAAAAGTGACTGTCTTTGTGATGTCATCACGTTTAAAGTACCAGACCGATCTTAACCAAATTTTCAACATAGATGAGGTTCAGACTTGAGTAGATTTTTATCATATCGCTTTAACTGTAGAATTTAGGGGAGAAGGATGGGAGGGGAGAAATCTATAAAGATAAATAAGACTTAATAACTCTTGTAGTAAAGTAAACGAAGACCAAATTTTTGGCTGATTCGGAATTAATTGCAACATAAATTATTTTAGTGTGAAATTATGGAGAACGACGTAGAAAGTAACACATCCAAAATCAGTAATCCAAATGTTTGGGGAAAAGCCACCATCTTGGATTTTTGGTGGGAAGCTACTGGCGGAGAGGAATTTTTAAAAATATTTTATTTCTCAGCTTCTAATTATCGGATCGTAACGCCAGCTTCTAATTATCGGATCGGAGAAAAGAATACGCCATCAATTACGTATCCCGATTTAAACAATTTGTCAGTTGAATCTGCTCTTGATTTTCTCTCTCCATCCTTAAGATTACTTCTTACTTCTATCATTTGTGATCAAAATTTACAACTTGTAGCTGCTTCTCTTGGTCAGGCATTGATGCAAGCATGTAGACCACGAGTAATAATTTCACCAATCCCATTGGCTCTGGGAATTCAAGTGCACCACAACTATGGCTCTCGGTTTGTTATTGATACTTTACATAGCCTTGGGTTTTCTTATTATTATTACTAAGTAACAAAATTTGAAAAATGTGCTGCAGAGTTAACTGGACGAGATTTAATCGAAGTTCTCCCTAATAGTTTTCTTCACTTTGCTGCGGATAATGTTGATCACGATATATGCACAATAGATGGGAAAGGAACCTTTCACGGAATGGGGATTATTGCAACAGTAACACCAAAATCATCACAAGATGCTTGGAAATTGCAAGAAAAAATGTTTCTATGGAGGACGTTAAGAATGTTGCTATAATTCCATTTCATTACTCCCAGACGGCTCAACACAGAAAGATTTATTATAATGAATTGAATGCGGAGGTGCTTAAAGATGAAGTCACACCGACAGACATGTTGTGGTATATATCCTGGTTTTTTCATTATCGTCGTCCGACATGGTCAGGTACTATGCAAGCCATTTATGCTGGAAAGGAGCACCCAGGAAAAGCCGACGTCATCTTCCTTCCTATGATTGACCATAACCCTAGTGATTTATCATGCACTTATTCAACATTGCTCTTTATTAGTTCACAAGCTTCCAAATTCAACAAGAAAGCCATCATAACATTTGATCAATCATTGTGCTGGAAGAGTCAAATTATCATAAACCGCGAATCCTCAGACAGTACTTTAAAATCTTTGGTACTTTTGCTTGGAGGGTTCCATCTAAGAATGAGCTTCCTTGGATGCATAGGCCATATTATGGAGGGGTCTGGTTTGTCAGAAGTTTTGCAAGTTATTTATCCTGAAAAAACTGTCACTCATATTTTGAGTGGTAAAGCAATCTCTAGGGCTATTCGTGCTCTCAATATAGTAATCTTAGTTCTCAATAGCTCCTCAATGCAGGATCTCACGGGATTATCGTACAGTACAAGAGAGCAACATAAACATATGTCTCAGAGCCGTATGGAAAGAGATGCATGTGATACAAGAAAAAGTTATTGATTTGTTGTCATCATGCCAACCATTCCGCACAGAAAAAGAGTTAGTTAATTTATAACAAACGGAGTAACCGCTCCTGATTGTGTCAACGTTAGCGAGGCTAAAAGGCCAGAGGATTCTTCTAAAAATGAGTGAAAATTTTTCAGATACTTTCACATTTGTGAAAAAAGACAAGGTTATTACAATATCTTACAAAAACATGTTACACACTAATAAAGGCACTTTCAGCATTGAGCATAATCAGCTATTCCAGAGGCTAGCAGTAGTTGCCACGAAAACAGGCATGAACTTGGAAGATGTCATGGAATACGAGCTGTGTTCGGTTCCTTTAAGTTTGTTTGAAGATGAGGAAATGTTTCGACCAGCAAACAAAGCTTCCTTAGCTAGCGCTTTGTGGAAAATGTCTAAGCCACCAGCAAACGAACCAAATCTCGTAGGATTCAAATATGTAATTGATGGTGGGTGGTTGCTCCACCACATAAAATAGATAGTCAACGATTCTTTTGAATCAATCTTTCATTCGTATACTTTATACCTTGAAACACAATTAAAAAATGCCATTATTTTCGATGGATACGCTGCTGGCCCTTCAATAAAGGATTGTACACATCTGAAGCGAACCAAAGGCTTGAGCTCTCTTGACGTCCTTATTTCACCAGAAGTGAAACTTTCAATGAAAAAGGACGAGTTTCTGAGAAACTTCAATAATAAGAAGAGATTTGTTGAAGGTTTAGGATTAGAACTTAGTGTTGCTGGATTTCAAGTTTCGTATTCAGAGGACGATGCAGACATACTTATTATAAAAACAGCAGTAAAGAATGCGCAAATTGAAGACACGTGTGTTGTTGGGAATGATACTGATTTGCTTGTTCTTCTTCTGTCCCAGTCACTTACAGATTATCGCTCACTCTTCCTGAAAAGTGGACAAAAAATTTGGGATATAAAATCTATTAAGTCAGATCTTGGCGACATCACTGAATATCTTCTGTTTAGTCACGCATTTCTTGGTTGCGATACAACATCTCGATTATTTGGTATTGGGAAACCTTTGCGGCTACATCTTGGTAAAAGGGATGACATCTTTCGACAAGCTATTTGTATTTTCAACGACGAAACTGCGTCTAAAGAAGAAATTATTCAAGCTGGAGAACAAATAACTGCAAGGTTGTACAAAGGTTTGGAGAACGAATCTCTTCTTGCTATAAGAGTGAGGAAGTTACAAAGCAAAGTTTGCACATCAAGTGATATTTCTTCGCCCGGAATGTCTCCATCCTCCTTCTGCACTGAAATATCACTCATTGAGGACTTATTCTCAAATTATGAAGTGGAAAGATCTTACTTCTCAGCTACGACCAGAAAAATGGGGATGGCAATTGAGAAAAGGAATGTTTGTTCCAATTATGACAGATAAGAAACCTGCTCCTGATTACATCTTGAAGATAATTCATTGTAACTGCAGTGGAAACTGTGAAACTCTTAAGTGTTCATGCAAAAAATTTGGATTTCTGTGCACATCTGTTTGTGGTCATTGCATGGGAATCACCTGTGAAAATCGCGACAATATTTCTTGGACTTGCCATGACGAAGATGAGATTATGTGATCTCGTATGTATGTCTATTTTTCTATATTTCTTTTGGTAATGTTTACTCATTTAAATTGAATATTCCAATCTATATTGCCCTTAAATTCGTTCCTCCATAGAGGTGTTATTAGTAATTGTTTTAAACATTACTTTTTCTAATAGTAATAGCTTAATATCGTTAACAAGATAAGTAAATTCTAACGATCTTTTGCCGATCATGTAATATTTGTTTAATTTTGTTTTTGTGAATTTTATACAAATAATCATTACATAGATTATTAGAAAAATCTAGTAATGGCCGCCATTTTCAATATGCTGAACTTCTCCAGGAAAATATGTGAACTTCTCCAGCTAAATTTATTATAGGGTACAGCGGGGTAATTCGAATAGGCGGGGAATTTAAATAATGTTAAGCATTTTGCCAACTGGAGTGGAAACGCGGCTCGCCATGTTAGTGAACCTATGGTGGATTTGTAGGTGGTGGTTTGCAGAAGTCGCTCTCAGAAATACAAATTATTCCTCCGATTCTGAAGGCTTATACGATTTTTTGTTTGCTGCAAGGTAAGTACGAATGTGTGTATTTTTAGGTCGTTATAATTTTCAACGTTGTTTCCTTAAGCTTTCCTTATTATTAACTGGATAATATGAAACCGCTCTGGATTATATTCGTATCAGTAGCATGTGGGGCATTGATATAGTATACGCTGGCGTAAACTAATCAGCAGTTTTCATACCACGTTCTGAATGGAATATTCGTCGACTGCGGGGCAATTTGGATAATTCAAAACGGGGCAATTTGAATAGCAGTGAAATTAAAATTATAGACCTACTATTTTATATTTGTTTGTCAAAAACGAAAGCTTCTAGTGTTAACAAAGAAACTGCGAATTCTTATTTTGACTTACTGGGAAAATTAATGAACGAGTATGATCTCCATAAACCATCGTAACCATATTTATAATATGGACGAAAGTAATCTTCCTCTAAATAACATACCCCTAAAATTTTTGCAGAAAAGGGTAGAAAAGAGGTGGTAAGTTTAACATCTGTTGAGCGAGGGGAAAATGTAACGCTGATAGCATGCTGCAATGCCAGAAGGTCTTTTATACCTCCTGTAGTAATATTCAAAGGCGTACGCCTAAGTCCGGACTTTAAAACCCAAAATCTCACTCACAACTTTTGTCCTTAGAGTTCTACCAAAGTCATGACATCGAAATGCTTTACCTACCTCCAGATACAACACACGTATTATAACCACTCGATCGCTCTGTTTTTAAGGCCCTTAAAGCCAATTACCACCAAGAGGCAACTATCTGGATTCACTAAAACCCGAGGTCAGTGATTAGTAAATCTCAGTTCTGCATTTTGTTCACTGAAGCCTAGAAGTGCACAGCTTCTGTTGGACTGGCAGTTAATTGGTTTTCATATACTGGTATCTACCAGTTTAGTCCATAAGCTATTGAAGAATTTCGATTCACCCCTTCGGAAACGTATGGCCTTATTATACATTTTAAGGAGCAGTCTTCTCGGGAAGAAGATCTTAACAGCGCGCCTTTATTTTGTTGGTTATTCATATTACCCCACTCGTTATTCAAATTGCCCCTTACATTTACGTTTTTCGAAATTTCGGCGGGGAAATTGAATACCCGAATTTCACAATGATGTATCTCAGACACTATCTTAAGAAAAATTGTTAAGTAATAGTAAGGTCCAAAGTTTTTGTTCACAATTTTATATTTGAATACCAATTACAGTTTCCGAGACATATGAGAAAATATCTGAAATTATTCAAATTACCCCGCTGTACCCTACAATATA
Organism: Thermobia domestica; assembly: GCF_964235325.1. Taxonomy (NCBI): domain Eukaryota; kingdom Metazoa; phylum Arthropoda; class Insecta; order Zygentoma; family Lepismatidae; genus Thermobia; species Thermobia domestica. Next base: position 42,201,236 of record NC_137465.1, read on the forward strand.
CTTGTGCTATTCAGTAATTTATGTTCAAATCATTCCAATGTCAATCAATATTTGTGCCCTAAATATGCAAGAGAAATAAACAACATTTGGATATGATTGAATTACATAAATGAAAACTAGTCTTCATTCGTTTCGAAGTCATAGAAACAATAATGACAATATTATTACAATTGAAGAATCAAAAAACGAAAACTTTCCTAACTAAGTATTTCAAGTAAATCAACCATTCTTTTTATATGTTTGAGAAAATTATGTGTCAAATAACTTTCAATAGTTTTGAACCTCTCGTAGCCATAATCACTGTGTTGCCAGCCCTGATTACTGAACAATTTGTATCCGAATTTCAATTTTTTTCACTTTCGTCGTCGTTTTCTTCCACATTTAGTGGAAAAGATACATTAGTTATACACAATCTAAGTGTATAATTCATGCGCTTTCAAATGAGATATAACACGTCACGATCCGGCAATTAGAAGCTGAGAAATAAAATATTTTTAAAAATTCCTCTCCGCCAGTAGCTTCCCGCCAAAAATCCAAGATGGCGGCTTTTCCCCAAACATTTGGATGGCGGATTTTGAAAGTTACTTTCCACGCCGTTCTCCATAATTTGACACCAAAATCATTTATGTTGCAATTAATTCCGAATCAGAGCCCTGCAAACCCAGGCCCGAAGACGGCCCGGCCCGACCCGAATGGGTCTGAATTCTGTGCTCGGCTCGAGCCGGGCACATTTCGGGCCGAAACGGGCCGAGCACAAATCGGGCGGAGCCGGGCCGGCCCGACTCGGCCCGAACACTGTGAATCGTAATGTGTCGTAATCGTAATGTGTTTGGCATGGGCGGCGATTAGGGGGGCCAAAGGGGGGCAGTTGCCCCCGCACTTTTTCTAAGTAACCAATTAATGTATATAGTTTCATTTGGAAATGTAACGATTTTGTATGTGTTACTGATTAATAGGAAAAAATGCTGCCATATAATATTTGCTGTTGCTTGAATACGTATTGGTTGTCTTCCTGTGGAGTAAAGAAAGCTACAGTAATTGCGTTTTAATCGTCACAGAAAATAACCCCAAAAAATAACCTATTGGAACACAATTTCAGCTTACTTTTATTTCTTCTTACAAGGGCTCGATATGTTAGTGAGCCGCTTTGAAGCTAATCGAAAGAACATTATGCAAAAAAGTAGGGCCTATTTCACAAGTTATTCTTTAATTGCACAAAAATTGACAGTTCCTAAAATGTCTTTTCTTCTTTCTAAAGTAAGGAATATCGATTAAAAAGAGCGTGATAAGAAACAACTTCTACCTTTTCCATTGTTTTGTAGTGTAATATACGAGTGAAGTGTTGTGTTTAAGGATGTACGAGTGTATATACAATAAAATTTAGTAAATTGAACATAATTCTAGGTTTTAAGTTTATTTTGTATAACTGAAGTGTGGATTGTAAGTATTGTTGTGTTTTGATGTGTTCCAAGCAGTGTTGGGTAAGTTACTTGTAAAAATGTAACGCGTTACAAGTTACTTTACTTTCTCTTAAAATATAACGCGTTAGTAACGCGTTACTTGCCTCAAAAAAGTAACTGTTACTTTACTTCCAAAGTAACGCGTTCTAACGCGTTACTTTTAGTTCCGAAACTTTGAATATGTGATAAAAATCTTATTACTTCAGTTTTCCGTACTGCTATTACTACTGCTATTATTATTATTATTATTATTATTATTATTATTATTATTATTATTATTATTATTATTATTATTATTATTATTATTATTATTATTATTATTATTATTGCACGTTCTGAATCGATTTATGTAAATGCAAGGACAAATTTTTACTTGACAACTATATGAACATTTTAATGTAATGTAACATTGACTAAAATGCCATACTGCGTTACTCGTAGGGATGGGCACGAGTGAATTCGAGCAAGTTTTCTTTGAAACTCGATTCGACTAGAAACAGACATCTTTGAGCTCCACCCGAGAACTCGGCTTGAAAAGTTTCCTCGAACTCGACTCGAATTCGGGTCGAGTCGAGCCAAATCTGGTGTATAGTTTCGAGTACTCTCTTCAAGTATCTTACATAGACAATATAATTATTATCAATGGTACTACTACTACAACAACTTATTATTATTATTATTATTATTATTATTATTATTATTATTATTATTATTATTATTATTATTATTATTATTATTATAACAACACTGTGTATAAACATGAAAGATAGGCGGTTAATATATGAATACTAAAAAAGTAGTTGATTGCCAACCTCGGTAGTCGTGAAGTCGAGGAGTCAAGGACATTGTTCACGGACTTCTGAATTTGGGTTGAGGGTCTAGGTTGAGTATTCGGGCTCGAGCCAAACGTTGTTAAAAGTTATAGGGCTCTGGCCAAATATCTTCAAAACTGCTTGGCCCGGGTTTAGAATTGTCAACGACTCGAGCAAATCGGCTCACAGCTCATTCACTATCGACCCAAACCGAGAAATAAGCCGAGCCAACAGCTCACCCAACCGAGTCGGCTAAAGCCCTTCGCTCAGTTGAGTCGAACCGAGCAGATGGCTTATCCCAACCAAACCAGCTCGAGCCGACGGTTCACCCCAAGCGAGCGGGCTCGAGCAATCGGCTTAGTTAAGCCAAGCCAAGCTAAGCTTGTTATAAAAAATTTCTTGTAGTCTCGCTATCGAGACGAGACGAGATACGATCAGTGTCCCCTCTAGTGAGCAACATTAAAAGTATTCCATATTACTGTTTAGCTTACATTTCTCATGGCTTTCCCTTTCCAGTGTAATCAGGCAAGATTTCAAAACGAGTTAAGCGAACCATTTATCAAATTCGACTCGACTCGAAACTCGACGCCAAAAACAGTGAATCGGCTCGGAACTCGACTCGAGAATATTACTTTTGACTCGACTCGAAACTCGACTTGGATTCGAGTCGAGTTTTAGCCTGACTCGTGCCCATCCCTATGCGTTAGAAAAAATGGTTGCTTATTATTATTCTGCTAAACTAATTATATAATAATAACAATATTGCTATGTAAAATTAAAAATACAGAATATAGAGAAACATTACACTACAACTGACAAAAAGAGAACACGTGAACTGGGGGTGAATCAAAATTTGCTAATAACTCTAAAATCTTTACATGCTTTTTAAAGCTAGTTATTCCAAACTCTATAATCAACGGGACTTTAGGATATGCAAACTGATCTAAAAGAACCCTAATATTACATACCATCAACATTACATCAATAAAGTAGGCCTACTCATCAGAACACAATTTATTCATATTAAACCCTTACTGAATGTCGTTAATTATGGCACCCTAGTTGTTGATAAATATTTCCCGCCGGGGCACCAGTTTTACCTTTAAATTCTGTTTACCTGTGGCGTATTTACGATTTTGTTTCGGGGGGGGGGGGGCTCTGCTAACTTTCGGGGGAGTTTGCCTGAAAATGTAAAAATTCTGCAAGATATTTTATATATTTTTCTATAGCAAGAAAGATTTCGGGGGGATTAAGCCCGGAAGTCCCACCCCTAAATACGCCACTGCTGTTCACCATCATCTTCAGTTTTTAAGAAAAGTATTCTTTCAAATGTTAGAACGATAAAATATTTTCGTTCTCCATCTTTATAAAAACAACACCATTCAAAGTAAAATAGACTACCAGTACCATTACACTCGTAGTTCACTCGCTGAATGTTTTGATTTGGAGCTGTCAAAATCTAAGACAAAATCTTCCAGGTGCTTGCAATCAATACACGTGATTTCCCTGAGTCTGTTCTCATCTTCCAAAAACAGCAAGTTACACTATATTTTGTTATGTAAATAAACAAATCAAATTGTATCTATGAATGTATTTGCAAGCCTACCAACGTAAAGTTCGTAAGGCGGAACGGGAAAATGCACATCGAGATTTCCCATGACGCCTTGCATTAAGATGAAAAGTGATAACAGGTTTTACATGCAAATTTCATTGCTAGAGGTCATAAGGCGAAACGAGAAAAGGCGAACAGTACAGGAATTGTCGGTCACTGACATCGTTCATGCTCCATTGTTCCATTCTGAGAAATTCACTTACAGGAAACAAACATTTGTTTCCGAAAAAAATATACATGTATTGTAGTTACTCATCCGAAATGTAACGCGAAAAAAGTAACGCAAACTAGGTACGTTACTTAAAAATTTGTAACGCGATACCGTTACAGTTACTTTGAAAAAATGTAACGCGTTACTAGGAAACGTTACTTGAAAAGTAACGCGTTACAAGTGACGCGTTACTTGCGTTACGTTACTTCCCAAGACTGGTTCCAAGAAAGTGAAATCTGCACCTAATGGCAACGAACATATTTCAAGAAGTTGCAAAAGCAAATATTTCTTTAAATGTCGTAGCATATGCTTGTAGTATTTACTGTCTTTCATTTTCTAAGAGTAATAACATACATTTAATAGCATGTGTGGAATTAAATATTAAGTTTTTCATTAATCCTCAGTTTCAATATAACTTTTGCAAAACAAGCATCATTATTCATTACTATGATTAATATTATCCTTTCTATTTATTTGTTTTGCAAATTTATTAAATAATCTGATCACACAATTTTCCAGACAGAATTTTAAGATGTTCATGAGCAAGGAATCAAATCTCTTCTTACACTTTCGTTGTTTAAGAGTACAAAGGGCTCGTATCTACTTGCGTTGTTCTTCTCAATTTACTTAATAAACTATTATATACGATATACGGTACCGTATTTTAACTGAAAATATAGTATCCTATTAGTTATACAACCTTTCGTCAAACAAAATGTTAGAAACAACCAGGAAAACTAACATTTATATACAAATATTCAGATCATGTCTTGCCCCCTCACTTTTAACGTCCAACCGCCGCCACTGGTGTTTGGGAAATTAACTCTTTATTCAAGACTGTAAAGTACTGTACTTCTACTACTCTTATTACTACTACTACTGCTACTGCTATTATTATTATTATTATTATTATTATTATTATTATTATTATTATTATTATTATTATTATTATTACTTCTACTACTACAACTGCTACGAGCGTCAGAGTTGACATGTCTGGTGGTACATACTTTACAATCTAAGTACAGAAAAAATCGAAGAAATACTAGTTATTATGGCCAGTCTGCGTAGTTTGGCCAGTAGAATGCATTCACATCTGGTGCTAGAGGTCGTCGGATCGATCCCTCCTCGTGTTATGTGAGCTTTGTTGTGGACAAAAATCGTGAGCGTGGGAGTTTTTGGATTAGACCGTTTTCGTCCACTGTCTTCATTCCACCAATTCATCCATCATCATTCATACGTCTTGAGCCGTAATTGCCTAAAGAACATATGAGAAAGTCAAGTCCTTGACCTACTAATTAAAATTTGTTCCGCTACATTAGACCACGGAGGCCGAAACCATGAACTGGCGTGTTCATAAGATTAGCGTAATTTGTAGTAATGTTCAATTAGCACGGCAGATTCCAAATCATATTACATGTTCCTGTATTCTTTATAATTCGATGCTACAATAATAATAACAAAAAACAATGATCAAATAAATCACCCAGACCCCAGGATCGATGAAGTGTTCCTGGAACGGTGCGTAACAAGTAAATAACATAGCTATATGACGGAATGCGAGGCAGTAAATCAAAACAAAATCCACACATATCATTGTTGATCAAAAAATACCTCAAAAGTCCCCTGAATGAAAAATGTATAGATATCAGCTATCAAAAATACCTCTTAACATCACATATAATAGAAGGGATAGTTGATATTAAGAAAATGAAAATATAAGGTTTCCTAAGAAACCAATAGTGCAAAATGAACATCGCTTTACTGTATGTCCTTGTACGCATCGAATAGCACGGAAACAGATTCAACAGTTTCAGGCTTTAGAGCATTTCTCCGTTCCTGAGTACAAAAATCTCTTTCAGTAGACGCACTAGAAGCAGGGATGACGAGATACTGACGCGTTAATTTACACAATTTTGGTAATGTTTGTTCTTGTTGCTTCCACCACTGCAGTATATCTAGTTCTCTTACACATGATGACATGTTGAGGTAGATGTCTACTTCATCATCAAATTCACCAGACACTGAATGTCTATCTTCCCAATCCATTAGTTTATTCTTCTTGGTAGGTGGTTCCAAGTTATGCCAACTAGCCTAAAGGAGACAATGGTGAGAAATAAATGAAATAGTGGAGTAAATAAAGTGGAAGGAAACAGGAGAACGCTGCGAACCCCCCACACGGTGTTTGTCCACCACAAAGTTCACTTGGCGAGAGCTCGGATCAAACCAGGGACCCCATACACCAGAGGTGAACGCTCAACCGCTGAGCCACCGTTCCAGGAACACCTAATCGACCCTGGCGATTTGGTGATTTATTTGATCATTATATTTTGTTATATTTGTAGCATCATACTATAAACAATACATGAACATGTAACACCATTCGATATTTGCCTTGCTAATTGAACATTACTACAAATTGCACTGATCTTATGAGCACGCCAGTTTATGGTTTTGCCCTCCGTGGTCCAATGGTAGCGTACCAAATTCTACTTACTAGGTCAAGTACTTGACTTTACCATACGTTCTTTAGGTAACTACGGCTCAGGCTGAATGGGTGATGATGGGATGAATTGGTGGAAAGAAAACAGTGGGAGGAAGCGGGACCACCCCAGAAACTCCCATGCACACGATGTTTGTCCACAACAAAGCTCACATAGCATGAGCAGGGATTGATCCGACGACCTCTAGCACCAGATGTGAGTGTTTTTTTCTATTGAGCCGCTATTCTCCCTCGTAGATCAAGCATCGGTTCACATTCTACGCAGACCGGCCATAATAACTAGCATTTCTCAATTTTATTCTGTACTTAGAAGGTAAATTCGGTACCATCAGACATGTCAACTCTGACGCGAAGTTGAAGCACTTGTAGTAGTATTAGCAGTGGTCGTAGTAGTAATAGTAGAAGTAGTAATAGTAGTAGTAGAGGTAGTAATAGTAATAGTATTACCAGTACATCACAGTCTTGAATAAAGAGTCAGTTTCCCAAACACATTACGATTAACATAGGCTGACAGTAAGACCGTACAAACACGGCAAAAATAGAGGTAGTGGAGGACATTAAAAAAACAAATAGGCTGACAACATTAGTTTCCGAACCGTCTTTCAGACTATCGGGCCGATATGTGCTCGGCCCGGTTCGGCCCGATTCGGCCCGAAATGTGCCCGGCCCGGTTAGGGCCCGGTCCAGTTTGATATTACTTGAAACGGGTCGGGCCGGGCCCCGGGCCGAATCGGGCGCGCCCGGCCCGTGCAGGGCTCTGTTCCGAATCAAGTCGTATATTTACTCTACCATTGAAGCACCCGACCGATCTCGATGAAACTTTCAATATGGATAAGGTTTGGGCCTGGAATGTTGTCTTCTTTTCACTTTTGCAGTGCAACGAAGGGGAGAACGTATTGAACGTATATATATATATATATATATATATATATATATATATATATATATATATATATATATATATATATATATATATATATATTTGGTCTAGGAATTAATTCGTGCGGGTGGACAAGAGATGGCGCAACGAACGGAGCGTCCCACAGTTCCGTGTATCCATACATGTGTTGCAAACCCCTGTCATCGCGTATCGTTCGTAGTATAGGGCAGTGGATTAAAGCGTCAACAACACCAGTTTGTAGTTAAGTGAACATGGCGCAATTTGTGCCTCATAAAGTGTTTTTGCGGGGTGTCCTGCTGCATTACTTTAACATGCAGAAAAGTGCGACTGAAAGTCATCGTATTTTGATGGAAGTGTATGGTGACCATGCTCTAGCTGAGCGAACGTGTCAGAAGTGGTTTGCACGGTTTAGAAGTGGTGATTTCGGCTTGGCAGACCAAGAGCGAGCTGGACAGCCAAAAAAATTTCAAGACGAAGAATTGACAGCATTGCTCGAGCAGGATTCGTGTCAAACGCAGGAACAACTTGCAGCAGCATTAGGCGTTGATCAAACAACAGTCTCCAAACGCTTGAAAGCCATGGGAATGATTCAAAAGATGTCACATTGGATTCCACATGAATTGAAAGACAGAGACGTTGAAAGACGAAAAACCATTTGCGAATTGCTGCTTCAACGACAGAGCAGAAAGGGGTTTCTGCATCGAATTATTACGGGTGATGAGAAGTGGATCCATTACGAGAACCCTAAACGAAAAAAGGCCTGGGTGAAACCAGGTGAACCAGGTCCATCACAACCAAAACGAGATATTCACTGTGCAAAGGTTATGCTGTGCATATGGTGGGATATGAAAGGTGTGGTGTACTATGAGCTGCTGCAACCGGGTGAAACTATGAATGGAGAACGTTATCGACGACAATTAATGCGTTTGAAGCAAGCTCTGGCCAGAACACGACCAGAATGGGAGGACAGACATGATAAACTTATTGTTCAACATGATAACGCTCGCCCACATGTCGCAAAACCGGTCAAAACCTATTTAGAAAATGTCGGATGGGAAGTTTTACCCCACCCGCCGTATTCACCAGACGTTGCTCCTTCGGACTACTACTTGTTCGATTGCATGAACAACGATTTGATTGGACAGCGGTTTACTTCTTCAGAATATATCGAAACATGGGTCTCTGACTGGATCGCTTCCAAGGATGAGGACTTCTTTCGCCACGGAATCCGTACATTGCCTGACAGATGGGCGAAAGTGGTGGCTAGCTAGCGATGGACAATATTTTTCTCAAGGTATTTATGTATTTTGTGTTTGTACTACAGCTTCAATGTGTGCGTACCAACCGCACGAATTAATTCCTAGACCAAATATATATATATATATATATATATATATATATATATATATATATATATATATATATATATATATATATATATATATATATATATATGTTTTTGTGACTTCATCAGGCTTAAACCACCCAACCGATCTTTAAAAAAAATTCAATATAGATGACGTTCGGAGCTGAGATGATTTTTATCATATCAGTTTAAGGGTAGAACTTAGGGGAAGGAGAAGGGGAAGGGAGAGGAGAATTATATAAAATTAAATAAAACTTAATAACTCTTGAACCACCCAACCGATCTCAATCAAATTTTCAACATAGATGACGTTCGGGTCTGGGATAATTTTTATCATTTAACTTGGACGGTGCAAAGTAGGGGAGGGGAAGCGAAGATATATGTAAAAATATAAATAAAAATGAAAGTGACCCTCTATGCGATTTCACCCTTGAACCACCTAACCGATATCGATCAAATTCTCAACATAGATTAGGTTCGAGCCTGGGATGGTATTTATCTATTTCCTTTGATGATAGAACTTAGGGGAGGAGGTAGGAGGGGGAGATATATAAAAATAAATAAAACTTAATAACTCTTGAACCAACGGACCGAGCTCGATCAAATTGTTAACCTAGATGAAGTTCGAACATGAGATAATTTTTGTCATATCGCTTTGACGATGTATCTTAAAGGAGGGATAAGACATTTACAAATGATCGAAAATGGTCGATATTAGTGTCGAATCTATAGTTTCTGAGGTCGCTGAGATGAGCAGTGACATTTATGATGCCATTTAAATCCAAATTTAGCCCCGCTAAAGTTGTGGGAGGGGAGGGGGACTATCAAAATGACTATCAGTGTCGAATTCATACTTTTCAAGGTCGCTGAGATGAACGACATTTCCGATGCCGTTGCCCGCAACATGGGGAGGAGAGGGGATATATAAAAATCATCTAAAATGACCAATATCAAGGAGCACTTTAGTAATAGTAAAAAGTGACTGACTAACGAAACATATTACTATTTTTTTCATAATTTAACCCAGCGAAGTGGATAATTGATGCTAGTAATAAATAATTAACCGAATAACAAAGTAATCCTCGAATAATAAACAAACTCTCTAATAATCATTGTAGTTGTAAACAAATGTTCGAAGAATTATTGGAATAACAAACATTTTATTGAATAATTATTCGAATAACAAAACATTTGTTCGAATGATTAATCGAACAAAAACAATCTATCGAATTAAAAATCACACAATTGTTTGAATAATTATTGGAATAATATACAATTGTTTAATCGAATAGTAAGCAAATACACAAATAACAAACAAGTGTTCTGATAATCATTGAAGTAGCAAATAACTGTTCGAAGAATTATTCGAATAACAAATATTTTATCGAATAGTTATTCGAATAGAAATGAAATATTCGAATAATTAATAAAATAACAAACAAGCTGTCGGAATAAAAAATAATTATTGAAATAATTATTCGAATAATAAATAGTTGTTCGAATAATTATTCAAATAACAAACATTTGTTCGAATAATTAATCCAATAGCAAACAAATGCTTGAACAACAAATAATTGTTTGAATAATTAATCGAATATCGAACACATGCTCGAATTACAAAACAATTATTCAAATAATCATTTGAATAACAAAGAAACGTTCAAAGAATTATAAGAATAACAAACATTTGATTGAAAAATTATTCGAATAGGAAAGAAATGCTCGAATAATTAATCGAATAACAAATAATTGTTCAAAAAATTATTCGAATATCAAAGAAATATTTGAATAACACTAGTTAATAAGGTTTTTGTAACACAAGAGAAAACACCTTATCTTGAATGAACTGTGTGCGCTGAATTCGAATATGCATTCAGTTTTTCTCCATTACGTACATTTTTCCTGCGTCAGAAGGATATTTGGAAAATTTCCTTAAATATTTCCCTTTTTCGCTTATTTCATAGCTCTAGCTCTTGTTCCCTTACGAATAATAACACAAGAATTACGTCAAAGAAACATTGATTGATGCTCAATAAACCCTCCAAGTTTTTAGAACAATCGCGTTATTATTTCTAGAGAAATAAACATATTTGTATGTCTAGGTTTTCAGATCTCTTGATTTGGTGGAGAAATCGATTTCTTCATTACCTCAAGCACAGACATAAAATATAATACAATACAATTTACATGTATCACAATTTACAATAAATAATAATATAAACATTCAAAAATATCATGAAAAAGCTACCAGAATGTATGAAACTTCCATTGAGTTACACAAATGTACACTACTTCCTTCTTTTGTTAGAAGTATTGCATCTTCTAACAAGTCTGCAACAATAACTCCCCATCATTGAAGGATGCCATCGTCCCTGGTACCTTTTCTCCATTACCATTATGTCTTGGTCGAATCTTTTCCCCGTTCGTCGCTGACAGCACCTAAATTAGCAGGAAAGAAGCTACGATGAGAGTGTAAAAAGTGGATTTTTAAAGATATCCTACAACCCAATTTTTGTATTTCTGTAGAATGTCCTGTACGATTTCGCTGTAATTCTCCGTTTTCTTATTGCCCAGAAAGTATCCCACAACACACTTAAATGTTGTCCAGGCCGCTAGCTCAGCATTATTTAACTTGCTGTCAAAGCTATCATCAAGCATGACTTTCCTAATAGGGGGACCAACAAACACTGCCACTGAAATCCTAGCATTACTCAGGTTAGGAAGCTTATGTTGCAAAACTTGAAATCTTCACCAGTTGTGTCCATGGCTTTGATAAAGTTCTTCATAAGTCCTAACTTCATATGAAATCTGTCAGCAATGAGTCTGTATTTCATTCTTTCTTTCTCTTGCACACGTTTGATAGGAATATTTGATAACAATTTAAGGAAGACAACGGAAAGAAGTTGGAAGATTCTATGGATATACTATACGTAGGTCGTACGTATTAACAAATATTCATAGAATTCCATTTTTATTCATTCTAAAAGTTTATAAACTTGTACAGAGAGTGATACAAGTGAGTGTATTGTTGAATATTGTAAACTGTCATGTTCATGTCTCTGCTTGTGGTATTGAAGCAAATCGTTTTTTTTCTCCAAATCAAGAGATCTGAAGTATGGAAGTATGGTGCAATAAACAGTGCACACAGTCAAGGGCGCCGATCCTGGGGGGCCGAGGAGGCCCAGGCCCCCCAAAGCTCATGTTGGTCCCCTATTTTATTTATGAGTATACAATATTTGGTATAATTTGAGTGCAATTTGTCTTAAAATCTTCATATATATACCTTCTGCATCGGAATGGAAATTTACAGAGAAATCGCCGCCCTTGCACACAGTATACTTATAAATATCTTTATTTCTGTAGAAATAATAACGCGATTTTTCTGAAACTTGGAAGGTTTATTGGGTATCAATCAAGGTTTTCTTTGGCTTAATTCTTGTGTTGTTATTCGTAAGGAGACAAGAGCTAGTGATATGATTTAAGCGATAAAGGGACTTTTTGAGGGAATTTCGCAAAATTCCCTCTGCCGAAGGAAAACTAGGTGATGGAGAAAAACAGAATGCATATTCGAATTCAGCGCAAAAAGTTCCTTTGAGATGAGGTGTTTTTTCTCACATTATAGGAAAAAAGTTAAAATTTGTTGACTAGTATAATTATACGAATACAAACAAGCGATCGAATGAGTAATCGAATAACAAATAATTGTTACAATTTGAAATCGATTGTTTGAATAATGTACAAAAACGTTTCCTAAAGTGTCTTGAAAAAGACACTTTTGCTTGTCTTGAATAAACGGGAGCATTCTAAGACCATATTTGGAGGGCTCACTTGATTTCACCTTATATTCATACAAACACACTAACGAATAACCGTAAATTTCAAGGGAGGCTAAACGTGATAGGAAAGGATCCAACATGGCCACTTCTTAGCTACGGGCTTGTTAGTGTCCTTTATATACCTATCGTTGAGGATGCAATTGAAATTAGGTATTGAGATTTCAGACACCCGTTAAATTAGTTAAATTAAGGTTCGTTAAATTAGTTGTATAGTCTGAAATCATTGTGCTGTTCATAGTATTCAATACTGAAAATAACAAGCCTATTATTTAAGTTCGTTCAGTGAAGAATGGCTATAGGACGGGAAATATAAAGAAATAATTACAGAAATAATTAAAGAAATAATATAATAATTACAAAAAAAATGTGTTCCGAATTACGTAAGTGCCTTTTGTTGATTTCTGTTCAATCTAACAACCCTGCCCTTATAATTACTCATTAAAGCGTGGCACAAAATCGATAGCGCGAATGAAACAGCCTGTGAAGTGACGTTATCGTGTCGTAAAAGAGTGGCAAAGCAGACCATGCAAGCGACAGATCTGAATTGAATGTATACAAAGACGTGGCAACACCGCAACTCTTTCATTATTAAGAGAGTTTGAAAGAGATTTCGCTTTAAACGCCATGAACGTTGTCCCTTATCATAGTTGATAAGTATTCAGAAAAATAATGAAGTTGATGTTTCATTTGCTATCTGCAGGATTGAATTTACATAGTTGCAAGTAGTTTAATGCAGTGGTTCCCAAACTTTTTTTTTACTGACGACACACTTTATTGTACACCTACAACATCGCGATACATTTATTTGATTGTTTATTAAAATAATATAAATTATAATGGTTGCCATGAGTAATAGTATAAAACTATAATTGTCTATAAAGTGGTGACTTTTTGTAGTATTGGCAGTGCCAGATTTATGTATAAGCTAAACAAGCTATAGCTTAGGGTCCTACACTCTTGGGGGCCCAAAAATTAAAGGAAAAAATTGAATGCACATTTCCAAAATATAAGGAAAACAATAAATAAAGTAAAATCTACATATAGTAACAGTGCTTCGTTTGTGTGGGCACTTATGACATAAGTGATGGGGACCCTTCTGCTAGCCTGCTTTCTAAAATATTACTGTTTTTTTTTTATTTCTGTACAGTATATAGGGTCCTACGTTCATCTGGACACATAAAATGCCCCATTATCTTCAGTAGCTTAGGGCCTCACCAAATCTAAATCCAGCTCAGAGTATTGGTCCTTGATGGTGCCGTTAGAGGCCCGTTGAAGTCGTGGACTGATACAGTCCTCCGATCGCTGTCCTCCACCTGTTTCTATTCTATCTTGTCATGTCCACAGTGACACTACACTCCACCATATTGTTTTTCATATAATCTCCTCGCTTCTTCTTTGGCCGGCCTCTCGCTCGTTTTCCATTCAGTTCTACAGCATCCACTCGGTGAACTACATATTCCGAAGGTCTTCCTTTTACATACCCAAATCATCTCAGCCTACTTTCTTACAGTTTTCATACTACTGGTCTCACCTTTATACTGTTTCTTGCATTAGTTCACTCTTAATTCTGTCCTTCCCCATGTCACTCCACACATCCACCACAGCATCTTCATCTCAGCAACATTCAACATCTACGAGTATTCCTCTCTCTTCTTTGTTGTCCAATATTCCACTTCGTAATGACAGGTCTTATTATCGTTCTGTAAACCTTTACTTTAAGGCATATTGGTACCCTATGGTCACACAATATTCCTGTTGCTTCTCTACATTTTGTCCAACCGCTACTAATTCTGCTGTTTACATCTTTTTGTATTCCTGCACTATTGATCTCAAATATTTGAATTTCCACCTCTTTTCCGTCCAGTCATATATTTGTATTTTTGATTACATTTTCTCTAAAAATGACAATGTAAATATTCCGTCTTAATTTTACTAATTCTAAGGCCATTGTTCTCCAACTACTCTCCAGGTACCTATTTTTTCTTTTGCAGTGCTGCCTTGGTTTCACTTCCCTTCCGAGCCACCTCTACTAATTTCCTGTATGTTACTTTTGCCTCAATTCGAAAACAGTTTCATGTTTTCTGCGCTATTAAGTGCTAGAGATTTGTTTCTAATCTAGTTTATGCTTTACTTTCTTTTTTCTTCTCTCTCTCTCTCTCTCTCTCTCATCTAACAGAAATTTTAGGAAATAAAAAAGAAAATTAAAACATTTACAACTCGAAAGTTCATAATTGAGTATATAGGACACATTTTCTGCTACTTTTGAATGAGAAAATGAAATTACGTTTCCTTTACTTTCTTTTTTTCCCTTTCTTTTAAATGAAAACCAAGTTGTCTTCTTTCTATCACATATACAAACTTTTGCTACAACTGTTTTCGATTGGTAAACAAACAAACTTCCTTCGCATAGTCCTTATCTCCAATAACTCCTGTAGATTATTAGAAAAAGAACGAACGAATGAATGAATGAAAGAAAGAAAAAGTGTTGCTAACATTTCCGTTTTGTTTGCATGAAATACAAGGTTCCATTTTGTTCTTTCTTTGAATAGGTCGTCGTTCTTTTTTTTTAATCACCAAGTTTTTAACTGCTTTTCCGAACAACTGATGTAAACTCTTTTTCAGTTGTCAAGAGAGCAGCTCCATTCTAATTGGGGCCTCAAACCAATGAAACTCGTCTAGTGAAAAAGGAAGTTTATAATTTTTTTCTCCCTTTATTTTCTTGTACGTAGCAAGGAGTTCAAAAACGCTTGTCTTTGTAATTGTGTCCTACCTCCTTCCATGTCCTCTCTTTTCATCTACCCACTCTCGACAATGTCTTTCGCCTTGTCATAATTGTATTTGCATTGTCTAAGCAGCAAAATTTCTGAAGCAACACAATTTCAGAGAAGAACGTTCTTTGTGTGGGTGTGTGTTGCTCTTGTTTAACTAAATGAAAATTCAAAAGATTATTTTTTTTTTACAAAAAATCTTGCTTCATGATTTTCTATATTCGCTAACGAATTTGTGTTTGCCCCTTTCTAAGTCGTGGCTTATTCTCGTTTTTCTTTGACTCTATATTTTCCTTTTAATTTACTGCTTTTTCTAATTTCATTTCATTTTTTTATTTACCTTTTCCATACACAACTTAATATTTCACTCTCTTCCTCTCTCTCTCTCTCTCTCTCTCTTCGTTGTTTTATATTCACTGCTTAATTTTGTTAATCTTCACAGTTTTTTGATTTTTGGTGTTTATGATTAAAGTTGCTACCCATTGCCAGTATTACAAAAAGAAAATGCATCGTTCGGCTAGTAGGGTTAATATATTACTACTACTACTACTATTAATAATAATAATAATAATAATAATAATAATAATAATAATAATAATAATAATAATAATAATAATAATAATAATAATAATAATAATAATAATAATAATAATAATAATAATAATAATAATAATAATAATAATAATAATAATAATAATAATAATAATAATAATAATAAATATTAGTACTAGTATATCGACGTCCTTTCAAAGTGATTTTAAGTTTGGGAAACACGAAAAAAAAAGTCTGCTGGCACTGTAAGGTTAATCATCTTAAATATCATAAATATATTTCGGTTTGTATACACACTATTTAGCTATAAGAATTTTTGATATAGCATTTAATTATTACCTGGTTCCTTTTAAGTATACAGATAAACACAAATTATTATTTTGATACTAGTTTTTAATAATTAAACACACGTAGCCGTATATCTTGACTTATTCTTCATTACATTTACATCGTAACCATAGCAACTATATACGAAAAATTGACAATCGAAAATAATTTACACATATCTCTTTTCATTATATAAAATTGCTCACATAATTCGCCTCTGATTCTTTTTCTTATAAATTGGCACAGGTAAATTTTATAATATACAACGTTATCGTTGTAGCACTAGGCAAGGAGAACAGGTGAAGGAGACACAATAGAAGTCTGATGTTTTCCCAGATAACTCCTAATGAGGAGCGAAGCGTGAGCTGGGGCATTGGCACGGCGCACTCCAAGTCTTGATCTTTTTTACAATGTAGGTCTCTTCCTGCACCCAACATCCCTCAACCGCTCTAAAATGTCCTGGTACGACTATTTGTGTACCATCTGACCACTTTATACAAATTCATTATGGTCAATACCTTTCCAATAAAATAAGCACAACCAGCACCGCCTTGATATTTGCCCTATTCATGCGCTTTTTTTTTTTCTTTACGAGGAAGCCCTGAATAAATTGAAAAGCAATTATAATGTCTCTGTCAATGCTTTGTCAAGTTTGTAGCAAAATCCCCCCCCTCCCCGTACACGTAGTTCTTCAAGCTCTTTTAATGTCACTGTGTCATTAATCCGACGAACAGCTTGTGCAGGCGCTCATATTAGCGGCTGTAGATCGGCGACTAACAGTCATAGCGAAACGAGACAAATAACAATTTGTTGTCTATACCTAGCGCCTGGTGCGCTCAGTGGCCACAGTCACAGCGCGCTCCCTCTACCAGTTGGCACGCTATTTCGAAAGTTCAGCTTCTTTTTTTTCACACAACACTCCATAGCGGAAAACAGACGTAGAATTGACATGTGCACTTTGATATTTTATAGCCTTTGGAAATAAAACTCCTGAATCGGCTTTGGAAGTGCAAAATTTCAGCTTACTTTTCGGGAATTAGGTAAGTAGTGAAAACACAGGACTTCAGGAGTCTCCACTTTTCAGTCTTTCCGTTGTTTCAAGCTCTTTTAAAGAGTTCATAAATAACAAATTTAGTTGTTTTACATTGAAATGTCAAAAGAACAATAATGTTTGGTTTACAGATTTCAAACAATGGAAAATCTGAACTGGAATCAACACCAACTGAATACGGGCAGCTATAAGTTAAGAAATTGACAGTTGAGTGAAATTAACTTATTGTGTTTTGTTACAAAACTGAATGTCCACCTTGTGGACTGCGTAATACCTATTTCCCGTTTATTTATTTCATAAGGACAACACAACAGGCTTAATGTCCAATTACAGTGTCGTGTATACATAACTATCAAACATGTATGTTTGTCTAAGTGTGAAGAAGTTTCGCATTTGTTTTGAAGTTATTTTCTGGCATATTGAGTGTATTAACTACATAAAATATAACTACGGTACTGTATTTCGTTATATGAAGTGCTCATTCTTCATATAGGAGATTTAAGTAATGTATTAGTTATGATGGTATACGCAAAAATAATTCCGAAACTAATTTTTTGCAATCAATTGTACTATTTAATAATTTATGTAAAAACATTAAATCAAATACCAGGTTTTTAATGGTTGAAATTTCAGATTGGTTATATAAGGGACATACTTCGAGCAGAAACTAGTTTCTTATATACAAGCATTTTTAAGAATTTAAGCTATACGTTTTCTATTGTTTCAGAATATTTAGTGATACTTGGAGTCGAAATAGTACTCCAATATTCTAATTTTGATTTCACATACGAGAAATATAACTTTATGAATGTTGATTCTTTGTAGAAATCCTGACCTTTTCTATAAATAAAGCTTACATTTCTATATGAATTACTTGTTGTTGAATCAATGTGCTGAGAGAAGGTTAGTAAGGTTGGTAATGCGTAGATCTTCAACGGTATTTGGTGTAGACCAGCGTTTCCCAACCTTTTTCAACTTGCGGCACACTACGTGTGTAACTTGAATTCTCGCGGCACACTCATAGATATTATTGTTATTATTATTTGCAAATATAAAATACCATGGTATTTTTTTTCCTGTGACTACTGATCTCCTTCTCTCAGAGATAAAAGCTATGATCACTGGTTTTCCTCTATGCTTATTTTTTATTCTAATTTTAAAATAGAAAACAATTGCAATGAAATATAGGACTCAGATTGTTAAAAATACGCTTTCTTTTTCGAAAACTGTATCTTTCCTTTCACTAAGAACGAAGATCACTAAATAACGAACGAACAAACAAATGTCTTGTACTTTTAACTTTGCTGTTTTAACCAAAACCGGTGCATATTATTGCAATCATTTTATTGCAATCAAGTTAATAATTTTGTTTCGATTTCCTCGCGGCACACCAGCGGTCCATTCGCGGCACACCGGTTGGGAAACGCTGGTGTAGACAAACTAATTTCACTTACTTTGTAGACGAAGTTAATGGGATTTTCTTTTCTCGTGACGGATATGGATTTACATTTGAACACATTTAGGGCTAATTTGTTTTTATCACATCACATTTAAAACTTCTGTAAATCTTGTTTGTGTTTAACACAATCATCAGTAGAACTGATTTTTGGAATATAATCACATTATCAGCAAGTAGAAGTTGAGTGACATATGAACAGTTTTCCCATTTATGGAGATAATGTTCAATAGGGAACACCCTTTCTGTGCTTTGGAGATTTTAATATTTATCAAATAACGTGTTCTAATTTTGACCTCTTACGATCAACAATAAATGTAAAGATCTAAATAACTTTATATCTTTGCATAATTTAGTGTCCTACAATAATATATATTCCAAATAACAATTGTCGCAAGTTAGATTTATAGTCGCAAAATGTCAATGAAGTTTCTGTAGTTGAAGAACGTTCCATTGTTACTAATGAAGATAGACACCACCCAGCAATAATGATATCCTTAAATTAGCAGCAGAAGCATAATAAAGAAGTTAAGGTATCAGGTTTTAATTTTAGGAAAGTAAATTTCAAAAAGATGCATATCGAACTTTTCTAAAATTAATCGGAATTGCATTTCGCAATTAAATGATGTAATTGTTCCTGTAACAAACTTCTACAAATTAATTAACAGATTATATGTGTTCCTCCTAAAGGAATGTTGGTGGTAGCTATCCTTGCTGATTTACTTAGAAATGGAAAGAGGGATCAACA
Organism: Thermobia domestica; assembly: GCF_964235325.1. Taxonomy (NCBI): domain Eukaryota; kingdom Metazoa; phylum Arthropoda; class Insecta; order Zygentoma; family Lepismatidae; genus Thermobia; species Thermobia domestica. The sequence goes on from NC_137465.1 coordinate 42,220,839, forward strand.
GAGAAATATCATCGTAATCAGTTTGAGAGGCTACGCAGAGAAATTAAAACTGACGTAAAAATAGCGTACAAAACATTTATTTTAAATTCTGAATGTTCTATAGATAAAGATCCAAATGAAATCTGGAGTTTTATCAAAAGCAAAATTAAAAATTTGTTATCAAGCTTATTTAGATTCAATGGCCAAGAGATCAAACATGGCAATGAATTTACAAAGGCGTTCGCACATTATTTTCAGTCAGTTTACTTCAATGTACGCGCCAAATATGACGTTGACTCTTTGCTCGCTAATCGGAATGAATGTGATCTATTAGACAACTTTCAACTAGATAAAATAAACTTCACGAAATTGAAAACACTATAAAAGCTTTGAAACCAAAAGTACCTTATGGTTCTGATAGCATTCCTCCTTGTATTGTAAAAGATTGTATTGACAGACGATTACAATACCCACTCCACACTTTATGCATGAATTTTAAATCATGTAAAGCCTGTTCTATAGACCTATAATACGGCTACTTCCACAAATTTATCAGTTATAACCAGTGGCGTATTTACGATTTTGTTTCGGGAGGGGCTTTGCGAACTTTCGGGGGAAGCTTTGCCTGGAAATGTGAAAATTCTGCAAGATATTTCATTTACTTTACTATACTAAGTAAGATTTCAGGGGGGGCTTAAGCCCGGAAGCTACCCCTCTGAATACGCCACTGGTTATAACACATTTTATTGTAGCACAATTAGATGAAGGTGGCCGAATTAATTAAAAAGATAAATATTATTAATTAGAAGAAGAAACAATATAGAACTTAATTATTATGATCCTTGAGGGACTCCCGAGAGTGTATTGAACTTTTCAGTAACACATTCTTTGTATACAACTGATTGTTTCCGGTCATGCAAATACGATACAAGATACTTAATCGCTTGCTTCGAAAAGTTCATAGACGCTAGTTCAAGTAGTAAATTATCGTGGTCAATGACATCAAAAGCCTTGGAAACATTCGTATAAATGGTCTTCATCACCATCATCGACCACCTTCATCTAATTGTGCTACAATAAAATGTGTTATAACTGATAAATTTGTCGAAGTAGCCGTATTATAGGTCTATAGAACAGGCTTTACATGATTTAAAATTCAAGCATAAAGTGTGGAGTGGATATTGTAATCGTCTGTCAATACAATCTTTTACAATACAAGGAGGAATGCTATCAGAACCATAAGGTACTTTTGGTTTCAAAGCTTTTATAGTGTTTTCAATTTCGTGAAGTTTATTTTATCTAGTTGAAAGTTGTCTAATAGATCACATTCATTTCGATTAGCGAGCAAAGAGTCAACGTCATATTTGGCGCGTACATTGAAGTAAACTGACTGAAAATAATGTGCGAACGCCTTTGTAAATTCATTGCCATGTTTGATCTCTTGGCCATTGAATCTAAATAAGCTTGATAACAAATTTTTAATTTTGCTTTTGATAAAACTCCAGATTTCATTTGGATCTTTATCTATAGAACATTCAGAATTTAAAATAAATGTTTTGTACGCTATTTTTACGTCAGTTTTAATTTCTCTGCGTAGTCTCTCAAACTGATTACGATGATATTTCTCTGTTGATCCCTCTTTCCATTTCTAAGTAAATCAGCAAGGATAGCTACCACCAACATTCCTTTAGGAGGAACACATATAATCTGTTAATTAATCGGTAGAAGTTTGTTACAGGAACATTTACATCATTTAATTGCGAAATGCAATTCCGATTAATTTTAGAAAAGTTCGATATGCATCTTTTTGAAATTTACTTTCCTAAAATTAAAACCTGATACCTTAACTTCTTTATTATGCTTCTGATGTTAATTTAAGGATATCATTATTGCTGGGTGGTGTCTATCTCCATTAGTAACAATGGAACGTTCTTCAACTACATTAACATTTTGCGACTACTAAATCTAAGGTGCGACAATTGTTATTTGGAATATTATTGTAGGACACTAAGTTATGCAAAGACATAAAGTTATTTAGATCGTTACATTTCCTGTTGATCGTAAGAGGTCAAAATTAGAACACGTTATTTGGTTAATATTAAAATCTCCAAACCATAAAAACGGTATTCCCTATTGAACATTACTCTCCATAAATTGGAAAACTGTTCATATGTCATTATCCTTAAATAAGGGGAAATATATATACTGCACAAATAAACATCTTAAGTGAATAAATTCGATGCTTGACAATGATATATTGAAGATTTAGATCACAACAATTTACATATTGCATATTGCAATTTTGGTGAACTGCTAATATTACGGCATTTATTGATGGTATTGCGAATTCACTACTTCATAAAGAGCTCCATATGGATACATTCAAAGCCAGCTACTTTCTTAGGCAATCTGTAGAACAGCAAAGTCAGTACTTTAAAGACAGGAGGCTCGGAGAAATATAGTCGGATTTTCCAACTTTCGAGTACACTGGAAAAGAAGATTCCGAAATTAAACTACCAACATACTGTTGTGTGGTTCGGTGCCAACTAATTCAACACAATAACTCAAATTCACTGCAAGTGGCGCTTACCATTATTTCTATAAAGGTAACCAAAATGTTCTGTCGTTTTTTGTGGAAGTATGTGTTCCATTGGGACTCACACTGGGAGTTGAATGCGAATGGAGATAAGGCGAAGGTCAGTTGTTGGTGTGAGTATATCAAACATATTAGCTGGTTTGGCAGTTCACTTACATCGAGAACTTGCGTAAGGATAGAGTGAACATGGGACCTACACAGGGCGTCATAAAGGGGTGTGTGCTGTGCGAATTCAAACTGGGGTCAAACGCTGTTGCAGCGGGGCGGAAGATATGCCAGGCCCTTTGTGAGGGTGTCGTGACTATGCGGACAGTGTAGGAGTGGTTTAACAAGTTTAAGGATGACGCGAAGACGCACCACGTGCCGGAAGACCAACACATGTACAAAATGAAGATCTTTAGGCAGTAATTGAGGCGAACAGTGGCCAGACATGTCAGGAACTGGGACTACAATTTACTGTGAGTGGACAAACCATTCGGCAGCACTTCCATCAACTTGCGAAGCACTACAAGTTGGGTCGATGGGTCCCACATGATTTGACTCCGGGCCAGAAGACAATGTGAGCAGACACCTGTGTGTCTTTGCTGTGAGGAAGGAGCCATTTCTGGACAGGGCGTTGATATGTGATGAGAAGTGGGTCATGTAGGAAGCTCCACGGCGCCGTTATCGTTGGTTAGCATCCCATGAACCGATTCCAAAACAGTCGAAGCCAGTATTCACCAGAAGAAAGTTCTCCTATGTTTGGTGGACTGTTCGCGGCATCGTACATCGGGAACTGCTACCAGCTGGTCATGGCATCAATGCAACTGTATACTGTCCTCAGTTGAGCCGTGTTCAAGAAAAACTTAAAACTCTCGAGCCAGCATTGCTGAATCGCAAAAGAATACCGGTACTCCTGTCTCAGGTCAACGCTAAGCCCCACGTGGCTATGATGACCCGGGACATCATTCTACGCCTTGTATGGGGAACATTATTGCATCCGCCATACTCCCCAAACATTACACTGCCCGATTATCACCTGTTTTATTCCTTGGACAATCACCTTAGAGGACTCCAGTTCAAATCCCCAGTAGAGATACAAAATGCACTTGATACCTTCGTTTCACGGCCCACCAAGTTCTACCACAATGGAATCCAAGCCTTCCGGAACGTTGGCACAAAGTCTTTGATGCTGATGGGAACTATTTTTGATCTTCCAGGTATGTCTTAGGTGACATATCGATGTTCAAAGTTGGTGGGTGAAAAAGTAACAGAACTTTCTTGGTTACCTCTGTGTATTCGCCTAAGCCGCTCATATATCATTATTACCTTTTTCTTTCTTTCCTTTTCGTTATCATACGTGTTTCTTATATACAAAGTTATTTGCTTTTATTATTTTATATCTATGTAAAAAATAAATAAATAAATAAATAATCAACTGATTTTTTTCATTTCAAATGCTTCCAAAAATGCTGTACAGAAATTATAAATTGTGATGCAAATTTACACTTGGTTTGCAAATTTCTACGCAGACACTATCATATATATCAGTATAGTTTTCGAGTGAATTAAGTGGTCTTGAGACTTAGCGGTTTTCAGTAATTACACCATGTATATTTTTCTTTTGTAACCCATTGATTTAATAGGAATTATATTTCTTTTTTCTTTTATATCCCATTGATTTAATGGGAATTATATTTAGTTTTTCTTTTGTATCCCATTGACTTATTGGGAATTATGTTTCTGTTTTCTTTGAAATATGTTCAGATTTTAATGGCTTAACCCACAAACGCCCCTTGTGCCACCAGTGACCCACTTTATGTTTCACTACGTTACATGGGCTATATCATTCATTTAGGCAAAAAAAACCGTTGTTCCACTTCAGGCACACTACCCGTTCTCTTGTAAGAGTTTCGTTCACTTCTCTTCTCAGGTTTTCGATGTAACACGGTATTGTTCAGGCAGTTGCTAGTGTATGCAAATTTTTGTTACCTAACTGGTCTTGGGGGGCCGCGGTGGCTCAGTGGTAGAGCGTTCACCTCTGGTGCTAGGGGTCTCGGGTTCAAACCCTGCTCCCGCCAAGTGAACTTTGTGGTGGACAAACACCGTGTGCGTGGGTTTTCTCGGGGTTCTACCGTTTCCTCCCACTTTCTTCATTCCACCATTTCATTCATTACTCATCATCACCGTCTCCTTTAGCCTAGCCGGCATAACCGTGGGACGTAAAACTCAAAAATTTCATTTCTAACTGGTCTTGGGCGTTTGTGGGTTAATTTTGCTAATTTCTTCTTCAATTCTCATTAACTGTCTCTTGTTTTTACACAATAATTTTGCATTATACTTAAATACTTAAAATACTTAAATTAAATTTGATTGTTAAATATGAAAATTTTATAAAACAAAATTTAATTTTCACGAAGAAAGGGACATTTAAATGCGTTTTTTTAAGAAGAAATCAGCAAAATCAAACCAATCCAATTTATTTCGAAGGAAAGAGAAGTAATTTCCTCGTACGAATCAAGGGGCTAAAATACAAAGACGGCGCAAATATGTAACATCGTTAACAAAGTCGATGATAGAAACACTCATTCAGTCAATCAATCATTCAATAACAGTTACGAATCTCGACTTCTCATTCTAAAAAAAAAAAAAAAAAAAAAAAAAATGCTACCCATGATAGAAAACATTTTTTTTTTTTCAAAACAGAGTTTCATACTTTTCCCCAACTCTAAAACAAACGAAAGAGGAAAATAAGGAAACAGAAATCGAAACTTATAACTAAGTTACATTCTTTTTAGCGAAAATTTATAAAACAAATAAAGTACACAGAACAAAATGGTGGAAAATAATGTAACCAGAATCTATGTTACTCCTTTTTAATTGGAAATCTTAAAAAATTAAGTTTCTTTTCGATTTTTTAAAAAAGATGTTGAAAGGAACAGAAGAACCTGGCAACATTGTATTAAACCTTGTTTTCTGATATACATTTCATATAACTTCTTTCATCGTCTCTTGGTTCTCTATGTTACAAAACAGACTTTGTAGCTTCCATTTTGTGTCTTAGAGTATTGTATTAGCAGTTAAATATGGCTACATGAAAATAAAAAGCATTTTCATTCTCGAAAAACACAAAGGAAACTAGACATAAAAATTAAAATAAAAAAAAACACTGAAAGAGGGAGAAATTCTGTAGAGAAAGGATTTGTTTGAACCGGGACGACGTAATTAAGGGCTTCATTGCAAATGCTGCTCTCGCCCTCTTATACTTTGTTTTAATTAAAACCAAACGGTTATTTTTTGTCTTATTTTGTTTTTTTTTAACAAAATGGTATGTATCTGGATACCTTATTACATAATTCTAAATTCTACTTCTTGCCTTTTTAATTTTGTTTACAGGTTGCATGGTACGTTAATGAGGTAAGCTTTACATTCTGTACTAGGACTTAACTATTTTTAAAAGAACGAAATAAAATCATTACCACGAATATTAACAGAGGACTAAATGAGACAACTAAATGAACGCAACTGAATTGCGATGAAAGAGTTAGTGGAAGGGAATCAGAAAGTGACAATAAATTGAAAAATATCAATAAAATATATTCTAAAAGTTTTTTTTTCTTTTGAAGGAGTAGATAAACTTAGGTTGAATAAATCAGAGTAAGGAATCGACTCCCACTATCGGTTTATTATTTTTAGAAAAATCTCTAATATAACAGTATTTACAGAAATACAATACAACTTTCTCTAATGCGAGGTAGAGAAAGGTTGAACAAGACCTTGTAGCTTTGAGGCAGAATCTCTACAGAGCTCCGAGTAAGCTAGGTAGAGTGGTGTAGAAAACTCCAATGCTCCAGGCAAGTAGTGAGGGGGTTAAGAGTCACAGAGCCCCAAGGCAGGCTAAGCAACTGACGTTGGAATCCCGACAGAGCTCCCGAGTCCTGTAGCAGACTAGAAGCTTTGAGGTTGGGTTTCTTCTACAGTTCCAGGCAGCCTACAGGAAGGAAGACCAATCGAAGACTGGTAACAATCCAGAAACAGAAACAGAAAAGTTAAAAATAAGGACGCCCCCTCGGGAAAGCCCGCGCCCTGGATAGTGGGTAAGGCATGAACCAACATTCTACATAACTCTCCCCCATGCAGTTAGTAAACTAAAGCTGCTATCGGTGGGTGGGTGTCGCGGTTTCTATCTTTTACGAAAGACATTTACTCGCGTATCTGCGGATAAACTGTAGATAGAAAGAAAGAAGGTAAAATAGAAGATAGGAAAGCGCGAGAAAAGAAAGAGTTATTTGTGTTTTGATAGAGGGACAAAAAAAAACCTGGAAGCCAGGGGGAAAAACCCTGTATCGGTCGTACTGCATGTAATAGTATTTACATGGTAAAACCACAAAAGAAGGGTGGCAAAAATCCATGTAAACAAGTCTGTAGCAATAAATTAAGTTAAATAACCTATCTGTAGTAGTTAGATTTTAATTGTGTTGTCTGTAGTTGGGAGGTGTTTTGTTAGTGGGGCTTGTTGTTATTTGTTGAGCATGCAATTTGGCCGTTTGCGTGGTCCATTATCTGTGCTTTCGGTCATTATAAGTCTGCAGGCTGCAGCTACTTCTTCTTCATGTATTCTTCTCCGCTGCTACTTCTGCATGTTAGTTGAGGCCTGACTTCCGTTTGTCTCTGTTTGTTTGCGTCAGTGGTTGTGGCTGGTTTTGCGTCAGCTGTTTGTTTTGTTTTCTGACCATATGTTGACCTTGTTATGTGAAGTTTTCCGCTTGTTGTCGTGAGAGCGTTTATGGTTTTTCCAAAGATCTTCTTGGTGGCTGTTTGTATGGCGTCCAGTATCATCTGATGATTGTGTAGAGGTGCGGAGATGGTTAGAACTGAAGTAGTCCATGTTATAATCTTGTTGGTTGCTATTTCTATTGCTTCTTGCATGTTGTCCTGTGCTGGCTGTGAAGAAAACTGCTGCTGCGTATCTGGTTGTGCTGCTTCATGCTGTATGGTGTCGTGGCTCTGAACAGGGCCGCTGGGTTGGTTTTCCTCTTCGTATGTGAAGTCTGTGAATTTTTGTTGTTTGGGAGCCATTGGTCTGGATGGACAACTGCCGCTTCCTGTTCTGTGGGTCGTTGACTTACAAGTTGCGCAGAAGCTCTTATTTATTGGATTTTTGCATTCTTCTTTATGTGAGTTCTCACACCGGAAGCATACACGTTGCGTTGTACATTGCAGGCGGCGATGCCCATACTGGTAACAGTTCCAGCAGAGCATCGGTCTGGGTTGCAGTTTTGAGTTCTCTATTTTATAGTGTCTTCCTTGGGATTTGAGTCCATATGTAGTGAGGCGGTTTACATCTTCTGGGTGTTTGGAGAACAGTCTAAGCATCGGTGCTGGTCCCTTAGCTGTTTGGATCCGGATTAGGCTTGTGAAGCGGATGTTTTCATTCATTAGGGCCTTTTGGATTTGTGAAATATCCGTTAATGTGGATACTCCTTTGATCACACAAGTATATGTGGTTTCTTGCTGTGGTTTTCTTCTGTCTTCTATGTGGTTGGGTTCTGGGGTTTGGTTTTGGTCTTCCTTCTTCTTTGCTTTTCTGTTTTTCCTTGTCACCTCCTGGAAGTCATCCTCTTTGTTCTGGTTTCTTAACATGTCTTCTTTTTGTTGATTCTTCTTTTCTCCTGGTTTAGTAGCTGTTTTTTCTGGCTGTGCGTTCCTCTGGTCCTCATAAGAGCCAGTTGTTGCACTGGTGTATGGATTCAACACCTGTTTGATTTGGTTTTTCACCTGTGTGCTTGTGTGGCCCTCATAAGAGCCGGAGCGTTGGTCTTTCACCTGTATGTGCTGTGATTTCTCTTCCTGTGCAGTTTCAACTGGCTTTGTTTCTGGTATTGGAGGAGTTTCTCTATGTTGGGTGTTCTGCTTGTCCACTATTCTTGAGAGCGATCCGAAGGTTGTGACAGTGTCTGCATCCATAAAATCTTCAGAAAAATGTCCCTCGCAACTTCTGTTTTGAAGTACACATTATATTCTTGGTCCTGGATGTGTTCTATCTGGAACTGGCTCCGGTGCATCTTCCTCTCTATGATTCTGTATACGTTTCGTTCAGTATATAATCCGTAGACCTTCATAATGGTCACGGGAGGAAACTTCCTGAAGTCGTCTGCTTCTGGTTGGGTCACTTCGTTATCTTCAGATGGTAGTCTTGTTGGCGTCTTCTTCCTTGGTCTCGGCATGACTCTAAAAAGGGCCGAACTTCTAGTTTTGAGTTATGGTATAAAGCTTGTCAGGGATAGGTTTTCTCTAATTTAGTGTGCAGTGCCTCTCTATGCTATCCCAAAGAGGTAATATTAAGTTCCCGTCAGCCGACTGTCACCAAAGGCTGTACAACCAATATGGCCAGCGCGAAGCTTGACTCACAATAGGGGGTCCAGCCGACGGAAAACAATGCTTATTTCTTCAGGAAGCGGTGTGTGTAGCTGTGTTGTAGAATTTTATCTTTATTAAGCACGTAAAACTCTTCTCTAATAATAGTCTTTAAAGAGCAGATTCTTCTTTACTCCTGAGCACACCTTCGTTAACACCACAAGGTCTCCCGGTGTGTCACAGCGTCTTCTTCAGCAAAGCACGGCATCTTCTACAATTCTTCTTTGCAAGGCAGGAATATTCTCGATCAGCAATTTCCCACAGACTCTCTCCTCCAAAATTGAGATCCCTGGTAACTATCCGTCGAATTCCCTTCATTATATAAGCGCTCCGGGCGGTGGTGGCGTTGGTGCTCTCATGCCATCATGTGACTTGTAGATGGTGCTGGAGGCCCGTCGTCTGATTCTTGTAGTAATGCAACATGGGGCATGGGGCATAGTACTTCAACGTAAATACATGTGGTTGATTTTTGCAAACAGGAGCAAGTGTGTTTGTACAATATATATGGACACGATATTGATCACACTACATATTCACTGAGCTCAGACTAGAAATGGAATGATTCAACGTGTCATGGGGTCAACTGGAATAGATGGGTCAAATTTTGAGTGTGATTAAGCCGTAAGTAGCATATTGCAACTAACCATTCATCTAGACCCCCCATGATCCATAACTGTTATAATATCTTTGTTACTTCGAACATTCGCACTGTTCAGCCTTCTTCTTCTTCTTCTTTTTCTTTTTTTTATAAAAACCTGCCCACCTTACTTCTCTTTTAAAAAGATGGAGGGACGCTGGCTCAGTGGTACAGCGCTTACTTCTGGTGTGTGGGGCTCCAATGGAGAGTTTCGTACGTCATCTAGTAGCGTTGTCAATGATGGTAGACTGGATTCGAAATCTGGCGTCGTTAGCTCTAATGTCCCATAACTTGCATTTTTAGTCACATTGAAAATCATGTGCGAACGATGTGATGGTAACTAAGTCTGTAATATGAGGAAGCGTAAGTATACAGTCTACATATTACACAGGGTCTAACTAAACAGTCTATTACACAAACACTAACATCAAATAGACAGTCTAAAAGCAATATGCTTCTCGCTCACCGTCTTCAAATCAGCCGCCATGAGATTTCTTCATCCCAATTCCAGTTTTCGTGGTTAGTAATCGTTCACATGACCCTTCAAGTGACCATCTCTCTACTAGTACCTTTTTTGGTTGGTTTTGTACAGTACCAATAACAATATCTCTGGAATTTATTTAACTGGTCTGTATTTAAAGGAATATGAAACCGAATGTGAGGAATACCCGTGGATTGTATGTTCTTTCAATTTTTCGTTGATCCGGTTTTGTATTGATAGAAACAAGTAGCAGTGCTGCGTGTACCCCACGTGAAGAAGTTTGATATGTATAGCGTGATATTTTCTGAACTAATATTGAAACCGGAAGTGGTAGTAGATTTCTGTCACTTTCGGTTTAGGTAGAGAGATTACAGTGAAGATGGAATATACATTTTGGACGCTTAATTGATTGCAGAAAACCGCTTTGCGATATCTACTACCGTTTTAACTCTTTAGCGATCATCATTCAAATCGGAAGTGGTTGATTTCTTCCACTTCCGGTTTGAATACAGTGTTAAGAGTGAAGATGGTAACTATGCTTAGAATTCTAAATCCATTCCAAAAGACCGTTTCTCATTATCTTTTATCAATTTTCCTCTATATAGATCAATATTGGATTTTCTTTCCTATCTGAGCCTGGAAGAAGTGAGCGCGGTGAAAGCTTCAGCAATTTTTGTGCAGGATCATGCCTCGGATCTAGTTCAGATCATTGAATTTCTCGAAGGATCGACGTACGGCAGTGCCCACCTTCAGGTCAGTAACCTTCAAGACATTAAATATGGCTTCCGTTCCGTTAAAGATGGAATCTTCTCCGATTTAACGACTTCAGCATTGTCGAATTTGCCACAATGTGAGAGAGAGAATCTTACAAGAATGTTCACAAGTGTTGGTCTGGTGTTACTGAAGAAACTGGAAGATCTCATGGAAACTGAACCTTCTAAAGACGCATTCCAGTTGCTACACCAAGTGTTCAACCCTCAGTGTACTCTTGAAAATAGTGACACCTGAATTTTTAAAGCAACTGAAACGTGTAAACTGGTTGGATAAACCATCACATCCAGATCTCGCTAAAGCCTACTTATCCTTGAAAGATAGCGTGAGAAGATCAGTAGATAACGGGAAAGAAGTGAATCTCCAGGAAACCCTCCTTGTACTGCGAAGTGAACACAAAGATTTTGCTACTTGTGTTCTTGAAGCAATGTCTTTGCCAGCTTCCAACGTTGATTCTGAAATATATTTTTCAGAATACAATTCCGCAGTTCCGATAAGGAGCAAAACCTTAAAGAAGAAAATGTTGAAATATTGACAATTTTGTCCTTTGAAAAATAAGAAACATTGAAGAAACTATAAATTTGGCATTAATTGAAAATATGTCTTGATAATGATATGAATCGCGTTTTAAATAAGTATATTGTGATTTTTTTTTTGAAGTGAAGAAAATGTTAAGAAACCCTGCAATGCAGCTTTTAGTCGATATACACCGTGTATGTATTCAAATCATACATTAAATAAATCCAAGTTTAACAAGGATATCGAGCCATTTTTTCTCAGATGGTAAGCCCAAAAATATAATTTATTCTTTTAAATTTAAGTGTCAAAATTTAAAACTATTAGTTTAATTTTAAAATTATATTTTAATTTATTTTCACAAGCCACTTTCTCTATGTTTACAATATATTTGCTTTTCAAAACCATTACAAAATAAAGCAAATAATCAATATTTGCTTGTATTAAATCGTGAAAAATAACACCGATTTTGGGCAAAAATAACACCGATTTCAGGGATAAAATAAAACGAAAATTTCACGTCCCTACCCATAACGTATTTGAACAGTTAAATTTGGGAGAATTCAGGAAAATTCTTCACTAGATTGTCAGGAAAATTCCCTCCAGAGATCCCTCCAATCAACTTTGGACCCCCTCTGGAGTAACCCCGGGTAATAGCATATAATCCAAATGTATCTCAAAAAATAGTATAGGGGATAAGAAATGAGTATAACAAGTTTTGTGGTGATAGACGGAATAGATATGAAGGAAAAGCTTGTATACCAATACACGATTTCCGTCATACCTATTCTGTCTATCAGCTGCTGCTTTTATTTCTTGTAGACCTAAGCAAAAAGCGGAAAAATAATATTAATAACCGTGTAAAATACATACAAGAGGAAATAACTGTCTGGACAGTATCCTCTCGGCTGTCTGGCTACAAATATTTGTTCTAACAATGTAGTCTTTCACAATATAAACTAAACTCTCAGTATGGTAGTTTCGTTATGTGTTTTACGCAGGCAGTAATATAGTGCAGAAATCATAACAGAGATTAGTAAAAATAAGTGTTTGCTTTCCTGAGGATTTTATTTTTATTTAAGAAACATTGAGTTCTCATCAAGAAAAATCGAATCATAAGAACTTGTTCATGCTATGCCTAAAGGATTCTATATACTAATGGAATAAGTTTTTATTTCTTTCTTTATCGTGAGCACGTTCATAAGAGGCTGAAAATATTTTCGTTTACCTATTTTTTTTTTTTAATTCAACATTTCCTTCTCTCTTGTCTGTCATCCCCTACTCTTACTTTCTAGAATCCTTCCCTTTTCATCTTTCTTTTCTTCTCCATTCATTTAAAAATAATAACCTACAGAAGGACCTGTTTCTTAATCCTTCCCAAGGAGCATTGTCGTTGGACTCAGATAACTTAATTGGTTTTAAATAGAAGGATGCGAACGACGCAAATGTTGAGGTTATTTCGTCTCGATTATGTAACGTGAAAGTGATGTGCGGTACATTCTCGAAAAAAATATCTATTTGTGTTGGAAAACTTCTGTCTCGTTTTCTGGGTTCAAATCCTGATCGAGAAGTACTTTTTTTTCTCATTTACATTTTAATGGAGAGAAATTTCTGTATGCTCCCTTTATCTCATAAGCCTCTAACGAAGACGTTAGATTTCTGGAATGAATATAGTAAAATATGAAATAAGAGAGAGAGAGAGAGAGAATTTACATTAATATATTGGGAATTTCAATCATATTTCCACCTCTCCGGGACTTTCTTAATAGTTTAGACTCCTAATTTTCTTTCTTTTCTAATTTACTTTCTCCTAATTTTCTCTTATCTACCTGGTAAAGTAACTCTCCTGTTTCTTACACTTTCATTACCAGTACCACAGTTGTTTAGTGAATCAAATGGATCTTATAAATTACATTCATTGTTTTCTCTGCATCATCCGTGAATATAAGTATTCTTATAAATATACTGAAGAAACGATTTTTTAAAAATAACATGGTTACACTGTCACTGATTCATATTGCGGTGGTTAGCTTAATGCATCAGACAACAAGTCGAGAAACTGGAACCCGAATGTTTTTCAGAGACGATGCTTCATTAATGTTGCAAATCTGAGCCTATTCCCATAACTCTATTTTTTAGTTCATTAGTCAGAATAAATCTTGTGTCATAGATGCTTATGCAATTTATCCCATTTTTAAACAACATAAAAGAAAAAGAAAATGAGATTCTTAATTCGACCCGTTTGTATATATAATTGTTGTGTAAATTGTTGTAACTTCGAAGTAGGTGCACCCATTTTCTTATTACACTGTTTCAAAGAGTATAATTTTTAGGCCGTCCAACTTAAACTTCATCAGGGTACAATGATAGTCTTCGGAGCTAGATCATCGAACCCTTTTCAACAACTGACTGTGTTTATACAGTGTGTAACACATAGATCAACTATATATATATATATATATATATATATATATATATATATATATATATATATATATATATATATATATATATTAAAGGGGTAGTCCTGTGTATCTTTCCCAAAATTTAGGAGGTGAGCCAAGGTACCCACACCAAAATTTAGACAGATAGTCCTGAGTAGACTACCGCTATTTCATTGCTCCCGGGTCAAGATATCCTTTTTTTTTCTCACTCATTTAGCAGTACGTCTGTCTATACGACTAACGGAAACCATTTAAATGTGAGTTCTTGCAAGGTCAGGTAAAATGTGCAATGGTTATAAAGTTTAGGTTATAAATAGTCTAAGATAAAAGTATTTTAAAAATGACAGAGGAAGTCATTGGCGCATTCAATGGAGCTTGATGTTTATCCCACAGAGCCTCTACAATAGACTTACGAAACTAGAGGGTCATTTGAAAATTTTAAATGGAAGATTTATCATTTGATATAAAAAACAAAGAATGCCCATTTCTATTTCACTTCAGATATTAACTTTCGCAATTAGCGTCTGTGCGTGGTGATTTAAATTTTGTTATGATATCTGTTTCCCTACAAAAGTTTCTTTTATGACCCTTTTAGTGATGCAGCAGATCGTATACAATTCCATTAGAAATTTTCGGGTGACCTCAGTGCTCCTATGAAAGGAGAATCTATTGGACAAACTGCATGCTCCATTCAATGCATCCTAAAGTGTTCCCTTTAGATTACTTTTTGTTTAATCTCTTTATCGTAACGTAAGCGTTCTTCATTTACTTTATTTTTATAGTAAACAATAAACTACTCTCCCGTAATACTAAATCTTCAATCTAGAGGCATTGGCCAAGGGGCAAAGGGTGCTCAGTCCCTCTTAACGACTTCCTGCTTCCACCGCAAATGAGGTAATTGTATTATATATGTTTATTAAAGTTGTTTAATACTTGAGCAAAAGAAGAATGATTTTTAATAAAATGTGGAAGATAAATATTTTTAAAATAAATAAATAAATCACACGAATGACTACATTAAAATAATTAAAATAATTGAAGTTAATAAATCTATTTTGTACTCTCATTTGCCTAATTGGATGTACACAGTTGCAAATGTATTACTGCACTTTGTATAACAGGTTTGCGATTGATCTTTTTTCTTCGAGTTTTTCTAATTTAAATAATTCTACTCAACAAACGCAAACAAATGAACTTCCATAAAGTACGTTCCTTAGAATCTCTTATTGTGACTTCACGAACTGTCAAGACCGTGTTTCAAAAAAGGTAACATACTGGAAATTAAGATCTTATAAATTTTATTTTAAACGCCCGAAGTTGGAAATACGTCAGATGACTGGATTGGCAACGGTCAGACGCCGACGGCTCCAACGTCTGACAGTTGGTGGTGATTCGGAAATACTCCGTACTACGTGAGGAGCAATATGACGTGTGTAGTGAACTGAGCAAACTGTGAAAGTCTGACCTCTCTAATTTCCAGAGACTGAAACTTATTAGACTTGGTTATGTCCCTAACAGCACAAGATGTGCTAGGCACAAGATCTGCCATTTAGGTGTCCCAGCTACTTTTTAGGTACCCGACACTTGGCACATACGATATTCATGTGCTAAATATGTACCTCAGCTACCTTCAGTTTTAGGTACTTGTTACATCTAATTGATATTTGCAAATATCTACCACAAATACAGCATTTATATACCTGACTCAGTTTCGCACTCTAACAGTCATTTGTTTTTATGTCGTCACTTGAGACATATATCTGTCGTATTCTAGGTACGTCCTTTAGGTACATACTGTTTCAGATACCCTAACAGCACAAGATGTGCTAGGCATGCGCCATTTAGTTGTTCTAAATTCATCCCCCACATTTAATGCAATTGTTGCTTCTTTTTCTAAGCGATTGTGTACTAGAAGCAACAAACGTATCAACTTTATTAGATGGCAACTGTCGTCGATCATTTGAAAGTGAATATGGAAGAACCATTAAATAAAGTAAATAGAAACTCGCCATTTTGTTATAAAATTACATGGCGAGCAGATTTTATCTGATCCCAAACCGTTATCGTCGAATATACGTGGTTAAAGGAGCACAATGATTAGCCAAATTCAAAAGACCTCAGCAATTACAACAAAATACTTTGGTTTGTGTAATATTTACCTGTACCTTGGGCAGAAAGTACTCATACATATGCACTATACTTAGTAGAATGTTCATTTCATATTAACAAAAGAAGAATGTTTTTAATATATGTAAGTGATTATTATGGGATAGTTGATGATATGGACATGTTTTATGGTTACCTAGTCAGTGAGTTTGTGTACTTAACAGTTTTAAGAAAAGGATATTATAAGTTATATCAAATAATAAACCAGTTTAACATCGGTTATAGACGTTGTCAGTTTTATTAAAAAGGTGAGATTAATGGTATTTAAATATCGAAGCTAATATTTTTAATGTCAAAGAAATACTACCACTTCGAATTTTTACCTCAGCAAACGAACCAGGTTTACGACTATCATTTTGATAAGTCGTTGTAAAAATTTGGTTTACCTCACCCGGGACTCTGTAAATTCAATTCCCGAAGAAGAAGAGTAAGGTTGAATTTACTTTTATATTACAGTTAATGAATACGAACTTAACCATATTGCGAAGTGGTAAAGTAATCATAAGAAAAATGGACAACGAAACAATGCAGCAGGAATCAAATACTAGTGACCAAGGTGAAACTAGTGTAACACCAGGTTTGTCATCAGAGGATCGACTCTTGTTAGCTGTACAGCGACAAATAATGCAGATGTCTACTGAGATAAAGCAGACCATAGAGCAGAAGTCTGACGAAGCTAACAAGCGATACGAAGAATTAAAGCAGACCATGGAACAGAAGTTCCACGAATCTAACACGACCATGGAACAGAAATTCAACGAATCTAACAAGACCATGGAACAGAAGATAGAACTGAAGTTTGACGAAATGGAACAGAAGTTTGACCAAGCTAACAAGCAAAATGAAGAATTAAGTAGACGAATGGACCAGAAGTTCGACGAATCTAATAAGCAATATGAAGAATTAAGTAGACGGATAGAACAGAAATCAGATGAAACGAAACAGACAATTGTCCAGGTGGTGAACGACATATCCTCACAGTTTGAGGAAAAGTTAAAAAGGATATCCGATGATTGTCAAGAAAAGCACAATCACCAAAATCAAGAAATCTGTGCTGTAAAAAAAGATTTAGAAGTAATAGAATCTTCCATTAAACAGCAAAAGATCCAGGTCAGCAACAACTCTAATAACATACGTGTAAATACACAGTTGTTAGCTACTATTCAGGAAGAGATTAGAACGTTACAGGCTAAAGACAACATTTACCGTAATAACCTGGGTAGTGATCGCTTTGAGTTTCCCCACTCACCAGAGATGAACTCGCCTTCGCCGGGGTCTGATGAAGATATTATACTAAAAGAAAGTTGTCCGAAGAGTACTGATGAGCGAAACATAGATGGTGTGACGACACCGCATGTCACGGATAGGAACTATCACTCAACAAGAACAAGAAATGAGAAAAAGAAGGTCAAATTAAGTGTTAAGATGAGTGAAATTCGAGCTATGAGCAAATTCAGTGGTAAGTGTAATGAGAATGCTACTTCTTTCTTAGAGAAATTCCAAGACGAATGCAATATAATGTCTATCGATCGATCACAATATATGAAATTAATACCCCATGTATTACTCCCACCTTGTTCCTTATGGTTTAAGGCAATACGTGATCACATTAGTACATATGAGGAATTCAAAGCGGCATTGATCGCAAATTATGAAAATGACTTTTTGCTGGCAAATAGAGATGCCACCCTTAGAAATCAACACTTCAATCCTCGATTGCACAAATCTGTTGTAGAGTTTGTTGTAAATGTCTACAACGAATTAAAGGTCGTTAATCCTTTGCAATCGGAATCGAGAATAATAGCATCGATTCGAAATTTGCTTCCATTTAAATTGCAACAGATCTTATTTTCCACACAGTGTATGAGTTTCAGCTAGGGATGGCCAAAATTTTCCGGAATCCGGAAATTTTGTTTTCCGGAATCGGAAAATTTACTTTCCGGAATTCGGAAAAAATCCGGAATTCGGAAAAATTCCGGATTTCGGAAAAATTCCGGAATCCGGAAAAATTCCGGAATTCAGAAAAATTCCGGAATTCGGAAAAATTCCGGAATTCGGAAAAAATCCGGAATTCGGAAAAATTCCGGAATTCGGAAAAATTCCGGAATTCGGAAAAAATCCGGAATTCGGAAAAATTCCGGATTTCGGAAAAATTCCGGATTTCGGAAAAATTCCGGAATTCAGAAAAAATCCGGATTTCGGAAAAATTCCGGATTTCGGAAAAATTCCGGAATTCGGAAAAATTCCGGATTTCGGAAAAAATCCGGATTTCGGAAAATATCCGGATTTCGGAAAAATTCCGGATTTCGGAAAATATCCGGATTTTGGAAAAATTCCGACATTCGGAAAAAATCCGGAATTTTTCCGATTTTACTGGATAAAAATTCTGGAATTGGCCATCCCTAGCTAGTAGCTGTTAAAAGAAAAACACAATAATGAATATATATACTGTATTAGTTTCTTGTAGTTGGATATGTCTTTATCACTTACGTAGACAATTGCTGCTGCAGTTATTTACTGCTTTATGAGGAAGGTCTTATTTTCACACACAAAAAAGTCGCCGGTATGTCTGAAACATTATCGCGTTCCCACCTGCAGCTGCTCCAAAGCACTGCAAACTACTTTTTAACCAGACGAAAGGCAGTGAAGGAAAAGAAATATCAACAAATATTGTAATAACATTCGCTTATTGTCAACATACCTATGTACAGTAAATACAAATTTATAATTTTTCACTTTACGAAGTATACAATGTAACTGTTCAATAATTAACATAAGTAGACATTCATTAATTTATATTAATATAATAATTAATAAAACTAATAAGCGGGTGATTGATGACTCAGTGGTAGAGTTTTCATCTATGGTATTCTAACCCAGGACATGTGGGTTTTGGATGGCTAATTTTGTGTTCGAAAATTTTCCCGGTGGTACTCTTGGTTCCCTTTCTTGTATTTGTTCCATCATCACTCATTAAAGAATTTAGTTTATCGAAACTCTATAGCCATATATTCATTCTGTCCGTCAGTGAAACAAACAGTTTCAAGAACTATCTGATGGATTACCATCAATTTTGCCCACGATGTACAGAGTCAATAGTTAAGAATCGAGTTCCCTGAAGAATGTAATATTCAAACCGGAAGCGGTACAAATCAACCATTTCCTGTTTTAACGTTAATCATTATATAGTAAATATGGTAATAGATAGCGAGAAGCGGTTTCCAGTAATCGACATATATAACATTCATGTAGATAGAATGTTACCCAATTTGTGCATCTGCTGAAAATAATGAGCTTATGTTAGGTATTTACAGAACACTTTCCGCTTTAGAAAATGCGTGCTTGGTAAAGAATGTAGAGAATTAGCTGAGTCAGGCACGTAGCTAGAATATGGTAATACGAAGGGGGGTCTGTCACGAAATACTGTGGTTAATTACCTGGGGCTCAATCATTCTAAAATATTTTATTGACAACATATATTGGTTCGTTTAGAGAAGATTTCTAATGAGGGGATGATATGAAATACTGTGGTTACACACCAGGGGCTCGATCAATCTAAATATTTACTGACAACATGCCCATATTGATTGGTTAGGACAATAAAATGAGGATATGTTAGTAAGTATTTTAATAAGAAGCTATGAAGAAATCTCGAGCAAAAGAATATAAAAAAGTATTGAAAAAGATATAGTCTTCCGAGGTCATTCGAACGGTGTCGAGAATTTTGCGCCTGGGAAATTTGCGCCCTACCTCAAGAACAGGGAAAATTGCGCCTGCGATGTACCTCCACCGGGAAGTTTGAGCCCTGCGAAATAAAAGAACCTATTCGAGCTTACGCATTTGCTCGGAGGGGCTGACATTACAGCATAAACAATCCTCCCCCCCCCCCACAGCCATGCCATTTGTGATTTATTTTCATTGTGGCTATATAAGGGGAGAATAAACTTCAATATAAGCCAAAATAACACAACGGATCAACGCAATCACTGCTTCTTCCAGAGATGATTTTGGGGGAACCCTGGCCTCCCCAGAGCTCTCAGAGTGCCCCCTCAGAGACCAAAATAATACGTTTATAATATAATAATAAATAGAATAGTACCAGCACTGACCCCCCTCCGGAATACTAAGTGTGCCCCCCGGAACATTTTTTCTGAAAGAACGACTGAACGCAATTGTGTGTTTGAAGTGTAATTCCAGCAAGTAAACACATTGTACATAATTTTCTTGATAATATTACTGAACTGATTTTACATTCACTTTACATTTTCTTTTCTATATTTTGTGTCCTGAAAAGCCAAACAACTCGCAAGAATTGTGAACAGAAATATCTGGGTAGAGCCAAACAGCCTTTTGTAGATTAAATTATACTCTTTGATTATATTAATAAATAATTATATATCAGTCATTTATACTTTTATTGTAAATTTTGTAGTATAATGAAAAATTGTATTTGTATGGATTGCCCTTTAGTGAACTAAAATTGTATTTTTTTGATTTGTTCGGAATATTATAACGGATGGAGTAATTCACTGAGACGATGAGAGACAAGCCTAATTCAAGTGTGAGTGGAAGTTACTTTTCACAATACAGAAATAAGTTGAATTGTAGGGCGCAAACATCCCAGTGCAAATATATAGCCGGCGCATTTCCCCCTCTTTTTGGGGTAGGACGCAAACATCCCAGAGCAAATATATTGCGGGCGCATTTTTCCCTATTTTTGTGGTAGGGCGCAAATTTCCCGGGCGCAAAATTCTCGCATTCAAGGAAAATATAATGTCCGTGAAGTTGACAAGCCACTTATGTCAGACCCCAATTTCGACTTTAAACGTCGCTAGTGCTACGTTAGTGTTCGATAGTGACGCAAATTGTTAGTACTCCACAGATAAAGTGTGCTTTTTAAATCATGGATATAGGTCTTCTAACTGCATGCCAACACGCCCACTTCTAAGAATCATCTCAAAAATAAGGTTAACCATTAGAGTAAGTAAGTGCTCATTAGTGCCATTAATATTAACGTTAATACCTCCATCGTACGGCCCTTGGAGTAATAATATGACTTTAACAACTTTATACATCAGGCTCACCTTATTAAAATTAGCCAAATGAACATGATAACACCACGCGAACATAATGCGCAATGTGGATGTCCCCTGACGTGCCCAAGTTAGTTACTTTTTTTTTTGCAACTATTGTTTATCTGTTATTTATTGCTAGTCTGCAGAGTAGTCCTTACATTAATATGCCATTGTCCTTGATAATCATTGCGTACAGTATTTACAAGCAGTTTGTTATCACTGTTAGAAGATATCAAAAAACAACAGATAAAATCTACCACTTAACGGTTCATATTTTTCTTTTACAGTACATCAACGATTGATAATAATAATAATAATAATAATAATAATAATAATAATAATAATAATAATAATAATAATAATAATAATAATAATAATAATAATAATAAGACTATTCCAGCATAAAAGTTATCAATTGCATCACACTGGCAACAAGCGACGCATATTTTAACTTCATAAAAATTCGTTTCTCACGGTTTTCTGGAGAACTACATATGATAACATCTTCATTATGTCAAGTTGTTTATCTCAGTGTGATATATGTCTTACCTCTGGACAATATCATAGTAAAACAAAAATTAAATATTAGGAGTACATCGTACTTTTGGACTACATCTCATTAACCATGGGAAGATTGAGTAGTGTATACTTTAGGATGTAAGTTTCAGCTTAACTTGCATCATACATTCTTAGGATTACAAAAAGGAAATTTGTTCGTTTGCATTTGAACAAAATTCTTAGGATTACAAAAAGAAAAAAATATTTTTTCCGAATTCCGGAATTTTTCCGAATTACGGAATTTCCCCGATTTTACTTTCCGGATTCCGGAAAGTAAAAATTCCGGAATTGGCCATCCCTAATTGAGATTGAAAGTTGTTTATTTATTGTATTCCTTAAACTTCAGCTCCCGGCACGAATAAGCAATCCAAAGAATTACTTGCAGACCCGAGTAAGCAGTAGAAGTATGAAACAATAACGTTAGAGGCTTATGCTAGTGATGGTATAAAGCAGTGATCCGCAACCGGGTTATATGCCGGTTAGGCTAAAGGAGACGGTGAGTATGAGAAATGAATGAAGAAAGTGGGAGGAAACGGGATAACCCCGAGAAAACCCACGAGCACGGTGTTTGTCCACCACAAAGTCCACACGGCGCGAGCTGGGATCGAACAAGGGACCGCAAGCACCGGAGGTGAAGCTCTACCACTGAGCCACCGCGCCCCCATTTAGTAATTTAGTAATTTATGTTGTGCCGCGAGGAGCAAAAGGTTGCGGATCACTGGTGAAAATAACTCGCAACAACTAATCAGTTTTAATGTCAAGGAACGAAAGGAAAACAAACAAGATTGAAAATTGCTTGAAACAAAATAGATTGAAGAACTAATAATAATATATGTGGATTTTACATCTTTGGGTATACATTGTCGCTGGATAAAGGTTTGTTGAACGTTACAGCTTTCGACCCGGGTGCTCAACGGTTTGAGTACATCGGGCCAGTTGTGGAGCTGGGCATCAATTTAGGGGAAAAAATGAAAATACAGCGGCGTTTGGAAGCTTCAGATTTTACAAATGTGTTAACTTTTTTTCACTAAAATTAGATACCAAAAAAATAAGTTTTCTAGTCGGAAATACACAGTAATAAGTAGTTGTAATATAAATTCAAAATTTTATTGCTTTTCCATTTATATGGAAATTTTGAGAATATCCTTGTGGCCCGTGCACTAGGATTTGGGCATGTCTGGCTTATCATTAAATTAAATGTCTCTGTTGTATTAAGCGTAGTTCGGGACATGTATAAGGGATCAACGAATTTAAGAAAGGCTATCAACCTCGTGCCTATATATTAAAGAAAGCTGACGGAACAGTTCTCACGGACACAGATAGCATCTTAAATAGATGGAAAGATTTCTTTGACGAATTGCTTAACACGCAGCCAAAAACTAATGTGCATGGAGAAAGGGAAATACACACCGCAGAACCATATATCCCAGAACCTAGCCGAATAGAAGTAGAAATCGCTATAAAGAAATTAAAGAAACACAATCTCCGGGTGTAGAGGAAATTCCGTCTGAGCTATTTTTAGCTGGAGGCGAAAAGTTGTGGAACAAGATACACAAACTCATTCTCCTTAACTGGAACAAGGAAGAATTGCCACGAGAATGGAAAGAATCAATCATTGTTCCAATTCACAAGAAAGGCGACAAACCCGACTGTAACAATTATCGAGGCATTTCTCTTCTGTCAACATCCTATAAAATCCTCTCAAACATTCTATTAGCAAGATTGACCCCATACGCAGATTAAATTATTGGAGATTATCAGTGCAGATTTAGACGAAATCGATCAACTATCGACCAAATATTTATCATTCGCCAAATTCTCGAAAAAAAAAGTGGGAATACAATACCCCGGCACATCAACTCTTTATTGATTTTAGAAAGGCTGACGACTGGGTTAGGAGAGAAACATTGCACAACATTCTTACAGAATTTGGAATACCAAAGAAGCTAATTAGATTAATTAAGATATGTTTAAATGAATCCCAAAGTAAAGTACGGATAGGAAAATTTTTGTACACGAGCTTTCACGTCGAGAATGGCCTGAAACAAGGAGATGTGTTGTCGCCCTTATTATTCAACTTTGTCCTGAAATACGCTATAAGGAAAATCAAAGATAGCAACCAGGGCCTAGAGTTGAATGGGATTCAACAGGTTATGGCGTATGCTGATGATGTAAATTTAATAGGGGATGATAGGAGAACAATAGAAAGAAATGCAGAGGTCTTATTAAACCCTTGTAGGGACATGGGTTGGAAGTAAATGTAGAGAAAACTACATGGAAGAAGGAAAAATACGTGGAAGTTCGTCGGAATCGTAATACGGCAAATTATGGATGCGTTAAAATATCAAATAATACTTTTGATAAAGTGGATACTTTCAAATACCTGGGATCAATATTAACAGGCGAAAACCATATTCACGAAGAAATTAAATGTCGACTCAAAGCAGAGAATTCGTGTTATTATTCAGTACAATATATCCTGTCGTCGCGAATTCTATCGAGGAATTTGAAGCTTAAAATATATAAAACGATAATCATGCCTGTTGTTCTGTATGGTTGTGAAACATGGTCGCTGCTCGGAAGAAAGAACATAGATTGAAAGTATTTGAGAACAAAATCCTAAGACGAATATTCCAAGAGAAACGCGAATGGGGAATGGCGGAAACTTCATAACGAGGAAGTACATAATTTATACGGTTTACCCAACATTCTTACGGTCATCAAGTATAGGAGGCTCAGGTGGGCAGGTCATGTAGCCAGGATGGAAGAAAATAGGAACGTTTTCAAAATCTTAACTGGAAGACCAACCGGAAAACGACCATTAGGAAGACCTAGGCGCAGATGGGAGGACAATATTAAGATGGATCTCTCAGAGATTGGAATACAAAGTAGAAACTGGATGCAGTTAGCTAAGGATAGAAGTCAGTGGAGAGCTTTTATGAACGCGGCATTGAACCTCCGGGTTCCATAGGCCATAGAGTTAGTTAGTTATATGTATTTCCGTAATCACGAACTCGTCTTTAGAAAAGATGTCCTCGATTGGGTAAATAAAAATCTGGTAACCCTACCACTAGATATTTTTTTTCCGCATGAAATGAAAACAAGTTGTTTAATATATTCAATCTAGGAGCTTACATATCGATTGAAAGAGAAATGTAGAGTCATATCAATATAGTTAACAGCAGACGGAACGTTCAGTCGCCAAGTAACGAGATAAGACAAATAAGAAATAAACTTTACTAGCAAATTTCAGCGTGAGAAATTGTCTACGAATAAAAAGATGTTTGTCATATATTGTAGTATTTCACGATTTTTTTTTTTATTTGCAATGATTTGACGATGAATTTCACGTAAATTGGTTTTCCTTATCATGTGAACGCCTAAAGAAATTCTTTCACACAGAAGGAAGCAATGGTCCCAAAATGTTGCCATGTTATACTTCCGAAGGCTTCGAACCAAGGAAAGTCACATGACACACACTGCTAATAGAAAGAAGATAAGATGTTAACATATTTTTATCTTTTTCTCTCTATAAATGTCCACAATACGTGAATAAAATTACAAATAAAACGGAGATTTTATTTTGTCAGAAGTGTGGGAAAGAACTAAAGTTATTGTTTATTACCACACTTCGGTGGGAAATTTAAAAATTGCCTATCGCCCCCAAACTTTGCAAGAATTTAAATTAATGAATTTTGGTACAACTTGTTTTGTTATCTTTCAATGAAAGTATAAGAGTTTGCTTTCCCATGGGACGGTTCTCTATCGGGAATTTACCTTGAAGAGTTTCTTACCAGAACATTATGTGAAATTTGCGCCAGACTGGATCACACGACGTCTTGAAAACACCCTGTTCTCACGTTTAGGGAATATATATGAATTGGAAGAAAAAGTTTAACTCAATCGTGCAGCTAATTTTGACCAATTATAAAGAGCAGGCTCTTGGTTAGAGTTGAAAGAACAGTAGTTCTAATAGTGTATACTCGCTTTGACATGTATAGTTGCGTCCGCGGCAAAGTGTCGACTAGTCGTTGATTTGTTCTCGACAAAAACACGAATTTTCAATGCTGAAGATTTAATTTGGTTACTGGCATAGTCGTAATGGGTCGATCTGAAGTGTGGAAATATTTTAAAAAAACACATAATGGTGCCCAATGTAAATATTGTGGAAGAGTGATGAGAAGCGGAAGTAGTACAGGAGGTTTGTGGCATCATGTAAATAGCAAACACCCAACAATCCCGACAGCTCGTGGAGAGCAAGAGGAAAGTAATAATACCGATGAACCTGGACCAACTGCAATCCCAGGACCATCATCTACCAATCTACAAGAAAATCAACAAGAAGACAGTTTGAGGTAAGAATTTCATTTTCTAGTAGGCCTTAGTATACTCATGTCCAAAATGATTGTCGTGAAAGAATATAATTTGATAATGATTTTGCAGGGTACTTTTAATACTGATACTATGTGCATAATCGAGAATTGTAGATTTGTGGTAAATTTCATAGGAAAAGAATTATAAAAACGAAAATTAGAATGAGAAAACAAAATGTTATAACGATAACCCTTTTTTGGTTTCGTTTTTAGTACTGATTCTAATATTACATTATCTTATCGAGCCACAATGAATAAACTAAATTGACATAATATACAAATGTCGTTTATTCTTATATTCTTTTTATATAATAATCTTCGCGATCCTTTTAGAAAATAGTATGGATTGAGTATAGCCCGCTCCCCCCAGTGATTTTTAACGAATCATAGTGATTCTAACGATTCATATTAGTTCATAATGAATCGGAATCGCATGTTATAAAGATTTAAGATGTAAATCTTGTGGTAAGGTAGATTTAGTATAATTAGTAGTAGTAGTAGTAGTAGTAGTAGTAGTAGTAGTAGTAGTAGTAGTAGCAGTAGTAGTAGTGGTAGTTAGTACCAATAATAGTAGTAGTAGTGGTAGTTAGTACCAATAATAGTAGTAGTAGTACAGTGGTGCCCACCCCCCCTTATGTCCATGACGCACCCCCCCGCAATTGTCTATCCATAGGTATTCTTCCATGAAAAAAATCTTTTCGATTAATTTTTACCCCCCCCCCGTCAAACATATTTATATAGATTTTTAACCCCCCCCCAAATATTTCATTGACGCAGTTTGCGTCATAACCCCCCCTTGTGGGCACCCCTGAGTAGTAGTAGGAACGGGTTAGAAGCCCCGCAGGGGTTGGTTGGGTTCTGTTCTCGATATAAGTAGTAGTAGTAGTAATAGTAATAGTAGTAATAGTAATAGTAGTAGCAGTAGTAGTAGTAGTAGTGACTCTTCCAGTTCCGGTGACAAAGAACTGGGGGAGCGGGCTATACACAAGCCAGTAGTATTTATCATGTCTTACCTTGCTTATGTTTTTTTTTATAGTAACCTATAAATACAACGTCATGGTGATTTATTTTTTTAAAAAATAAACAACAAAACATACATTGATTTACAATAAGATAGCTTTCTCTCCTTTTTTTCTTCTTTCTAACCTAGCTGGCCAGTGCATATTTACAGAAAGATCACACATTTTGCTCAAAAATAATACAATTAAGAATAGAATACAATATATCGTTGTAATGTTGCTGAATGGACACGAAAGTTTTATTTTCGCTTTATTGTTCTTATTTACTGCTCTTTTGACATAAAATTCTCCACATACCAGTCTTTGCCGATTATACACACACTAACATTATAAGAAATATCGGGCAAATTCGTTATCAAATTATATTCCTACAACATATTTATAGACATGCGACAATAATTTTGGACATGAGTGTACATAATTACGAACAAAATTAACATCCTATTGAATACAAGACACTCCTTACTTTTGTTAGAATAAATTTTAAGAAATAAAGATGTAAGTGAATATTTGCTTTGTCTCGTTGTAATTCTGAGAATATACAAAGTACGTACTGAGTAAAAAAATAAACAAATAAATATAACCCTTCCTGACCAAAGCAAAGCAAAACACATATATTAATAATAAGTTGTATTAAAGTTATGGTAATTAGTGTTTTATATGTGAATTTTCTTGAGGGGGTAAAAGACCAACTGAGTCCTTAACGAATACTTTTTTCGTGAATCATATATAAATCCTTCAAATTCTGATTTGTAAATTATTATTATTATTATTATTATTATTATTATTATTATTATTATTATTATTATTATTATTATTATTACTATTATTATTATTATTATTATTATTATTATTATTATTATTATTATTATTTTGACATTCAAACGATATTTTTAGAATTTTTAGTAGGATTATTTACACCGGTTTTAATGAGATTTCATCTCTTTTTTGATCTCACCATTTTTGGATCCTACATGATGTCGAATCTACGGATCGTTATAGCTAAACCTAGAATTTCTAGGATGGTGAGTGGAATATTATTCCCAGACTGGGAAAACAGTAATTAAGTTAGTGCTAGGGAAGAGAAACCAGGAAAGGAGAAATTTACCTGGGTTTCCCATATAACTAAATCATTGCCTTTAATGTGTGAGACAACATATCCAAAATATAATACAAGTTATTAGTGAACATGTTTTGCTCTGCTTCAGTCAGAAAGTTTTATTTTATGCAGTTCATATGTGCTGTAGTTACTTACGTGGTTTATTTAGTACTGTAATTTAACTGTTATTCTTCTATATAATAGTATCTTTATTAACCTGCTTTCTATTCTTCTTTATGAAAATACTGTATTACAATATACTATCAAATTTTAGAATAGAAATTAGCAAATATAGGGGTTCTTATTTTTGAATATGAGGTATACGACCGTATGTGCTCGCGTTTAGTCGAGAAACTTAGTCGAGTAGGGTCAGAATCACTCGCTCTAAGTATCATGGGTTCCAATCACACTTCGGGCATGTTTGTTTTCAACTGTCCTCATTTTACTTGTGTGTGTTGTGTTGTAAAAGTTCCGATATAATCCATGAAAAGCATTCAATTGGTTAAAATTGGAACTTTAATGTGATAAGGGTGGTTTCCTTTGAAAAACAAGAATGGTTGTCGTGCATACCTATGGTATGTTCAATCTCTGGTGCCAAGTTCGATTCCTGGCGAGGCCTAACTTTCGATATTGACTCATCATTGTGAAAGAAAATGGTTAGCTAGTTAAATAAAAAGCTAGAGGATTCTCGTCAAGAAAGCCGGTGTTAAGGACGTTCGTTGTTTTCGAGCTGTCCACGCATGGTCCTGGCTAAGGAAAGTTCGCCGTAGGCTCAAACTTTCACAGGTTGTCGAACCAGAAGTTAAGTTTAGATTTTCTATTTATTTATTTATTTATTTTTTTTTTACTACCTTGGCTTGTAAAGTAATGTTCGTAATAGAAATCACTCATGAATAATGCGTTTATTGAGATTTCTTTCTCACAGTTAAAAGAAATAATTGACCTCTAAATATAAAGTACTCTATGAATACGATATGTATTATGTTATATAAAAGTAATAAACCGAAGACTTGAAAGTGCATATTACACACTAGTAGATTTGTTCATTTTCAAATACAAGGTAATTATTCTAAATGAAAAAAACTATGATCCAGTCAGTCCTATATGATGATATTTTTCACTGTTTGAGAACTTGAAAGAAAAACATCACAATTTCAAAGTATTACCGTAGTTATGAGTTACTGAAGTACGAGAAATTCTGATATGACTCTATAATAGTAAAATTATCCATTTTTGTTGTGCCCGACTCCCAGTTATGTGTACTGGTTTCCCCTTTGACGTGTGGTTTTAGTGTAATTCCAAAACCTCAGTTGTATCTGAAAAATTAATAAGAATACGTTTTATCTCTTGGAATGAAGAGAGCTTCGTACCGTCATTGTTGCATAAAGTTATAGTGCATAGCAACAAATTCTATCTAGTTGCAGCACATTAAATTCTAAATTGTCGTGTAGTTTGTAAAAATAGGAATAATAATGAATTATAACATTAAGTATTCTTAGATTTTGAATAACTTCGGTAGACATATCGAGGGCACAGTGGCTCAATGGTAGAGTGCTTACCTCTGGTGCTTGGGGTCAATGCTCGGGGTTGTCTCACCCGTTTCCTCCCTCTTTCTCATTCTATCAATTCTTCGATCATCATTCACTTGCTTTAATCATCGTCTCCCATAGCCTAAAGAGTATAATCGTGGGACGTTACACTCAAAGATTTCATTTATTTTTTCATTTTTTTACACATGTCATTCTTTTTCACTACATAATTATACTTACCGTATGCTACTTTCCTGACTGTGTACCCTTTCTACATGTTATGCACGTATTTTGTATTATACAACAGAAAATCGTAAATGCTGTTTGGTAAAATATATAGATGGTTGGTTGGGAACATCTATATCGGTGGTGAAAAACTAGTTAACTATATAGCTGAAGGAGTTCAATGGTTCATCGCCACAGAAACAAAGAATTACATTAGATTCCATACAATACGAACTATTAAAACTTAGTGCCCAAGCGTCTGTTTCCACAGCCTTACTCACTAGAAGACTGGCCACGCCACGACTTTATTTATGTGATCAACATAATATCTCTTTTTTTTATTAGTATGAAATTCAGTAATAAATAGATTCTGTAAAGTTCCGTTTTGCGTTATTCCTATATTCACTTGTATTTTCGTCTTTTTAGTACTCAATATTTTCCCAGAAGTTTTTCCTGAAACTCTTTAGTATTTGTTCTATGTTCGTCAATAACAAACTTTTCATATAATACTATAAGTAGATAGGGCTTTCATAAATTTTAAATTATAATCAATGAAATGAAATGAAATCTTTGAGTTTTACGTCCCACGGTTACGCCAGTTAGGCTAAAGGAGACGGTGATGATGAAAAATGAATGAAATGGTGGAATGAAGAAAGTGAGAGAAAACGGGAGAACCCTGAGGAAACCCACACACATGGTGTTTGTCCACCATAAATTTCACTTGGCGTATATAAAACTAAGTTCTAGAGCGACTGTATATTCATATGCGACGTATAGAAATATAACATGCCACACATCAGCAGGTCACAAATACAAAATTTCAAATTAATAGTTTTGGTATTCACATCCAGATCATGGAGTGCTTTACCTTCAGTATTAAGAGAAATTAAATAATTTAATATATTCAAAAAAGAGCTGAAAGCGTATTAAGTACATATACGTACAGGAGTTAAGCTCAAGCACATTTGATACCTTATGCATTGCGTAGTTTAAACTACCGCATCACAGAATTAGATATCTCATTGTCTGTATTTTATGTGTGCGTTCTTTTGTTTTATACGTTGAACCTATAAGATTATTTTCAATTCAGTTCAATTCAATAAAATGAGTACCATCTGCAGCAGATAGAATAGGCAATTCCTTAAAGAAAAAAGTGGTAGGAAGCAGTGTTGGGTAAGTTACTTGTAAAAATGTAACGCGTTACAAGTTACTTTACTTTCTCTTAAAATGTAACCCGTTAGTAACGCGTTACTTGCCCCAAAAAAGTAACTGTCACTTTACCTC
The DNA here is from genome assembly GCF_964235325.1 of Thermobia domestica. Lineage (NCBI taxonomy): Eukaryota > Metazoa > Arthropoda > Insecta > Zygentoma > Lepismatidae > Thermobia > Thermobia domestica. The sequence goes on from NC_137465.1 coordinate 42,251,987, forward strand.
GAAAATAACGCGTTACTTTTAGGTCCGAAATTTTAAAAATGTGAAAAAAATTATGACTTCAATTTTCCGTGCTAATATTACTACCGCTATTATTATTATTATTATTATTATTATTATTATTATTATTATTATTATTATTATTATTATTATTATTATTATTGCACGTCCTGAATCGCTTTATGTAAATGCAAGGACAAATTTTTACTTGATATATGAACATTTTCATATAATATTTGATAAAATGCCATACTGCGTTACTCGTAGGGATGGACACGAGCAAGTTTACTTTGAAACTCGATTCGACAAGAAACAAACATCTTTGAGCTCGATCCGAGAACTCGTCTCAAAAAATTTCCCCCAACTCGACTCGAATTAGGGTCGAGTTTCGAGTCGAGTCAAGCCAAATCCGGTGTGTAGTTTCGAGTACTCTCTTCAAGTATATTACATTGACAATATAAGTATTATCAGTGACACTACTACTACTACTACTAATACTACAACTTATTATTATTATTATTATTATTATTATTATTATTATTATTATTATTATTATTATTATTATTATTATTATTATTATTATTATAACAACACTACATATAAAAATAAAAGATAGGCGTTTTGTATTTGAATACTAAAAAACTAGTTGATTGCCAACATCGGTAGTGTGAAGTCTAAGAGTCAAGGACATTGATCACGAGCTTCTAAATTCGGGTTGAGGGTCTAGGTTGAGTATTCGGGCTCGAGCCAAACACTGTTAAAAGTTATAGGGCACTGGCCAAATATCTTCAAAACTGCTTGTCCCGGGTTTAGAATTGTCAACGACTGGAGCAGCTCGGCTCACAGCTCATTCACTATCGACCCGAACCGAGAAGTGAGCCGAGCCAACAGCTCACCCAACCGACTCAGCTAGAGCCCTCGGCTCAGTTGAGCCGAACAGAGAAGATGGCTCATCCCTACCAAGCTAGCTCGAGCCGATGGTTCACCCCAAGTTAGCCGGCTCGAGCCATCTTCTCAGTTGAGCCGAGCCGAGCTGAGCTTGTTATAAAAAAATCTCTTGTGGTCTCGCTATCGAGACGAGACGAGATGCGAGCAGTGTCCCCTCTCGTTAGCAACACTAAAAGTATTCCATATTACTGTTTAGCTTTCATTTCTCATGGCTTTCGTTTTCCAGTGTAATCAGGCCATGATTTCAAGATGAGTTAAAACGAACGAGCCATTTATCAAACTCGACTGGACTCGAAACTCGACGCGAAAAGTTGAATTGGCTCGGAACTCGACACGAGGATATTACCTTTGACTTGACTCGAAACTCGACTTGAATTCGGGTCGAGTCGAGTTTTAGCTTGACTCGTGCTCATCCCTCCGCGTTAGAAAAAATGGTTGCTTATTATTATTCTGCTAAACTAATTATATAATAATAACAATGTTGTTATGTAAAATTAAAAATACAGAATATAGAGAAACATTACACTGCAACTAATAAAATGAGAACACATGAACTGGGAGTGAATCAAAATTTGCGAGTAACTCTAAAATCGATACATGCTTTTTAAAGCTAGTTTCAAACTCTATAATCAACGGGACTCAGGATAAGCAAACTGAACTGAAAGAACTCCAATTTACATACCATCAGCAAACTATTTTCTAGTAATAACGTAGGCCTGCTCATTAGAACACAGTTTATTCATATTAACCCCTTACTGTAAATCGTTAATTATGGCACCCTAGTTGCTGATAAATACTGTCCGCCGGGGCACTTCAGACACTTTACTTTTAAATTCTGTCCACCATCATCCTCAGCTTTTAAGTAAAAAGTACTCTTTCAAATGTTCGAACGGTAAAATATTTTCGTTCTCCATCTTTATAAAAACAACACCAATCAAAATAAAATAAACTACCGGTATCATTGCACTCCTTGTTCACTCACTGGGTGTATTGATTTGGAGCTGTCAAAATCTACGACAAAATCTTCCAGGTGCTTGCCATCAATTCACGTGATTTCCCTAAAGCTGTCCTCATCTTCAAAACACAGCAAGTGGCACTATGAACTTATCTCTTTCTTTGTGTGTCTGTGACTGTAGATCACTGACATACGTAGTTCATGCTCGATAGTTTTATTCTGATAAATTCACTTACAGGAAAGAAATATTTGTTTCCGAAAAAACATACGGTACATATTTTGTAGATACTCATCCGAAATGTAACGCGAAAAAAGTAACGCAAACTAGGTACGTTACTAAAAAATTTGTAACGCGTTAGCGTTACAGTTACTTTGGAAAAAATGTAACGCGTTACTAGGAAACGTTACTTAAAAAGTAACGCGTTACTTGCGTTACGTTACTTCCCAAGACTGGTAAGAAGTTCTATCTCATAAATTGCATATTTGCTTTCTGTTGGTGTTTGTGTATGAGATGCAGAAGATTTCTCACAGTGTCGTCAACACATTTCTTGAAAAGAGTACCGTGAGATTGGTTGATCACATTCTTTACAACCTAATTGAAAACGTTGGTATGGAAATGGATAGTACTGTGTAGCTAAAATAATGCCTTCAAGTGTATTATTATTATTATTATTATTATTATTATTATTATTATTATTATTATTATTATTATTATTATTATTATTATTATTATTTTGCTTAAATGCTTCTCCTAGCTGATAGTGGAGTACCCTTTTTAGCAAGTGAATACCTTATCTCCGTTATTATCTTGTATAGAATATCCTATTAAGAAAATTAGAAGTAACAACAAAAGACTATCATACAATGCTCACAATAGTTACTTAAATATACGGACGATATAGACTTAGTAGGGGATACAAAATAAATACTACAGTGTTAGCAAATAGGAATGAAATTAACAAAAAAGTAAATAGTAAATTAATAGCAGGTAGAGGCGTAGCGTGATCGAAGGTTTTTTTTTGGAGGGATGGGATAACCATATACGTATATACGAATGAAAAATTTTTAGGTATTAGAAATAATCTTGAAATCACTATACACACAACATTGCGATAATATTTAGATTAAGAGATATGTGCTTCTGCCAAGACATAAAATTTGCATTTATTTAGGGAACATACTTTTTTGCATTAATAGCTTCTACCTATTTACTCAGTCCTGGGTAGTCCTACTTATTATAATTTAATACGTTTGAAATACGTTCAGCATATTACTGTAAGACCATTCATTTTAATTACGAAAAGTAACTGTGATGTTATTTGATTTTTTTAAAAAAATCATTCTTTTGAGATAGTATATAGCAATCTTTTATTTGTTGTGGTTTCCTCCTTCCAGGCTGTTTCGGCTCTCTAAGGGCATTCAATCTCAATTAAACAACAATCAAATATTTAAATTTACCATCAAATATATGGGTTGTCATATTTTCAAATGAAAACTACTAGACTTATCAGGGTAGATAAATATTTATTCAGATAATAAAGTAAATCGTAGTAATTCGACGAAATTCTTTAAGGCCAAAAAAAAAAAAAAAAAAAAAAAAAAAAAGATTCGGAACTCTTTCACTTCAGAGCCCTGTCCCTTAAGTTAGATGATCATCACTCAGACTACAGACTCCTATAACTTTACTTAGTTAGACTCCACCGATCCGTCATTCCCTCACAGTTTCATCTGAGGCCTACCTCTATCAGGAAAGCCTGACTACAACTTTCCGTCTTTAAACGTAAGAGATCTGTTTGTCAATGGACATCACTTAGCTCAACGACAGATTCTCTTTCTCTAAAGAGAAAACCATCACTTAGGTTTCTCTGGCGGTAAAAAAAAAAAATCTAAAGAAAAAACTTTAAAATGTTTTCTGCTTCCGAGGTTAAAAAAAATTATAACCTACTTCTCCTAACTAGAAGATAATGGGAATCACTTATCCCAATAAGCTATCATTTAAGCTTATAACCTGGCTAGCTAAATGTCATCAAAACTTGGTCATCACTCAGACTGAAGGAAGTCACTTATTCCTTGCTCTGACCATCACTTAGGCCAGTCCCTACTTATTTCATTAAAATATCAGAAAATTCTAATGCCATCACTCAGGCTCCAAAGAAATAATTTATTCTCTGTCATCGGCCATCATTCAGACTGTTCCCTACAAGATAGGAAAGTTAAAAAAAAAAAAACCGAGGCAGGACCTTAATAACGCAGGTCGGCTCTAACAGCCATAGTCATCCAGCAGTATATCCCTATGCGGCAAGAGACTTCCTTTTATATGGTCGATGACTCTTCCCCTTTTTAGTTTACTTAATTTTATTTTCGCTTAAAAATCTGCAAAAAAAATCTTTTGAAAAACGAGCAACCGTCACAAGCCTCTGGAAAATTCCATCGATCACTATAAGAAAACCTATATAGAAAAAACTTGAATATTGAGTTCGTTAAATAAAGCTGAAAAGAAATCCAAGCTAGAGTACACAGCTTAAGCAGATATACACATATAAATAAGCAATAACAAAGATGAAATTATAAATATATATAACACATAATACGTGTATATGTAATTAAATATATGTCTGGCCAGACTTACCTTTATCAATAACAACATTATATACACTTGTACACTAATTCTTTATTCACAAAAAATTAAACACAGTAAGGGCAAATCCTCGTCCTTACATATTTTAGGTGTTTTATAAATATTTATTTATTTTAATTCTGAAATGCTGATCAAGATTTTTAAAGCAAAGGTCAAATGTGAAATATACTTACTACAAAAGTCTTGCTACAAAAGTTTTATTGGGTTTCCAGTATTTAAAAAATGTTATTTCAATAAAGGGAAGAATTACAGATAACATTTTAGATGCTTTAGAGTTAAAGAAAGAAATATTAATCATTTTATTACGCTGCGTCTATGATTCTGTGCCTTGAATTTTGTCCGTTTTGGCAGAATTTTCCTTGGGCTTTGTCCTCTTGGATTCTCTTCTGCATTCCTAAATCTGTTTAGTGTTTCTAACAGATTATGTATGAAAAATAACTCTATCTTTAAGTTTCATCATATATTTTGGCTGTTATTCTACTTGTTCTTCTCGGAAAAATGATTAGGATACAATTCTGTTATTAGCTGTGTTATTTGCACTTACTTTATTAATGATGAATGTGATTTAAAAAAAAATACCTGCAGGGAAATTGAAAACTGATTGTTATTAGAAAGCCTTTTGGTATTATAACTGAAACGAACACAAAACAAACTTACTTCAGTCTAACATCAAGTCATTCTACAACAAAAATTCATTCGGATTTAAAGAAATTTATTTTCTGCGTGATAAGTACTATACACATCCTACACATACATACACTAACTACATACTATAGCTTACATCCTCAAGATATGTTTGGTCATATGTTAAACAAACAATGCAAGAGGATACATAAGACGGCCCTTAAGAAAGAGTCTTAGTCTTCTACATCATAACTCCTTTTCCGGCATCACCTTGTCAGCTGATTTGTATTCTGTATATAGCAGCAATACAAAATATCAATATCACATGTTGAAATACTTCTATGTTTTTGTAAAGTTGCAATCAAATCAAAAGGTCTAATAATCGAGGAAGAAAGGGATTTATAAGATTTTGTTTCAGTTCGGCACTTTTGAAGGTGAATGGTTGCTGGGTTCACTCTTTTTCTTTTTCCAGATAGATGTGGAACTATTATGACAATGTTGAGGGAAGAACAACTAATATTGTCATGGGGTGACACTCTAAATTAAACAGAAAACTGACAAAAGAAATCCAAATATTTTTACATTTGTGCAACTTTTACAAGAACAAAGAGAAAATAAAGCTACTATGTTAATGTTGGAAGTAGGAAACAAGGAATTAAAGCTTAAATATAGGCGAGTTGAACAGAAAATCACAACACTGAGAAGAAGTCTGGAATTATGTGTAAGATTTGGTGGCTTACGTATATGTAGTTGCATACTGTTCACATTTAGAACAGTGATGATTCTAAATTGTATTGGCTATATTGGTGATATGTGATATTTAGTATTCCTAGTATATGCATTGACAATATAAGTAGCTGGCGTATGACATATTGCATGTAATATAGAATCAGGTATAGAAGACAAATCACCTCATCAGGTTATGCCGAAAAAGGAGTTGTCATGTAGAAGGCCAAGGCTTCTTTTCTTAAAGGGCCGTCTTATGCATCCTCTTGCATTGTTTGTTTAACATGTGGTGAAACATGTTTTGAAAATGTGTACTGTGACACCTTTTAAGTACTGCAGGCCTTAGCATGCTGGAGATAAACTACTGGAAATCCGAATAAATTTTGTTTTAAAATGACTTGATATTAAACCGAGGTAAGTCTGGTTCGTGTTCCTTTCAGTTGCAATGTCAAACGGCTTTCTTGCAACTGAGTTAATCAACTCAAAAAAGATGTGATGTAGAAGACAAACGCTCTTTTTTAAGGATCGTCTTATGCATTCTCTTGCATGGTTTGTTTAGTATATGGCCAAACATGTCTTGAGGGTGTGAATTGTGACACCTTTTTACGTACTGCGAGACTTTTAAAGTGCTGAAGATGAACTGCTGGAAAACTGAATAAAATTTTGTTGTGGAATGGCTTGATATTAGACCGAAGTTTGTTTTACGTTCGTTTCAGTTACAATGTCAAACGACTTTCTTGCAACTGACAAAGGAAGTTCGGGAAAAAGCACTTGCCTGCAGAGAAATTAATCATACCACATGAAAGACCAATTCATGCTGATTACAACAAGGTAATCAAATGCATGTACGGTTGAGAACTTTTCAAGAGATTCAATGTTAAACGCAGGATTGCACCTCCTAGCAACATACCGTAATTATACAGTTTTGATGGTTTAAACTTACTACTGCTTGATCACTGTGGTCCATTCACAGACAAATTGTCCATTGTAAGTAGAATGACGGATGGCAAAGACGTAATGATTGAGAATGTACCAAAGAACTGCACATGATTTGTACAACCATTTGATGTGTTTGGATTCCGATCAATTAAAGATTATGGCAGGAGATTTGTACATAGTATGAAACTTCTTCATCCAGACGTTATGATGTACCAACGAAACAATCAAACGAAGTTCGTATCCATGGTAATGAATTAGTTCCGATCACCGCGATACATTGGATTGTTTCAGTTTGCGTTCCACAAGGCATGTTACCGAACAATCACTTGTCATATCACCTATCGAATTTGTTTTTTGCTTTGATTGTGCGAACTGCTCCCTTGACGGATGCAACGCAATTGCACATATAAAGTGTTCATGATGCAAGGCAGTATTTTGCCCGTGTCATTTCTTTACAGAACAGAAGAGCAGCAGTGATCAATTTTCAACTCTAACCTATGATTATTATGAACATATAATGACTAATTTTAAGTAACAAACACGTTAGTTATTGCAAAACAGTTTCTTCTGTTACCTCCGATAGATTTCAATTCGTATGTTAATATTCGTTGCTAATAATGTTGTACTTAACGCGTTTAAATGCGCATAGACTCATTTTTTATATGAATTTCCAAGTCCAGTCTCTCGAACAGTTCTCAACCGTACAGGAATTTTATTAACTTGTAGTAGTCAGAATGGATTGGTCCTTCAAGTAGTATGCTTAGTTTCTCTGCAGCCGAGTGCTTTCTCCAGAACTTTCCTTGTGAGTCAATCAATTTTCCATTACCCTGCTGGTATATATATATGTTAAAAAATCACATGTATCTTTAGATGTGAATATTAAAAGTAGATGTGAATAACACTGCTAATAACAGAACTATATCCTAGTCATTTTTCCGAGAGGAACAAGTAGAATAACATCTAAAATTTACGATGAAACTTGAAGAAATAGTTATACTTCATACAGAATCTGTTGGAATTACTGAAGAAAAATCCTTCCCTGCACAAAATTCTCCGTCTCAAAAGATTAGGCAGAACGGGAATTGCTATTCCGTATAAAGATAAGATTTTTAAAAATATTTTCAATAATGTGCTGGAGGGCGTTTAGGCAGAACGGGAGATATCATTTTTCCCTTACCTCAGAATGAAAAGCAAAGTCCTGTATGTAGGTTTTGTGACAAATTAAAGCACTAGTACCAAGTTTTATTTTGCTTAAAATGCCTATTTCAACGTTAGTTTCTATTTTAGCTTATTTTGCGACTTACATTGTGGATTGTGGATAGACCGGGAGTTGAACCCTGGGACTTTGTCTTTCCATGTCAGTTCTCAGTTTGTAAAGCACTTACACGGAAAGCCAAGACTAGGATACTCGGTTGTCGTAATTTTTCAAGACTTCATTTCTTTTTTCTTTGTGTCACAGATATTGCTACTTCAAATATTTGATAGTTCGGCAAATGAATGGTGTATCCATATCGGTAAGATAGGTTTATAAGGCAACGCTGGATAGCATGCAGAAAAATCGGGAGAAAGCCGTGAACAGTAACAGGGAAAGCCATAAATTCAGGTTCAATTTGCGGTCAGTTCAAATTTTTTCCTAGCTTTTACACTATTAAGTTTTTAAATAAAGAAATATTATTAAAAAACCCTAAAATAAAAATTCTAGTGCAAAAATAATTAAACGTTCAACGCTTTTTAATCCTTTAACTATTCAAATTGCAAGAGGAAGACTTAGATCTAATACAAAATAATATAATGCACAAATCAAAATTGTGGTTAGGGGTTGTTTTGACCGCGGCATCTGTTCAAGTGCAATACATTTACTATGAGGATAATGGAATTAGATCTCAGAGTGTCTAAGGAAGCTGTTTTACAGTATTGAAAACAGTTCTATATATATTTCTTATACTGCTTTGTTAAGGCTTTTAGTTCTCTAATTAGATGACTTACTTAGATGAAATCGAAATTTTCATGTTTCCAACGCTGTATCTTTTTTATTTTCATTATCAAAGTTTTGTAGTGTTTCTCATATTTGTTTTATTTATTTATTCAACAATCACCAGATACAGCTCAGAGGTCATTTTATACTGGATATCTAATAACAATGGAAATGATTTGGGAAGGTATCGGCCAGGGCCTGTTTAGTAGGTACCATCCCGGCATTTACCTGGTAGGACTGAGGAAAACCCTGGAAAACTCAAGTCAGGATGATCGAGAGCTGGAACCGAACCCACGACCTCGCGAATGCGAAGCCAATGTCTACCACTTGAACTAGTATTTGTTTAAAGAATACGTGTATAAATCAATTGTATCAGTTTTATAATATGTTGCTTTTTTTTTAAAAAAAATGTTCTTAACATTAGTATATAATTTAATTCGTTTTAGTGATAACAGTAATACATTACTGTTATTATTATTACTTTTAGGAAGTTTCTGGCGTCCCCAAGTCCTGCTTCAGGCCCTCGGGAAGAATCTGATGTATGTGAGACAAGCATTGAAACAACAGCACCATCTGGATCTGAGAACAAACATAAACGTCGTCAGCTTCCTAAATCCGAGAAGCAAACCAAAATTCAAAGTTACTTGAATCGACCCTGTTCAACCCAGAGAAGCCAACAATTGGATTCCTTAATTACTAAAATGATCGTTATGGACTTGCTACCTTTATCTCACGTAGAGGGTCAAGGTTTCAAAGAGCTTATGCTTTACGTAGAACCAAAATATAAAATACCGTCCAGGCAAACAATCATTCGTCGACTTGAAGAACTTTATGATTTTGTTCGTGAACAAGTTTTTCAAAAACTTTCAGAATCAGATTTCGTATCTTTAACTACAGATTCGTGGACATCAAGAACAACAGAATCTTACATAACAGTGACGTCCCACATACTGACAAAGGACTTGCAATTAAAAACATATGTGTTAGAATCTATTGTGATAGAAGAAAGACATACATCCCAAAATCTTACTAATCACATTGAGAGTCTTTTAGATAAGTGGGCTATATCCGATAAGGTTATTGGCATTGTGCACGACAATGCCCCTAACATAGTAAACGCTTGTGAACAACTTCCATATAAAAGTGTTAATTGTTTTGCTCATACTCTACAACTTGCAGTAAACAAAGGTCTTTCGTTACCCTCTGTGACATTATTATTAAATGAAGCAACTGATATTGTGAAGCATTTCAAGCACAGCACTGTTGCATCCCGTGAGCTAAGAAAACGACAAACAACATTAAATTTACCTTTACATAAACTTATTCAGCACGTAAAATCAAGGTGGAACAGTGCATATGATATGCTAGAAAGGTTGCTTGAACAGAAACGGGCTGTTGTTGATATTCTAGCAGACAGGTCTGTTACGAAAGTTCAGGACTCGAAAAAATTAGCATTAACTGAGGAAAGTTGGATAGGTATCGAAGAGCTGGTAACGTGCCTCAAGCCTCTGAAAATAGCTACAGAAGTGTTGTCAGGACAAGAATATGTGTCCATATCGAGCGTCTTTCCCATTGTGTATGGACTGCTAAGTGTTCACTTAGTTCCAGATGGCGCAGATAGTGATGCAATCAAGTGTATAAAACAAACAATCGCCCAAGATCTTCGTCAACGTGTAGGTTTCGATAGAATGACTTTGGAGAACTCTACATTCATTATAGCATCATTATTAGATCCTCGTTATAAAACATTGCCATTTATAACAGACGAGAAGAGTCGTGAGGACATACACAATATGGTGAGGAACATGTTGCAGGAGACAGAGCGTATAGATGAATGTGCAGGAGATGAATTCGTTGAAACAGGACTTCATTTCTTATTAGGATCTGCATACAAAGAAAGAACAACAGCAGCAGTTGATGAACTGACATGGTATTTAGCTGATCCTGCTCTGCGAATTTCAGAAAATCCACTCAAATGGTGGTCTGCAAATTGCCATAGGTTGCCACGCCTTTATCACATTGCTAGAAAATACTTGCTTATTCCAGCAACTTCGGTACCTTCAGAAAGAGTATTTTCAACAGCAGGACAGGTAATTAGTGCTTCAAGAAATAGGCTGACACCAGATCACTCAAACATAATAATTTTTTTGAATAAGAACATGGAAAAGTAGCATATAAAAATGTAGCATCTCTCTATATCTCTCTGAAGATCCAAGGTTCAGTATACTTTTATGATGCGAAGTAGCGTTTGATACGTCAATATATATATATATATATATATATATATAAAGGATGGTTCAAAACAACACCGAATATGTTTGGGAGGAATTCCTGACACCAAGATAAGACAAAAAGTATAGACCAACCTGGGTGCAGAAATGCTTTCTTCCGGAGTTATAGGCTGCCGAAAACATGAAAAAATGAACTTTAAAGATCCATAGCTTCAATACTATGGGACCTATCGTAGTCGAGGCAAGACTTCACTGAGGAACTAATATATGTGCTATTCAAAAATACATATTTCAGAATCTTGTGGTACTCACGCAACATTTTTTATAAAGGGAGTTTGACTACGGGCATATAATTTGAAATGCTCACCAACTACCTCCCAAAAATTGCTGCGTGAGTACCGCAGGATTCTGAAACATGAATATTTGAATAGCGCATATACTAGTTCCTAAGTGAAGTCTTGACCAGACTACGGTAGGTTCCATAGTGTTGGGGCTATGGACGTTTAAAGTTCTTTATTTTGTTTTCGTCAACCTATAACTCCGAAAGAAAGCATTTGTCCACCCAGGTTGGTCTTTACTTTTTGTCTTATCTTGGTGTCAAGAATTACCTCCCAAACGTTGTCGGTGTTGTTTTGAAACACCCTATATATATATATTCTTATTCGTTGTTGCCGTCATTTTTGTACTTTAAATATTAGAATTATGTTTGATTTTTATGGTAAAAGTTACTGATTTGTTTGTACACATTACAATTGTTTAAATCTAGGAGATAGTTAAGGTTAAAGTGTCTATATCCCCAGGTATAAATGTAGTATAACTCTTTTCGTCTATGTTGTATATTTGCAAGGGTGTGATTAGGAATAGCAATCTCCTTTATTACATAATGTGAAGTAGCCTATTATAATAAAATTTATACAGTAAAGCATTCGTCGTCACTACATTTAATCAGAGTTGAAATTTCAAATTTTGTGGAAAGAAGGTTGACAAGGTTAAAACATTTAAAAATCAAACACTTGTTTTTTAAAAGATACATTTATGGAGTTGATTAAGTTAAAATTCTACTATTATGTTTATTATAAGTAAGTAATAAAAGTTGTGTATTTCTATAACATTCACTAAAAATATGTAATTTTTCTTACAAATTTTAATAATAACAATTTCATTTACAAAATATTTTTAATGTACTTTTATAAGATTTTTTTTTAAAACCAAGGCTTATTTAAGCAAAGCAAATTTAGTAACAGTATGATCAGTGGCGGATCTAGCCCGGGGCCGGGAGGAGGCTTGCCCCCAAGTTTTCTGAGTGACAAAAAAGAATTAAGCTATTATTTATATGGTTTGAAAGTTTATAATAAAATCATGGTATACGTATTATAGTCTGAGAACTGGTAGCCCCCTCCAGTTTATACCTTCTGGATCCGCCACTGAGTATGATTCTGTTAGAATCGATTATACATTACTTATATACATTCAATTTATAACTACAGTATTATCTTATAATTAATGTTTACTTTTGGTATAATTAACACAATAAGTATTCGTCACAAAGTTTGTATTATGGAATTTTACAGGCACTAATAAATATATTTTATTTGGAAGAACAGTTTACTTCTTATTAATTACATAATGTTAGTAAGAAATGTTTGGATCTTGTGGTTAATAGACTGGTTAGCGCACGTACTTACAGTGCCTCTGGTCCCGGGTTTAATTCCCTGTGGAAGCTCAAAGAAACATATTATTATTATTATTATTATTATTATTATTATTATTATTATTATTATTATTATTATTAGTAGTAGTAGTAGTAGTAGTAGTAGTAGTAGTAGTAGTAGTAGTAGTAGTAGTAGTAGTTGTTGTTGTTGTTGTTGCTGTTGTTGGTGGTAGTGATGTTGGTGTTGGTGTTGTTGTTGTGATGGTGGTAGTAGAAGTAAAAGAAGAAGAAGAAGAAAATAGTAATAGTATTTTCACTCATCATTTGTAAATGATTTCGTACCCTGTAAAGAACTGCCACTGAATGGAATAAACTAATTGTCAGTGCAAAAGAACTGAAGATGGAAATGAATTCGGTCTGGAACAACATAGATACTCGTAGATAATCAAAATACATTATGTGGAACCGAGACTGTATTAGTGGAAACTATACAATAATGTGAGAATACATTTTAATATCTAAGCATAGTAATAGAAACAAGTTAGCGAAAAAATAAAAAATAGTGGAAAATATATATATATGTCAATATCGAAGAAATTAATGATATATTATGAAATAATCCTGCCCATAGTATTCTTTTAACGTAATAATTGGTCGCTTACGCACCGAGAAGCGCGAAAACTAAAAATACCAAAGAACTAAGTTTGGGATAAAATATATATCAGGGTACTCCCGTTTCCTCTCACTTTCTAATTCCACCAATTTTTTCATAACCATTCAATTGCAATTTCAACCTTCGAGACATTAAACTAAAGGTTTAATTTTCGCTTAACTATATTTTGTCGTAGGTCACCGAATATCATATGGATAATAAAATCGAGGTAAGATGAACAGGATACGTTGCATCCATAGAAGATTGAATGGCGTGTTTAGAGTTCTATTCGAAAATTAATTGGAAAGGAGACCTTGAGAAACACTAAGAATACGGGTGCATTATAGGCCTATAAGCAATGAACTTCGTGAATTCTGTAATGTTTATCCAGATTTCATTAGCTTATCACAGAATATTATGTAATGGAGACGTTTTGTTTCAATGGTAAGGAACCTTCGAGCTTCTTAAGCCATACAGAAATTTCGCAGTCAAACTGCTTCTGCGAACTATTTTTGCACACGGGCAATTTTAATTGTGATTTATATGACACGTAACAGGAAATTAATATCATCCAGACTGTTTTTTTATAACAACAATAACTGAGACTAACGTTTTACTCCAGAAATTGTTTTGTTAGTAAAATAAATTATGTGCATATGGTAATAACATGCCTAGTTTTCTGTAATCTCTACCTCTGATTGCAGTACTGTCTACCTAAGTATCAATCAAATAAGAGGTTCTGAAAATGTTATATTTGAAAGATTTGGGGATTTAGTTGTTCCGTAAATCTTTAAAATGATTTATACTTCATTTATCTTTCAAGCAGATGAAACGGAACTTTAATTTTTCACACTCCATGTCCTCTCCTTATACACCAAAACTTCAAGTGTTAATAGCTGTTTACCACAATGTTATTTTTTTCTTAGTTCTGGATCAGTATAGGATTGTGTTGCACAAACTGGCACAAATAACTAAATGTTCGAAGAAAAAAATGACTGATGGTTTTCCCTGTACCCTTCATTTGTTTTCAAAACAACACGACAACATTTGGAAGGTGATTCCTGACACCAAGATAAGACGAAAAGTATAGACCATCCTGGGCATAGAAATGATTCCTTTCGGCGCTATAACCAGCCGAAAACTTGTCGGAAAAATGCAAAAACGGCCATAACTCGAGAACAAAATGTCGGATCGAAGTCGGGTGAAAGGAAATAATTAAAATCCATTATTTAAAATCGTAGTTACCATTAACACAATTAAATGTGGCATAGCAGCGGCGCAAGTGTGACCCCGAACGAAACTGGAGAATTCCTGGGGTATTTTATTAAACGTTGAAGGAGGGAAATAAACAAGAATGAAATACAATATTTCTAATCCTTTGGCTTATGGAACCCGGAGGTTCAATACCGCTCACAAAAGCTCTCCATTTACTTCCGTCCGTAGACAACTGAATCCAGTTTGTACTTTGTGTTCCTATTTCTGTTGGGTCCATCTTAATCCTCCCATCTTCACCTAGGTCTTCCTAATGGTCATTTTCTGATTAGCTTTCCAGTAAAATTTTGATCTCATTTCTATTTTCTTCCATTTTGGCTACATTATCTGCTCACCTGAGGCCTCCTAGACCTGATTACCCTTGATTTGGTAAATGGTATAAGTTATGCAGTTTCTCGTTATGAAGTTTTTGACATTATTCATTCCCATCACTCTTGGGTCCGAATATTCGCATTAGGATTTAATATTTCAACGATTATAAGAACATGATTAGAATTCAAAAGAAGCAGAGATACACATGTTTGACTGATCTACTTTGTCTCAATACAGAATAAACTCTCCGAGAACCCTTCCCGCTGGTCTAGTGGCCGCGCATGAACTTTTGGTGTATGTGGTCCCGGATTTGATTCTTGCTGAGAGCGCATAAAAAGTAATTTTACAATCATTCACTTTCATTAATCATCCGTCTCTTTTAGCCTAAAGGGCATAACTGTAAGACGTAAAACTAAACAAAGAACTCTCGGAGGTAAACTGAAATGAAATGATGCCTTTAAAGTCTTACGTTTATGTCATTTAGGCTAATGGTGATGAATGATAAATGAAAACTAATTATTGCAATATAGTTCATGAAATGAAAGTGTAAGAGGAAACAAGTAAATCCTGACAAAACTCACGGACACAATGTTATTCGCTACAAATTTTCATGGTTTGAGATCAAACAAGGAACTCCTCGCACCAGAAATGAGTGCTTTATCACTGAACTAACGTACTCCTCTTTGAGAGAAAAACTAGAACTATAGATGTATCGGTCAAGTAAAAACTATATGTGATAAATCAATGTTCAAAGACATACAGAGTAGAGTCAATTTTTCGTCCGTAAACGATAAGTACGTTTTTAGGTCATTTATTCTCAACTGGTATGAGGTTGCGACCAGATTGTAGATAGGTCGACATTAAAGTGCCTTTTAATAAATTTCACTATTTTTATTGTTTGTAAGGAAGAAGGGGTCTATAGGGCTAAGGAAAAAGGGAGGTCTTAGTGTTCAAGAGCTAAGAACTCCTTTTCTTGATTAATTAAAAAAAACTAATTTGAATCAATAGCGTATAAGGACATCAAGTAGATTCGATTTATTTATTTCGACTTGTTTTACATGTCGAGGTTAAGGCTATATGAAGCCTTATCTACCATCTAAACATGACACAAAATTCAAAATTCGTATTTACGAGTCGTACCACGCATAACGAAGTAATCCAGACAGTTTTCTAATAGTGGGGGGACGGGGGAATAGAAACCAACGATGCCGAAGTAAGAAGTTAACAGCCAAATGCAAGAACGTGACATGAGACTGCCTCGAGAAATAGTATAAGCAACTTCAATTCACATTTACAAGTTCCAGTCTATGTGATATTTTCTGGGCAGAAGTTTTAAGATTAATTCTACAAGACCAACGTAGCCACCAATAGTGAACTTACTTGTATTCTCCACTTCATTGAGGCACAATAACTATTTCTTATCCCCAAAATATTCAGTTGTATTTTAAATTCGGATACAGGAACTCACTGGAGGGTTCTTAACAGTGACGTCCCCAGCTTTAATTTCTTGGAGGAGAAAAAGCGGAGAGGGAGGAAAATTTATAGGGGCAGAAAATCTTTCTATCCTGAAAAGCGTGATTTTGTATCATATTACATGATTTACACTACAACTCAACATTTCTCGAAGGAGCTGGGCGCGGGCACCTGCCTCCTGTTCTCGCCTTTGCCACGGTGCCACTGTTCTCAACTTTTCCATCATTCAGGATACCGCAAACGTAAGACATATTAAGTAGAAGGGTACCGAGAAGGAAACGTTGCTATGAAACTTCAATTAGGGAAACTTCAAGATAAGAGGAAAAAGACATTAAGGTATTAACGAAGGTAAAAACGTCGTATAATAGAAAGTTCAATAGTGCATTAGTTTAAAAATGTAAGCACACCAAAGATAAATTCTACATTAAAAAAGAGAGATCAAAGAAATTAATTAGGTATATTGTTCTTAAAATACAATACATTCTTAATAATTGCACTTAAAAAAGCTGCAAACTCCTATTTATCATAGCCCTACATATTTCAATAATTTTTGTAAATGATAAATCATACACATAAAGCATGTATCCATCGGATGCAAATATTCTTCTCCAAGAATTTATTCTGTACTGAGACAAAGTAGATCAGCCAAACATGTCTCTCTCTGCTTTTTTCGAATTCTAACAGTGATCTAACTTAAACGATGTACTACCGTTTTTGAAATATCATATTTGATAGGGCTTTATTTTCCTTATTCAGTGTTGGATAAAACACAACAAGAATTCTTCAGTCTCTTCCGGGATCACCATCACCACATTCAATTGTGTATTAGTGAAATCCATGATTTAAAATAATGGACATTCTGTTTTACCTGATTTTGATCTGACATTTTATTCTCAAATTATAGTTATCCTTCCAATTCTTCGACAAATTTTCGGCTGGTCATAGCTCCAAAAGGAAGCTTTTCTATGCCCAAGTTGGTCTGTTGGTGTCAAGAATCACCTCCCAAATGTTGTCGTTGTTGTTTTGAAACACAATATATATATATATTCGAGATTAGACTTGGAGTGATAATTTAACCGAAATCCAGATTTTTTAAGCTCCTGATTTTTCCGAATTCCGGAATTTTTCCGAAATCCGGATTTTTTCCCGAATTCCGGATTTTTTCCGAATTCCGGAATTTTTCCGAATTTCGGATTTTTTCCGAATTCCGGAATTTTTCCGAATTTCGGATTTTTTTCCGAATTCCGGAATTTTTCCGAAATCCGGAATTTTTCCGAAATCCGGATTTTTTTCAAATTCCGGAATTTTTCCGAATTCCGGAATTTTTCCGAAATCCGGAATTTTTCTGAATTCCGGAATTTTTCCGAAATCCGGAATTTTTCCGAATTCCGGATTTTTTCCGAAATCCGGAATTTTTCCGAAATCCGGATTTTTTTCAAATTCCGGAATTTTTCCGAATTCCGGAATTTTTCCGAAATCCGGAATTTTTCTGAATTCCGGAATTTTTCCGAAATCCGGAATTTTTCCGAATTCCGGATTTTTTCCGAAATCCGGAATTTTTCCGAAATCCGGATTTTTTTCAAATTCCGGAATTTTTCCGAATTCCGGAATTTTTCCGAAATCCGGAATTTATCCGAATTCCGGAATTTTTCCGAATTCCGGAATTTTTCCGAATTCCGGAATTTTTCCGAAATCCGGAATTTTTCCGAAATCCGGAATTTTCCGATTTTACTTTCCGGATTCCGGAAAGTAAAAATTCCGGAATTGGCCATCCCTAGTTTCAGCCATTTATTGATGCTTGTCCAATGCTACGAAACTCAATACCATGCCATGAATCCACAATCAGGAATAGGTAAAAATAAGAATAATTCAGATCATTTGGTGCCTGTTCGGAATTTAAATATTCGGAGTGTGAATAATACAGAACCTAACCTAAGCCGAGTATACTCTAGCAATCAAAATGAGCAAAATAGACAAGGTTATGTAGGGAGTCCGCCTAACCTAACTAATCATGGTAATTATGATGTCAGATCACTCAACAGCAGTAGATATAAAAATAATCGAAGTACTGAGCGAAATTCCAGAAATGCAGCGAACTACGTGGATAGGCGTAATTGGAGATCAAGAGATGGGACTTCATATCAACATCAAAATCACGATGAAAGACATGTACAACACAATGTAGAACCTAATCATGATAGCGCAGTACAGTGTACTCTATTAGAACCGTATGCAAGTACGAACGTAACCTGATTACCGTTACTGAAATTAGGTTAAATTCATGTTAGTTATAGATTCTTGTAAATTTTTATTTTTGAGTTTATGTGTAAATATCAATAATGAAAACAATCCTTATAACTTCGCTATATAAGCAATATGAGGAATTATAGTTCGATTTATAATTGATTAAAAGCAAAGATTATTTATATTTGATTGATTTGTGTTGAAAATTTAATTGTCAAAGATTATGTTAAAAAGAAGCTCTACTCTATAAAACTAATTATTCAACGACTAACTTGAATGAAATTCTTCTTTATTATAACATCTTAGTGCTACTATGTATACTTTTAAATGCAACATCTGACTTATTTGTTATTTAATGCGCCCGTAAAGATTAATATTATTTGTAACTCACGTTTGTCCTTTACATTTTTCGAAATCGCAACCTTCGACGACTAATTAAATAAGTGACGATATTTTTAATAAGAAAATATATTAATAATATAGTGGATAATAATGAAATAAATATAATTAATGTAATTAAAGATAAATATTGATAAAATGAAAGAATTGTTATGAATGTATTTATATATATATGTGTATATGTGAAATATAATGAATAGATATATAAGGTGCGATTAAAATATGATGGACATATGTTATGTAAGAACACTAATGTAAACGGACCAGTGGTTCTTGAAGATAAAAGCCAAGCCTACTCATGACTTTTATATTCAGTCCCTTTGTCGACCGACATTTTATACAACAAAATACTTTGGTTTGTGTAATATTTACCTGTACCTTGGGCAGAAAGTACTCATACATATGCACTATACTTAGTAGAATGTTCATTTCATATTAACAAAAGAAGAATGTTTTTAATATATGTAAGTGATTATTATGGGATAGTTGATGATATGGACATGTTTTATGGTTACCTAGTCAGTGAGTTTGTGTACTTAACAGTTTTAAGAAAAGGATATTATAAGTTATATCAAATAATAAACCAGTTTAACATCGGTTATAGACGTTGTCAGTTTTATTAAAAAGGTGAGATTAATGGTATTTAAATATCGAAGCTAATATTTTTAATGTCAAAGAAATACTACCACTTCGAATTTTTACCTCAGCAAACGAACCAGGTTTACGACTATCATTTTGATAAGTCGTTGTACAATTTATTCCTTTACAAGCGACGTTCTTTTCGTTACTTCCGTGGCCAAGTCGGAAGAGCACGCGGCTAGTAATCCAAAGGTCGATAGTTCGCGCCCACCCTGGTGTATATTTTTTTTTACTTACTTAAAGTATATTTAGACTCACCTTAATGTAAACACATTACGCACATAGGAGATTTAACATATTTTGGGTAAGCAATTTTGTGGTTCATTGATGCTTACGGCATGGGGAACATATCTAGAAAATACTATGAACGTTCTCCAGGTACGTGTCAGGCATGTGCCTAGGGGCGGACATAGACTGTGACTATCACTTGTTATCCATGCGATTTCTCTGTCAGAAGTACGAGGGAGATTCAATAATTATTGTCCCCGGCATATTTAAAATACTTGAGCTGGGATGGCTGATGGGGAATATTGTAGTCTAATGTCTTAGATGCCTATATGCTAAATTTCACAGCCATAGCTGCTATATTAATATTCTTTTTTGTAGTTTCAGGTGTGAGAGGTGGCACTTAGCTTGAAAAATGGAGAAAACCGAACAACGAGCTGTCATCAAGTATCTCCAGAAAAAGGGGTTAAGCCCAAAGGAGATTCATGAGGACATGATCAGTGTGTTGGGTGATGGGACTCCTTCCTACCAGGCGGTAAAGAACTGGTGCCGCGACTTCCGTTGCGGCAGGGAAAGCTGTCAACAGACCCCTGTTACTGGTCCTCCAAGAACAGCATGCACCCAGAAAACATTGATGCTGTGCGTGATACGATTATAGCAGACAGACAAATCGCAGAGCAACAGTTAGCAGACATCATGCACAACTCTGTAGGCTCAGTGGAAGCCAATGTGCATGAACACTTGGGATTCAGAAAGGTATCAGCGCGATGGGTACCCAAAATGTTATCTCGTGAACATCAGAAAGACAGAGTTCGATGTTCAAGGGCTGGTTTGGAGGTTATGGGGGCAGACCTGAAACAGTTCTGTGATAGATTTGTGACAGTGGATGAGACGTGGCTCCACCACTATGATCCCGAGTCCAAACGCCAGAGCATGGAGTGGCGGCACAGCAGTTCGCCTCCCCCACGTTCAAGGTGCAAACATAAGCATGTAAGGTTATGGTCACAACTTTTTGGGATGCAAAGGGTGTGCTCCTTATAGACTACCTGGAGGTTGGACACATTATCACGTGAGCTTATTATGCAGCCCTAATCTCTAAGTTACGCGAAGCAATCAAGGTAAACCGGGGCGGGATGTTGCAACGAACAGTGCTGTTTCACCAAGATAATCCTCCGGCCCACAAAAGCCATCTTACTGGTGCCGCAATCCATGCTACTGGTTTTGATGTGTTTGAACATCCTCCATACTCACCCGACCTCGCCCCTAGTAACTTTCATTTGTTCCCAAAGTTGAAGGAGCACCTCAAGGGGAAGAAGTTTCACTCAAATGCAGCTGTTATTGGAGCTGTGGAGGAATGTCTCACGGCTCAGCCAGAGACTTTCTTTGAAGCTGGCATAGTGGCTTTACAGCATAGTGGAAGAAGTGCATTACTATGAAATGAGACTTTTTGGAAAAATAATACTGCTTATAGGTCAGGGAGAATAATTATTGAACCACCCTCGTACATAAGGCACATGCTGGACACATTCCCATGTACCTGAGGGAACATGATAGGCATATGCCTGCTATGTAATTGTGGTGTTAGGGGTGAGGTAAGCGTGATGCAAGAGACAATGTCCAAGATAATGACGGCCTAAAAAATTCACGGGAAACCCACACCGGCGAAGAGGAACAGTAATCAGAAGAAAACCATCAGGGACAGATCCCAACGAGCTTTAAAGCGGATCTGTCACTCAGAACTGATGTGACATTGTGGTGCAATTGACAAAGAAACTCAAGCAACATAACCTGTGTCGATAATTACAATCAACCTTGACTTACATTACACGGACACAAAAATTCGAGTTGTACAGGCGAAACTGTTGATAAGAAACCATGACGCTTTAGCGCAACACCAATGATGCCGCAAACATGTAATATGGACTGCTGATGATTAGAAACTATAATACGTTCAGATGAACCATTGTTCACCTTATTTCAAACAACTAATTATGTGTGGCGGACTTCCAGAGAAGCATATGAACAATCGAACCGTGAAACATAGCGGTAGTTCTGTGATTCCGTGGGCTGCGTTATCCTGGTTTTCAGTGATTTCTGTTCTGAAGCTTGGCAGTTGCATCTCTACCCGTAATTATGTCGCCATTTTAGTAAATCCCTCTTATCCATGCATCTTATGGTCCGATGTTGTTACCGGACAATGAACTCATATTCCACAACGATAATACGCCCACTCACACAGCAGAAGCTGTTGTGATTTGAAGAACATCAGGATGAAGTTAGACACATTTTCTTGACCCACTCAAACCGCTGGCCTAGAGATAATTGTTCTGTGGTCCATTTTGGAGACACAAATCCAGTCTAGATTTCCGCTTCTATCCTCTCACCATTCTGAATGATGCACTGAAATCTTGTAATATTCCACTTGCCTCTATAATTCCATTCCATAGGTTGCATCAGAGCTGTTGTCTGGGAATAGGCGGTCCAACACCATATTAACCTATTAAGTTCCGTCTTTCAGATGTGTCCATTAAATTGATAAGAATCTGTGTAATAATAATAATAATAATAATAATAATAATAATAATAATAATATGTATTTATATGTGTATCAGTATGTACGAGGGCTGTCTAGAAAGTAACAGACGTTTTGAAATTTTAAAAAGGAACAGAATAAAAAACAAATTGTATTATATAGATTTGAAAGGCACAATTTCAAGCTATTTTTCCACATAATCGCCACGCAAATTAAGGCAATCCGCTGCGGAAGAAATCTGCCTCCTGCGATTTCAATCACTGGCTTACACCAGCATGCAGTTCGGCGTCAGTATCAAAGCATTGTGTAGCGAGCCATGTCTTCATCGCTGGGAAGAGGTGGTAGTCGCTCGGCGCCGAGATGTATGGTGGGTGATCGAACACCTCCCATCCAAAACCATCTAAGAGATCTCAGGTGAGCTTGGACGTGTGTGGACGTGCGTTGTCGTGAAAAACACATCACCTTCACGCTCCACACAGTTGGCAACGTATTTCAATTATCTTGTTTTCTTTTTTTTTTTTTTTTTTTTTTTGGCCAACAAACACCTAATTATAGAGTTGCAGTGCACATTCTAACACGTCACAGAATGCACAGTAAGAGCGTCACAGTTCTCACGCTACTACAGCTAGATGCGTATTGAGTGTGGCAACGTTCTGACACCACGCTGACAGCTCTAGCTCCCCCCACTGCCGCGATAGGCCAAAACATCTGGGACTTTCTGGACAGCCTTCGTATATATGGTGAGTCAGGCCTATTAATGGTTTCATAGTCTGAAAGAAAAATTTTGGTTTGTTTGGTGGTTATGTGAAAAGCCTGTCTTCGTGTAAAAAGTCATGAGCCCCCACCCCCCTAGAATAACTTGCTGAATACACACCTGCTTCAATCATCTTGTTTCATCTGACATACGCGCAAGCACCACAAAATATTGGACAAATTTACAACAGATTTCTTTTATCTCTAAAGTAAGAATGAAAGGCGAAGGTACACAAAATGAAATTTGTGTTCAAAAAATTCTTTATCTTTTTATCTTTTTTTTTTTCTAATTTTCCAGTTTTATTGGCTCATGAATATTTTGTAGCTTGGTTCAAAGTTTAATGTCTTCATAAACAATAGTGGTAACCACAAAGAGCATTGGAACAAGACAGCACCATCTGCCTTTGAATATTGTCTCCAATTCCTATGCTGTTGGATGCTGTCGTAAAAAAAAAAAAAAAAAAAAAAAAAAAAAAAAAAAAAAAAAAAAGACTACTGTCAAGAGTCTCTGTATCCATAATAAATTGGTTTGCGTAATCTACTCAGCTATTGCTATGCGTTATGACTTGTTCAGAAAAAAATGTTTGATCCATCAATGATACTTCTTAAGAAGACAAAGGAATTTAATATGCTCTTGTCCTGCAGTATTATAAGCAATGAGTGGTTATCAAAAAGCTATCAAATGTTCAACTGAGCATGTTATAAAACTTATTGATTCTTCCAAACAGTTTATTATTTTACATTTAGGAGAAGATGGAGCAAAAAGAAAGACGAGAACTTAAGAAAGGCTGCTATGTACTAGGAACAAAGACTTTCTTAATTTACCTTGCATTGTATTCATATTTCTCTTAATACCTTGATTTATTTATATTAGGCTATTTGATTTAATAGCAATAAATCTGAAGTACTAGAATTATTATTTTTATTTTTGTTTTACTGTAGCCCTATTGTACGAATGCAATACATGTATCTTAGATAATACAATTTTGTATTTTTTTTTTTTTTAAAAAAAGAAAAATATCATAATACAAAAACATATGTAGTCAATACTGAATGAATGTAGCGTTATTTTTCTTAATAAATCTTTCAGTTTTAGGTTGAAACTAATGGTTAATAAGGTAAATGTTAGGGTAAGAATTAGTGGAATGAGTATGTATAAGGAAACTGGAGAACCCTAAGAAAACCCACAAACACGATATTGTCCTCCACAAGCTTGCATGGCGTGGGATAGGACCAGGGACCCTTTTGAACAACTGGAGAGCGCTCTACCATTGAGCCACCTCCTAGAAAAATCGATTTAAGCGATATCTCGATCGTTGTAATGTATGCGCGTGGTTTGGTTAGAGCCTTAAAAATCGATTTAAGCGATATCTTGATCGTTGTAATGTATGCGCGTGGTTTGGTTAGAGCCTTAAAAATCGATTTAAGTGATATCTCGATCGTTGTAATGTATGCGCGTGGTTTGGTTAGAGCCTTAAAAATCGATTTAAGCGATATCTCGATTGTTGTAATATATGCGCGTGGTTTGGTTAGAGCCTTTCTAGTTCAAGTATGCCTATTCTGACGCTGCTGTCCATATGTGTTTTCCCGACCTCCCTCGAAAAAGGAGAGATAAGTCGCTGCGGTCGAGATCTTTCAATTATTGGTTGCGGAAGCGTTGCCACAATGAATTGTTTCACTTCCTTCGCTGTGCTCTGTCTTGTCAGCCATTCTAAACTAGCTTACGGTCTTCACTCGTTAAGACCAAACGACTGAATGACAAATTGGTGACACAACTGAGGTCATTCACTTCTTTTTCCTAAGCAAAGGGAGGATTTCCTCCATCAGAGGGTGGGAGGTAGGGCGAAGTATGTTTCGCATATTTTCCGAGGGCACATCTGAAATAGACAGGCTCTAGTTAGTTTAACGTCCCTTTCATCACCAAGACTACACGAGACATAAACCTAAAGCTTAACGTGTACTCTGAACTATATAAACTTCTCTTGCAAGTCTCGAAGTGCTATCGTGTGATTATAAAATAGAAAAATTGAAACTGCTTGAAACTAAAAATCTGCAATGAAGGAAAGCAAATTAATCTTGATTTGTCTTGAGTTGCAAAGATTCTGGATGCTAACCTAATTTTACCTCAAAGCAAGCAGACCGTCATTCCTCCATCCAGTTTCTTTCATCTTTTTTTTTATTATTAAAATATCTTGGAGACTTTCTTCTCACTAATTATTATGAAGTTCTCCATATAAAGCTTCCGCGTTGTAGCTGATTGCATCATTGTGTGTAATCACTCATCGTGACGAAAAGACGAGGTAAGAAGGGGTAAGATTCACGCAGTCCACCACACCTTTAACTTCATTTCATCGCAATCATTAAGTCTTATCATTTGAGAAACCCGATTAACGACTTCTTTCCTCATACCTCATTTTGATTGCGATGTCAATTTCTTTAATGGGTACTTTTCGCAAACGCCCCGTGCGGCTGGCGAATTAGCATGCAACGCGGGGCAACACCCAGCTGAAGAAGACCCACCGCAAAGATCGTTTATTTGCATCTCTTAACTTAATTTCCACTCAAATGAGAGACCTGCCAGAGTCAAACCCAAAGTTGTGAAGGGTTCTTGTTTTCGCCTCTTCTTTTTCTTTCTAATCCTAATGTATTTTTTTCTTATTTCTTTATTTATAGGTAATGCTGATAATATCATATATTTCGTAATCCAAGACGACCCAACATTTTTTTAAACAAAAGATTACAAAAAATACAAATAGGGTATATACTGGGTATATTTTCAAAACTTACTATAGAATTACACTCAAAATGAAATCAGATATAGACCTTCCATAATTGAATCGGTTTCTGTGAAAAGGGCGTATGTAATATTTTTCATAATTTTAACTTTTTTTTTTTTTTTTTTTTAAAGAAATTAATACTTTAGATGTAGATGTAACAATTTGTGTTAAAAGGACGTGTATTTCTTGAAACGTGTTATAAATACAAGGCATTTTCTTTTTTCTTTTTTTTCTTTTTTTTTTCATAAACCGAACTGTCTCGTAAGAAAACAGTTTCTCTCATTTCCCGACATTTTTTATTTCACATACGTCCTTTTAACAAACAAACAAACAAAACAAAAAAAAAAAAAAAGATTCAATTTTCCTTACTAGAAAGGTGCACTGAATCTGCAAGAATTCAAGGCTGGTGCATCGTATGTGGCGAAAGCAAGACGATCCCATATTTTTGGAGAAAATTGAGGCAAGAAACTTCATCCTGCATTCAGAAACATATGGTATACGTATATGTCTTGTGGAAATAAAGAAAATGCCGTCTAATGTTTATAAAAGTGTTTATAAAGTTATTTTTTTTAATTGTTAAAGAGACAAATTATAGTTTCCCTCGCTTTATTGCATTAGTCCTCAACCTCACAGTTTGAAGGAAAACCCTAGTTTGATAACATGATTTCATGATTCCTACTTTAACGTCAAGCGTGGCATAGACAAGTGGTTGTACGCATGGTCTTCGGTTTGAGCTCTGCTCGAGATATTAAGTATGTCCCAGGATAGGAAGAAGATAAACCTATTTGAATAAAGTGTTAAGATAAGTTTCGTAAAATGGTACATTACGCAAGAACGATGAAAAAAATTAGGGATGCGCACGAGACGAGTCGAGACAGGATTTTCCTGACAAAATTCGAGTCGAGACACGGCTCTTCCAATAGAGAGATATACATTTTTCGAGTCGAGACATCACTTTTACAGCACATTTTCGAGACGAGACAGCCGCAAATCTTGTCTCGTGAGCATCCCTAAAAAAATATATTCAAGGCTTTCAAAATTTAGGTGTGAAGAAGAACAGAGAAAATTAGTTCGTTCAAACTGAAAGCAAATCAGGAAATTCTTACAAGGAAGGGTCACGCAGTGGCTCCGCTGAGATCCGAACGAGACAATTGTGTTTGCATTTGAAATGCTATAACTAGATTAATCCCAACGTTATACGTGCCACCGGGAGGAATATCGTGAGTTACAACATATTTTGTAATGTAAGAACTACAAAAAAATTACATGGCAGAATAGTTTGAACCGAGTCATTTGTTCGGAAACGGTTGGGTAAGTGGAAAACTCGACCAACACGTATCCCATCATTTTCAACAACAACCTTTTTGGGGTAAAAAACTTTGTCCCAGTGTCCCCCGCAGGGTCCCAGACGGGGTCCAACTCAAAATTTTCAAATGGCAAGGGGGGTTAAGTGGCACATCATTTGAAAGCTGTTGTAAAATGAAAGAAAATGCAGCAAGTCTCGACTCTCTACAACAACCCTGTGCAAAATGACGGAGGGTCAAAATGTAAACAAAAACTTAATTGAAAAGTCCATGGTCACCCCTATAAATCGGAAATGGTGAGACTTGAAAATAGGAAGGGCGAGGGTGTAGCCAGCAGGTTTGTGTAGGGGGGGCGTCGTTTTTGAGGGGGGGCAGCTACAATGTACAAAGCCCAAAAAAAGTGTTGCTGCTAGTGTTTTTGAGGCCTGAAAGAAAGGAAAATTTTGGTTTTCTTCTGGAAAACTAAAGACACTATTTTAGATTATTATTATTATTATTATTATTATTATTATTATTATTATTATTATTATTATTATTATTATTATTATTATTATTATTATTATTATTATTATTGTTACCCATAAATTATATTCAAGATAGTTTTTATTATGCTTAATCAAGAACTACTGCCCGGGACCAAACGCTATACTTTTGTGCATAACTATAAAGGTAACCAAGAAAGTTCTGTCCCTTTTCGTGGAAGTCTGTGTTCAATTGGACCTCACACCGCGAGTGGAGATAAGGCGAACATCAGTTGTTGGTGTGGGTACATCCAACATACTACCTGGTTGTGGCAATTCAGATACACCGTGAACTTGCGTAAAGACAGAGGGAACATGGGACATCCACAGAGCATCGTAAGAGCATGTATGTTGAACGAGTTCAAATGGAGATCAAACGCCGCTGTAGCGGGACAGAAGATATGCCAGGCCTTTGGTGAGGGTGTCGTGACGACGCGGACATTGCAGCGGTGGTTTAACAAGTTTAAGGACGATGACGAAACACCCGAAAACATCATGTGCCGGAAGACCAACACATGTACAAAGAGGAACTGGGACTACAATTCAGTGTGTGGAAAACCATTCGGCAGCACATCCATCAACTTGTGAAGCACTACAAGTTGGGTCTCACATATTTTGACTCCGGACCAGAAGGAAACGCGGCAGTCGCCTGTGTTTATTTACTGTTTCGGAGCCATTTCTGGACAGGGAGTTGACATGTGATAAAAAGTGTGTCCTATGCAAAACTCCACGGCGCCGTCATCATTGGTTAGCATCCCATGAACCGATTTCAAAACAGCCGAAACCAGCACTGTACCAGAATAAGGTCCTTCTGTGTGTTTGGTGCATCGTGCATCGGGAACTGCTGCCAGCTGGTCAGAGTATCAACGCAACTGTGTAGTGTCAGCAGTTGAGCTGTGCTCAACAAAAGCTCAAAACTCTGGAGCCATCGCTTCTGAATTGCAAATGGGTCCTCGTTTACGGGACAACGCTAAGTCCCACGTGGTTAAGATGACTCAGGACACCATTTTCCGCCTTGGATGGGAAACAATACTGCAATCACTATATTCCCCAGGTATTGCACCGTCCGATTATCACCTTCCATTCTTTGAACAATCACCTTAGAGGACGCCAGTTCAAATCCCTAGTAAAAGTCCAAAATGCACCTGATACTTTCTTCGTTTCACGGCCCACCAAGTTCTACCGCGATGGATTTCATGGCCTTCCAGAACGTTTTCAGAAGGTCGTCGATGCTGATGGGGACTATTTTTGATCTTTCAGGTTAGGTGACATATCAATGTTCGAAGGTGATGGGTGAAAAAGCAACAAAACTTTTCTTGGTTACCTTTAAATTTAAGACCTTGTATACAGAACCTATCTACACAAGATTAATTTTCTTTGAAATTTCACTTAATTTCTTTACGGTTTCCTGACAAAAATATTTATTATTCGTGACTATATATTTAAAAAAAAAATATTTTATTACACTGAGTAGAAATAAAAGAGAGAGCGAATGAAATCCAAATTGAATAAAAACATTGTTTCTCACCAAATTTTCCATCCTCTATGTCTTTTAAAACACTTGTTAAAGCATATAAAAATATACTTGTTAAAGCATATAAATCGCAGTAAATTGTGTAATCTGCTGTCACAAAAAAAGTATCCTATTTTTCGATCGGTATAAGGAAGAGATACTATACTATTTTTCGATCGGTATGGAAAAAAATATTTCTCCTTACTATTTTACCATAAATTATTAATTGTCAATAAAATTTGTTACTTTTAAATGAATGAAGCGAGATAATTTTACTATGATGTTTTAAAAGCTGGTCATTTGGGGGGCCAGGAAACCATTTGGGGGGCCAGGAAACCATTTGGGGGGCCAGGAAACCATTTGGGGGGCCCGGCCCCGATGGGCCCCCCCTTGGCTACACCCCTGCGGAAGGGAGTCTGGC
The DNA here is from genome assembly GCF_964235325.1 of Thermobia domestica. Lineage (NCBI taxonomy): Eukaryota > Metazoa > Arthropoda > Insecta > Zygentoma > Lepismatidae > Thermobia > Thermobia domestica. Next base: position 42,281,709 of record NC_137465.1, read on the forward strand.
ATTATGTTCAAAGTACAACAATTTAAGTGAAAACGTCTTGTCCCAGGGTACTCACAGGGTCCCAGGTGGGGTCCAACTAAAAAGTTTCAAATGGCAAGAGAGGTTAAGAAGCTCATCGTTTGCAAGATCTTGTTAAATGAAAGTAGATAGAGCAAGTCTTGACTTTCTACGACAAACCTGTCCAAATTTGTGGCGGGTCAAAATGTAAATAAAAGCATAATTGAAAAATATGGCAACCTTGAATCCAAGGTGCTTAAAACCTGTCATTCATAACAGCATTATTTACTTGAATATAACGAATATGCGATGAACACACAACTATGACTTCCTACTCATAGTGAAAAAAAAAAGTTGAATACCTTCGGGTGTTTTTCTAATTTTGTCATACGTAGTTCATACAGAAAGAACTTGCTGCACCAGTAAGTTGGGGGCTCTATTGTAACGTATTCGTGATGGTTACATTTGTATGTCATTCGTTGGTTTGATCTCAATACTTCAAACAATACCAAATAAAAAAAAATCATTTGCAAGATTGGCAAGTAGTACCAAACATATGTAAGTCATTTCAGTACATCGAACTGCGTCAAACTTTGTTGGCTTGGTCACACTATTCCAAGAAATAACATGTTTATATACAAACTCATTTTTCACGCTGGCAGCCATATTGGATTACAGATTATACTCTTTGATATTTTGTGGACTATTAACCATTACAACGACTCACCAAAGGTAGTCGTCAACCTGGTTCGGCTAATAATATAAGTAAATCTTGAGTGGTAGTAATTGTTTACACACTAAAATATCTTCAATAATTATGTCTACTAGTATTCTCACCTTTTCTATCGAAATTACAAGTCGATGATGAGCATTAAATGATTTATTAGTTGATATTCTTTTAACGTATTTTCACACAAACTGTCTTGTAAGTATACATGTTGATTAGGTATCTATAAACAACTACATAGCAACGAATTATACAATAATGTATATTTTTTACATATATTAAAAACATTCTTCTTTTGTTATTTTAAATTAACATTATATCAAGTATAGTACTTGAGTATGAGCACTTTCTGCCCAAGGTACAGGTAATTATTAAACGATACAAAGTATCTCGTTGTATAAAAATGTCGCCCGACGATGGGACTGAATATAAAAGTTACAAGCGAGCTTGGCTTTTATATTTAAGAACCACTGGTCCGTTTATAATAATGATGTTACATTACTTATGTCCTTTACATTTTGATCGCCCCTCGTATATATATCTTCATTAAGCTTCATATATATATAAATACATTTATAATAAATCTTTTGTTCCATTATCATTTATCTTTTATTACAAAAACGTGGTCGCTTAATAATATAATTAATGAAGGGTGCGAAGTCAAAAATCGTAAGAGACAAATTACCTTTTAAAAACATAAGTCACAATGATTAGCAGTTTCAATCATTATTAAAACGGTGATGTTAAGAAAATAATATTTGATCTTTCCAGGGCGCATTAAATAATAACTACGTTAAATAATGTTTCAAAATATACATTGTATCCATAAGGCATCAGAATATAGAAGAATCTTATTCGGGTAATATATAAAGTAGCGCATAAAGACAGTCGTCGGATAAATAGCTTAATAGAATGAACCTTATTCTTAACATAATCTTTGACAACAAATTCTCAACACAAATCCCTATAATATAAATAACCTTTGCCTTTAATCAATTATAAATCGAATTATAATTCTTCACATTAACAAGAGAGAATTAAAATCATTTGAAAATTATCATTGGTTAATGAGAATTAAAGAAAATTAAATTGAATAAAAATAAGATAAATATTCATGAAAATCTATAGCTGATATGGGTTTAACCCTTACTTCATCAACTGTAGTCAGTTTAAATTCGTACTTGCATATGATTCTAATAAAGTACATTGTACTGCACAATCGTGATTATGTCCGACACTATTTTGTACATGAATTGCGTCATGACTTTGATTTTGATGCGAAGTGCCATCTCTTGCACTACGGTTATGTCTGTCCATAGGATTTATAGCATTCCTAGAATTTCGCCATGTATTTCGTCTATTTTTGAATCTATTTTGGTTATATGGTCTAACATAAGGATTGCCACGATTAATTAGGATAGGTGGATTCCCAACATATCTTTGCCTATTTTGCTCGTTCGGATTGCTTAAATTCACTCGATTTAGGTTGTGTTCCGTATCGTTCGCATTACGGATATTTAGATTGCGAACAGGTACAAAGTGATCTGAATTGTTTTTAATTTTCCTAATCCTGCTTGATGATTCTGAGCGTGGTATTGAGTTTCATAACATTGTACAAGCATTAATAAATGATTAAAACTCATACACTGGGTAGAAAACAGGATCTGTTGTGGTTTAAACGGTAGCAAATTTCGAATTGATGCAATTACTCTAGATTCCGATTGCAACGGATTTACGACTTTTAATTCGTTATATGTATTTACAACAAAATCAACAACAGATTTGTGCAAACGAGGATTAAAAGGTTGATTTCTAATCGTGGCATCTCTGTTTGCAAGCAAAAAGTCGTTTTCGTAATTTGCAATCAGCGCTGCTTTGAATTCCTCATATGTATTGATGTGATCTCGTACTGCTTTAAACCATAAAGAACATGGTGGGAGTAATAAATGAGGGATTAGTTTCATATATTGCGATTTATCTACACACATTATATTGCACTCATTCTGAAATTTTTCTAGGAAAGAGGTAGCATTTTCGTTACATTTACCACTGAACTTACTCATAGCACGTATTTCACTCATCTTTACACTTAACTTTACCTTTCTTTCACCATTCCGTGTTCGTATTGAGTGACAATTCCTACCTACTGCGTGATGTGTAGTTCCACCATCTCTTTTACGCCCATCTGTATTCCTTGGATGAATTCCTTCCAAAATAATGTCCTCATCGGATGGATTACTTGAAGATGATATAATGTGAGGTCCACGTTGATCTGCTACGGGTGAATGCGAGGTCATCTCCTGTGAACAAGGGAACTCCAAATGATCATTAACCATGTTGTTGTGGTATGCGTTGTCCTTAATCTGTAGCATCTTGATTTCCTCTTGTAATGCAGATATCAACTGGGTATTCGCACGTATTTTGTTAGAATTATCCGTGACCTGAATCTTTTGTTGCCGTACAGAAGATTCTATTACTTCCAAATCCTTTTTTACACAGCTGACTTCTTGAGTTATATGGTTGTAATTATCCTGGCAATCTTCAGATATTCTTCTTAGCTTTTCATCGAATTGTGATGTGATGTCACTCACCGCCTGGATAATAGATTGTTTCCTCTCTTCGGATGTCTGCTCCAATCGTTTACTTAATTCATTGGACATCTGAGCCAGATTTTGTTCTAATCGCTGTTCTTGTCGCTGTAAAGCCATTAAGATTTTGTCTTCTAACGTCAACATTTCGGGTACAACAGGAGCTGTATTTGGTTCTTCGTTACCACTGTCACCAGTTTCTTTCTCCATTGCCTCACCGATCATCATTTTTCTTGTGATTATTCTACCACTTCTAAGTATCGTAAAGTTCGTAGTCATGAACCGTATTACTGAAGTAAATTCCCCCTTACTTCGTACTTCAGGATATGAATTTACAAAGTTCCCGGGTGAGGTAAACCAAAAATTTTACAACGACTCACCAAAGGTAGTCGTCAACCTGGTTCGGCTAATAATATAAGTAAATCTTGAGTGGTAGTAATTGTTTACACACTAAAATATCTTCAATAATTATGTCTACTAGTATTCTCACCTTTTCTATCGAAATTACAAGTCGATGATGAGCATTAAATGATTTATTAGTTGATACTCTTTTAACGTATTTTCACACAAACTGTCTTGTAAGTATACATGTTGATTAGGTATCTATAAACAACTACATAGCAACGAATTATACAATAATGTATATTTTTTTTACATATATTAAAAACATTCTTCTTTTGTTATTTTAAATTAACATTATATCAAGTATAGTACTTGAGTATGAGCACTTTCTGCCCAAGGTACATGTAATTATTAAACGATACAAAGTATCTCGTTGTACCATAAACGTTCACTTCTCCAACACCAGTGGTGTGAGCTGGATATGCGTTCGATACATAGTGCGGCATTTTGAACTCAAGATGTCGCGTTTTTGAACATTTTGCATATTTTAGTCACTTACTAATCAACAATAATGCCAAATTTGTTTTCCTAGCTTCAGCAGTTTGGTATGCTTATCCTTTCGATATAGGTTTTAAGCGGCCATCTTGGATTGTTTTCCAATTTGTTTACATTTTGACCCACCGCAATTTTGGACAGGGTTGTCATAGAAAGTCGAGACGTGCTCCATCTTTCACTTAACATGAGCTTTCAAACGATGTCCTACCTCTCTTGCCATTTGAAATTTTTTAGTTGGACCCCACCTGGGACCGTGTGGGGACCCTGGGACAAGACGTTTTCACTTAAATCGTTATACTTTGAAAATAATACCACACATTCTTTTCTGTTTTCACATTTGTCTCACCATTTCCGATTTATAGGGGTGACCATGGACTTTTCAATTAAGTTTTTGTTTACATTTTGACCCGTCGCCATTTTGCACAGGTTTGTTGTAGAGAGTCGAGACCTGCTGCATTTTCTTTCATTTTACAACAGCTTTCAAATGATGTGCCACTTAACCCCCCTTGCCATTTGAAAATTTTGAGTTGGGCCCCGTCTGGGACCCTGCGGGGGACCCTGGGACAAAGTTTTTTACCCCAAAAAGGTTGTCGTTGAAAATGATGGGATACGTGTTGGCCGAGTTTTCCACTTACACAACCGTTTCCGAACAAATGACTCGGTTCAAACTATTCTGCTATGTAATTTTTTTGTAGTTCTTACATTACAAAATATGTTGTAACTCACGATATTCCTCCCGGTGGCACGTATAACTTTGGGATTAATCTAGTTATAGCATTTCAAATGCAAACACAATTGTCTCGTTCGAATCTCAGCGGAACCACTGCGTGACCCTTCCTTGTTAGTAGTAGGGAAAAAGAGCAATATTAGATGTAATTGATAAAAAGGAAGAAAAATTGATTGCGACAATGGCTAAGAAGAAATATATCATGAGGGATGTAATAGAAAGTGCAGTAGCAGGAAAAAGAGGGAGGGATGAAAGAGGCTACAGTTCATGGACTGTATTAAAAGAGAAAATTTCTACGTGAAGACGAACTGGTTAGCTGAAGACCGTGGTACATGGAAGCTTCTCAGTTTGCGACAAGTCTCAATAATGGTAAATTACCTATGATAGTGATGATGAGTAGGAACTGGATTTTAAGCTGCAATAATGTGGTAGGAAAAAGGGAATAACATGTACTGAACAATCATTTAAAAAGGTGCAAAAATGTGCTAATGGGACATCTTTGTTAAGTGATATATGCAATTACATGAATTCTTTATTCATTTCACCAGCAAATATTGTTAAAATCTTGGCTTTAAACATTTGACATAAATTGCAAAAATTGTTTTATTCTTTTAATAAAATTGTGGTTAAAATTAACTCCGTATTTAAAAAATAAACTAATTTAGCAATATTATGGCTTGAGAAACCGGGGTTTTCAGAAACTCGTTATACTTGGTTATACACAACATTTCTACAGTATGTTTTCAAATGTTAGTTTCTGTCGCTTGGAGCTCAGGAGATCCTTGTACGCGGAGAAACTTTACTCGACATCAACGGAAACCAGTGGTGTATATCTTGTAAACAGACGGAAAGGAAGTTCAGTTGACGTTGCAAAGGTTTCTACGTTCAAATTTAGTTCAAATTTATTCCTAGCAAATCCTTCAAGGTTTTCCCTTACACTTGATAACTTCTTCCACTGTTTCACCTTCTCGATATATTCTTCTTCCAAACCCTGAATCACTGGTAAATACTTGTAGCCATGCACTTTAAAAACCTCCACCTGAAGGTCTTGATCGTTGACAATTCGCTGGGCATTTTTGATGGCTGTTGCGTCTGCTGCACTTAGGGTAGGTATAAACTGTTTGAACTTGTCGAAGTTTTCACACAAGGAAACTGCACATCTTATCCATGTACCTCACCTATGGTTATGACAGGAAATTGTGGCAGAGGGAGGTCAATGAATTCTCGGTACAAGACTTGACTAGTAGCCGTTTTATAAGAGTTTTCTTTAGAGCAGCAATGAAGTTATTTACCATACTGTATTCTTACCTTATACTTTCACAAACACGCTGCAGACTACTGCATGTGACATGATTAAGGTTGGGTTACATGCCCTTTAGTTGTTGAAGAACCGAAAGCATGTAACGTGCTTGATCGGTCACAACCAATCTGACTTTATCGTATTTTATGCCTTCTGGCCACAGCTTCATGCATTAATCATTGAAGGATTGCATTACTGTGCACACATTTGTCTTCTCGAGTAGGTACATCTTGAACAACATAAGTTTCACTCACTCACCAGATAATGGAAACAATAATACATTTAGTACATATCTTTGCAGCCCGTCAGTTGTTTTGTCTAACATGAAACCCACTTCATATTTGCCGACCACTTCTTTGATTTTTACGAAAACGTTTTCATAAATCGGTTTCACGTAGTTTTTTCTCAGGGTGCTGTCGTCTGGTACTGATCTTTACTTATACTTTTGTAGAAATTATTTGAATGCAGGATTGTTTACTATGTTGACTGGGATTTCTGATTGGGTTAACGCAATTGTAAGATCTGTGTGAAACACATTATATGATCGCTTTTTTTTTTTTTTTTTTTTTCAGATTCAGAAGCGAAGGCATTTATCAAAGTAGTTTGGTTCGGTTGTGACCTTCGAAGTTCCATGTTCAAAACATGTTTGCTGTAGTTGATATGCTGGTTTATTCTGTCTCTTTGATGTTTGTCATCGATTGAAATATTTATATACATCTCAAACTGGACATCGAAGAATTATACCATTACTTTCAATGCATTCCTTCTTAAATTCTGCTGCAAGTGCACGCAACTTTTCCTTCTTGATCTTTTGCGTGCTATGCTTTTATTGACAAGAATAAGTTCTAGTTCAGATTGTTACAGAACTGTTTTGGCAGGCAAAGGCAAAGACTTTGAACTCCAAAGTGTGAATGAAGGCCTCGACTTTTCGTTTCTGGACCTTCTTTCTACACGAAATCTTGACGGCATGCGCAACAATGGTGCTAGGGTAAACAGCCATTTTTCTTCTGTCGCGCAGTTTTGAAAGACGAAAGTAAACTGCAGCTCTTTGTCGTACGTGCAGAACATTCTTTATTGACTGTTTGCCATTGTGTCGCCTAAGATTGCGTCTAAATTTATGGAATATTATGGGCAAAAGAGATTGAAAATTAACATATTGTTGTGTCCAAATTTTAGAAAAAGGGAGAAAAAAGGGACAATTAAGGTGTTGAAGGTTAAAAGAAGTAAAAAAAAAATGGGAGGAATTTTATTAATCTAGCAAAAACAAAAAGGTGCAACATTCATGAAAAACGTGCAACAAAGTGTCTTCATTTCAGTTCGTTTTATGCCCGAAAAAACATATTTTGAACTTTAGTTGTTATAACCACTACATTTTTAGAGAAGGTGCTGCACCTAAAAATCCGTTCTCTAATGAGTATCGAAAGGCAGTTAAGAATGTTGAGAAATAAAACAAGTTGTTAGTCAAGAAACGAAACGTTTGATGTAGATACAGATATATATACTACTAATTACTTTCAACTTCTATCCTTGACTTTCTTGCTAGGTTTTTGAACGTCACTTTCTTCTTTATCATTTCTATTTCGAGCTAGATTAATTTACTCTTCAAATTAAGCTTTCCTCTCGTACCTCTTTGTCCTACAGGAGACACCCACGAAGGGAGCTCCATCGGATCCGTACCCCCTAAAACTTCCTAACTCAGCATACATTTGTACACTTTCTCTACAAAACTATAATTATTTAACAGGGAAATGATTGATGTAGCATAAAAATTTGATCTTACACCTTGTCTGTGCTCTTTCTCTTGTAAAAACAATCTAGTTCTATCAATTTTCTCTGAAAATATAGGTGGAAGTACAGTGTGTTCGTAAAGTTGCGCAACCCAAACTTTGATTGCGTATATCTTTTGATCTAAGAATTGTAAAGACATGAGACTTGAGACAAATGTAAGCATGTTCTATGTAGATATTTTCGAGATTATGACCAATGCTGGAACATCTAACGTTTTTGTGTAGTAACGAAAGAAATTACCGTAAGTGTAAAATAAAAATTTGCAAAAATGAAGAAAATCAATTTTCAGTTGCAGAAAACTGATTTGCTGCGGGTGAATTCCTGTGTATATGTACAGTATACATCAACATTTATCCATTGGTGCGAAAATGTGGCAAGATTGATGCAGTGTTGCCATATAAAAAGGCTATTTAATGCAAGTGCTTAAAATGGGTGTTTTTTTAATTTTTTTGTTTACAGAAACGCAGCCCCTGGTAACACTGTTATCGTAAAATTACTGCAACAGGTGTGTTTTAGGTTAATTAATGATAAGCAATGAGAATTTGCACATAAATGATAACATGAATTTTTATGCACAAATTTGCGATATTGCTTTGTTCTCCCAGTTCGAAATACACATCATTCACGTAAGGTTGCAAAAAGCTTGAGTGAAGTAGTATTATGCCATCTCGATTTTTATAGCCTTTATAAATTTACACAGTTGGATATTCACACACATATGTTTATAAATGTTACTTTAGTTTTGATATAAGGGGTCGTCCACATATTACGTAACGTCGCAAAGGGGGGGAGGGGGTTCGGCTTTGCGTTACAAAGCGTGACAAGAGGGGAGGAGGGCTTTTACGTCTTCGTTACGTAACACGTATTTTTGCTGTAATTTTTATTTTTATTCTTAGATTTATGTGCAATCGTTTAAACAAATAATTTTATTCAGTTCTTTTCCTTTTTTTATAAATAAACTAGCAGAATACCCGTTCTTCGCAAGGGAAAAAAAACTTTTATTTTGGATATAAAGGGCACCAAAACTGTCACCAAACTACTTTGGGACTCCAAAAACTGTGAATTCGACGCTATTATATGTCATTTTCATTATTTTTACATGTCACTATCCTCCCCATAGGAGTACTAATGGGGGGGGGGGTGAATTTTGATTTAAACAGCATCGGAAGTACCACTGTTCATCTCCTCGACTCCGGGAGCTATGGATTCGATACTAATATAGGTCATTTTCGATCATTTTTATACATCTCTCTCTCCCTTAAGTTGCGGGGCTAAATTTTAATTTAGACGGCATCGGAAGTATCACTGTTTATCTCAGCGATCCCGAAAACTATGGATTTGACATTAACATCGGTGATTTTCGATTATTTTTACATATCTCCCCCTCTCCCAAGTTGTACCTTCAAAGTGAAATGATAAAAAAAAATACATACCAGGCCAGAACTTCATCTATATTGAAAATTTGATCGAGATTGGTTGGGTGGTTAAGAGTTACTAAGTTACAACATAGTCACTTTCCTTTTTATATATATAGATAAATAAATATTTGTATTGTTTGGAAAATTGCAAACTATAGCCCATATAAATTGAATCATACAGAAGGGATTCGAAGACGCTACTACATACCAGCATGACTGGGGACGAACCCTGCGTTTATTAAACTTTAAAAAAAAAAAAAAAAAAAAAAACTCCGTGCTGTGGCTATCGCAGCATTGGATTTACGGCACACGCTTTTCTGGATGTATTTGATACTGATTGCAACCACCGTTTGAAAATGCCCTCATGTTCCCACTCGTATTGCTATTTCTGAGAATATTATTTAAAACCTTTGATATCAATCATTATTACTCCTTTCTTCTAAAGGGTTTCGCATGTGAAACCGAAGATTTTTTTTCTGAAATAATATTTTCTGTGACGAAACGATAAACGATTTTGAGATCAGAATAAGCAATTAAAAACCTAATTCGTAAGATATTCATCTCGCATAGATTTTTATTTTTTATTATTATTTTTTAAAATTTTTGGATTTGAATGTTTCTGAAGAAATCAAGTTTATTCGCATTCTCGCACTGATTTAGGACAAGAAGAATTTGAAAAGTGTAAACTGAAGTCCAAAGAAAATTCTCGAAAGCTTGTCACAAACGAGATGTCTCTGCTCCATCACGTGTGCAGTCACTTCGAACCTATGGTCGAAAAGGAAGAGAAATTTGCATGGTCGACACTGGCGAACTTTAATACACTAATCATCCTGAATCCCTAAAAAAGAGGCCGATGTCAGTTCGTTAGATCCTATTTCTCCTGCAGCTTCGGACAGTATTTCCTCCTTGTCATCATTGGTAACCTGTGATCACCATTTGATCACACAAAGGATGGGTGTGATCTTCGAAAAATGAAAGTATGCAGTTTTGAAGAATTAGAACTAGTAAAAACTTTATGAGGTTAAAATATTATTACAGTTCTACTATTTTCTAATACATACTTTGATTTATTGACGAAAAACACTGCAAATATATTGACATCACAAGCATTTTGTAATAAAAGCTTCTACCATTAAAAATAGTTCTTTTATTGTAATAACTCCCAAAATAAGCAAAATTGGTGAAAAAACAAAAATCAAAAAGTGTTAGGTAACGAAGGGGGGAGGAGTTCGGCCTTGCGTTTCGAAGTGTGACAAGGGGAGGGAGGGGATAAAAATTGGTCAAAAATAGCGTTACGTGATATGTGGACGACCCCTAAGATCATTTGAGGTTACTTGATTTGAAAGTATTATTAAGCAACGAGACTTTCATTAAATCGAAGCCTCGTCTGCTATTCACACTCTTATATGAAGCAACGTCGAACGATCTTCCATCGAAGATATAGATTTTACATTATCTATAAATATTTCAATGTAAATACCTATCAAATCGAACTTTTTTTTCGTATAGTCAATGAATTCAACACAGAAGCTGAATTCAAGCACATTTGATTTCCGTTGTGTTATTACCTGAATATGACATTAGTAGTAACCACTTCTAAGTTTTCTCGGGCAGGACGGGAGCTCCCTAGTTGATATATGGTTATCATACAAGTCTTCGGCTTGAGATCTACGCTCCCAAAGGGTATCTTATCTGATTTCCAAGGAACTAATTAGCTCTTGCTGTGACTGACGACCATTGACTTCAGAAAAGAAGACCTTTCAGAAAACAATAGATTTAAGAAGCAATAATGGAAAGATATTTCTTTCCTTTGGAAGCGAAGGGACAAATCCTACTAATTTCTTCATTCTTACTAAGTACAGGTTATTGTGGTTAAGGTTTCTAACGTAAGGAGCGCACAGTGGTGAATTTAGAAGGTAAAAAGTGGGGGGCAGCCAGAGCCCAGAATAGGATAAGTATATCATGACTTCATTATAAACTTTCAAAACTATGTAAATAATAGATTCAATTAATTTTTTCACTCAAAAAACTAAGGTAGCCTAGGTCCCCCCGATCCCGGGCTAGATCTGCCATTGAGAGCAGGGGCGGATCCAGGGGTGGCGATCGCCTCCCCCCCGAGAAGACGAAGATTTCTTATTTTATATATATATATATAATTAAAATCCATCCCAAAGTTTGGAGCCCTTAAAAGTAGCAGTATGACAACCCACCGTCTCTCCCCAGAAGTCGGTCCTGGATCCGCCCCTGATTGAGAATACACTCTTCTAGAAATGTTTATTCTGAAAAACAGGTTAGTTTCATTCTACAGGACGTCTGTACCTATTAAGACTAAACACATATCAAGAGTAGAATTAAACAACTCGGACTAGCACGTTTCTCTTTAACTTCATGTCTTCACCAATTCCTGTTTTCAGTAGAAAGATTACTGTGAACTTTTTCTCGCTATCTATTACCGGTATTGCTCTATGGTGATCAACATTCAGGCAGGAAATTGTAGATATATCCCACTTCCGGTCTGAATAAGGCGTCAAGGGAGGAGACAGGACCTATTCTTGGGACACTAAATTGATTCCAAAATGCCCTTTCTTGATATATTTTAGTTTTTGCTCTAAGTAAATTAACATACTGAATCGATTCCAATTTGATTTGATATTGAATTTAGCGTCTCTTTCAGCAGCGAAGCTATGTGAGACGTGAACCTACACTTTAAAGCGGAATCCGAACCACATGAGCTCCTGTTGTAAATTGAAACCGGGTGTCCTACGCCAAAGGCACGAACGCTAACCGCCTAGCCATGAGGGAGCTCTAAATCGATTTCGGGAAAAAAAACACCTGTCATCATATATTACTCTTTTTATTGTATGTCAATCAACCGGAAATGGTTGATTTCTACTACTTCTGGTTTGAATACACGTTTAACGGAGATGAAGCCTATTTTTGGGACAGTGAATCGATTCCTGAAAACAGCATCGAATCTTGATATTTCTTACCCTTTATGCTCTGATACTTGTTGACAGATGGACGAACGGATGAAGGTACAAATAGACAGACGGACATATCTCTTCTATATGACTTCTAATATTTTTTAAAATAATAATAATAATAATAATAATAATAATAATAATAATAATAATAATAATAACAATAATAATAATAATTTAATAATAATAGGAATAAGATCAAAGATAGATACTATTCCTTGGACGCTGAATCAATATCAAAATTTAAATGAAAGCCCTTTTGTAAGACTTCCGACACGCATAGACTAGTTTGGAATTGTTGATATACAGAAAAGATATGAGGCGAAAGGTGTTTTGTAGAAAGTAACATAGTATCATATACAAAGAGTTGTTTCAAAATCAAATTCTTCTCGGAATTCTCCCGTTTCCTTTCACTATCGTCACTTCACTCTTTCGTTCATTATATCATCGTTGTCTTCCCGATTAACATTACCTGAAGTTGTAAGTGTTTGTTTAACTCAGATATATTAATGATATTATGATATTATACTCAGTTGTGATGTTAATGATGAAACTTTCCACGCTTTTTCAATATTAATTTTCACAGAGCGAAAACAGTAAAAGATACAGGAGTTGGACAAAAAAATCTAAAACGTTTGCAAAAGTGTAAAAATCATACCTAGTATGGTGTGGGCCTCCTTTTGCGACCAAAACAGTTTGGATCCGACGTGGAATGGACGTATACAGCTCCTGAATCGTGGTGTGTGGAATTTTGTACCATTGTTCCTCCAAAACATGCTCCAGTTCCTTAAGGGATGCTAGTGGAGGGTAATGAGACCGAACACGCCTTTCTAACTCAGACCACAAGGGCTCAATCATGTTCAGATCTGGTGATTGTGGGACCCAGGGGAGGTGTGATAACTCCTGGTCATGCTCTTCAAACCATGATTTCACCGTTTTTCCAGCGTGATAGGGTTCCAAATCATCTTGGTAGATGCCATCACCATCAGGGAACAATATTTGGGCCATGGGTAGAACTTAGTCCCCCAAAATGGCCTCATACGCCTTAGTATCCATCATTCCATCCAGGGCTATGATGGGACATGCAGAAAACTACGATATCACTGCCCATACTGTAACAGAATCACCCCCATGCTTTACAGTTGGGAGCAAACAGTCTGTATCATAGGCCTGCAACGGTGTTCTCTATACGTAAACACGACCGGGTGTAGGAAACAAGGTGAAGGTCGATTCATCGTATAACGATAAATGATCCTGTGAAAAAGGCCCACCAGATTTTTATAAGATAAGGTAACGATAATCACATAAAACATTTTTGTTTATGCTTTTGAACATTTGCCTTTTTATTTTGGCACATAACCACTAAAATAACTACACCTCAAAAGATTGTGTGTATCTCCCTTTCTTAAGATGGTTCTGGAATAATAATTTATTGATTATTCGTCGTCATAGCATCTAAGAATAAAACTGATCCAATCCACATATTACAATCAATTTTTGATTCTATCTCTTTTTCGTACTTTCTTCTTCTTCACACTAGTTAGTACATATTTGAAAATTACACATTGCCCCAGAAGTATAATATTTTTAGAATTACACTGAAAATACAAAGATATCGTTACAATCGGACCACATACGTGTTTCCACTGAGTCCACGCCTTGTGGTTCTTGCACTACTGGATACGCCTCTTCGCATTTACTGCTGTGACCAGGGGTTTGGCGATGAGTTTTTATTTTATGAAGTTCCCGTCGCACTGTTTTTGATGAAACCGGGTGCTGTAGGCCGGAATTGAATTCAGGCGTAATTTTCATTGCAGTGGTCTTCTCTTTAGCTGCTACAATCCGTTTTAATGCCCTCCGGTGCCTATCTGACAGGATTGTCTTTCGACCACTGTTGTGCTTTGCTGACGTCGTTTGCCCATGAATTGTATATGCCCTCGTGACGTTGGACACATTGCCTTTCGATACCCCCACAATGTTCGCCAATGTTGCCACAGAAGCTTCAACCAGACGGGCACCAACGATCATGCCTCTTTGGAAGTCTGTCAGGTCGCACATTTTACCGCACCACATTCACACCACGACACTCACAGGTGAACTAGTTACTGCTGACGGAAGAGGAAGGTCCACATGACACATTGAAAATAAAAAACGATCAGCAACACGTGCTGTACAGTAGAGGGCCAAACTTATGTGTCCCTATGAAGTGTTTTTAGATTTTTTTTGTCCAACCCCTGTAGCAAGAATTTATTCATTATATGGTTTCATCGCCTCTAGGAAGTAGAGAATTATATTTTTCTAGACACTCGGCACCTACTGTATGACCATTTCAACCCGTCACGTATGAGAGATACTCGAGAAAGTGGGAAAGAAAGAAACGAATAGAGAAAGAAGGAAGGTGCTTTGGATTTGTATGTTAGGAATCATCCTGGCATTTGCCTGGTGTCAAGAAGAAAAATCCTCACTCAGGATAGCTACCCTAGAAAGGCTTTTACATCTTTCCAAACTAGTTTCACCACCGGGAATCGAATCCGTGACCGATGGCAATAAAGGCAAAAGTGGTAGAGACAACGCTACGCGGGTCCACATTCAAGAATAGACTACGTCAGCTAGTAGTTGCTAACATTTTATGCATGGATTTTCCCGGGGCTCTCTTCTGCTTCTTTTTCCTTTATTCCACTATTTTAACCCTCGTTACTGGCTTTAATTATTCCCCAGATTTTTTTTAGCATAAAATGCATAACCTTGAGACCTTAAACTGAACTTACAACGTTCTCTTCGTCCGTCTGTCAATCAAGTAACTGGTAGTTCATTAGTTGTGAAAGTTTTTTTTCTCAAAAACAAACCTTTTTCCACGCTATTATACGTGTACAGTAGAAACATACAGACATGTTGTATAAGCATGGATGAGATAAAGTCAAAAGAGGCTTTAATTTCTCTTCCTTACAAAGGAATGACAAGCATACGACAGCTATCTGTTGCCCCAGCCTCTCCCTCCGCACCATTACATACACAAATACACGTCATCAACTATATTCACACCGGGTCCACAATTTACTCAACGAGGTCAAACTCAGAAATAGTGAAAGTGAATATACAGTGCTCGTTCCGAGAAACGATGGTTCCTGGAAACGCAGACCAGGACTCACTCTCACTTCATTACAAATCTCAAACTTCTTTCCGAAGAACAACACAAAGCTACGACAAACAATGTTCCTAATTTTAACGAAACATTACTAGAAAACTTCATGTGGAGTTACCGATGCGAGTGACCCTTTGACAGACACACACGTATGTATCTATTTGGTAGTTTTCTTATTGTAATAAAACTTGAGCATTTTTTTCTAGGAGCTCTGCAATTAGAAAATTATATAATTTGAAGTTAAGATAAAACAAGAATAAGAGGGTCAAAAGTTGTAAATTTACCCATAACTTCAAAGTTTACGCATGCATAATACGAGGTGTGATTGGAAAGTTGTAAGATTTTATTTGTAACTTTAAAATGGCAGTACTTATAGGCTATTGCGATGGATCTCCTTCAAAGTAGTGCCCTGCTACCTGAACACACCGATTCCAACGGTGCTTCCAATTCTGGAATCATTCCTGAAAATTATCTTTCGTAAGGGTATTAAGAACTCTCTCCGCATTTGCCTGGATGTCTTCAATTGAGTCAAGTCTCTACACTTTCATCGACAATTTTAATTTAGGAAACAGGTAGAAGTCGGCAGGGGTCACATCAGGGGGAAAGGTTACGGAAGCACAGAAGTGTTGAATTTGTAAGATCTTGGGACACTTCCAATAGATGTTGTTTCTGCTCGTCTGACAACACTTTCGGAATGAATTTCGCGGACACTCGATGCATGTTGAAATCGTCAGTTAAGATTGACTGCATTGTAAATTAGGGCGGGGCAAAAAAATTAATTGATGCAAATTTAATGAAGATCACTGCTCTTGCATGTCCTAAGCACACTTTCAGTATGATTTAAAAAAAAAAAAAAAACACTTCTACTAGTCGCAATTGGAATTTGATTCAGTAATTTTATTATTTTGTAATTTTCCAATTTCTCGCTAGATGACACCACAAATGTCAGTGTATTTTTGTAAAACAAAAGGTTTTGTGTGTAGTTGCAGAATTTCCTTACCACATATTTTAATTATAGTTTATAAGAGGGTGAACCATCTAAAAAAAAAAAAAAAAAAAAAAAAACGGACTTCTCATCCCTAGTGAATGTGAAGTATATCTCTTAATCTATTACATTCATATTTAGTTTTAAATTTTCCATACCGATACAACGATTTTGTGAAATTGTATGTATTTCAGTATAGCAAACTAACAGTGATTATGGCTTCATCTTCGAGAGGACCGCTGACTTGATCAGTCTCACCATTCTTTATTTGGTCAGCCTGAAGTATTTTCTGGAAGACAACTCCCGACGAAGGAAGAAGTAGTTAAATGCTACCTGTTCTACAGAAAAATGCTACCTGAAGAGGGGAAAGAAACACCTTCTACGAGAGATATTTTAAAATATGTGGCGAATGATCTTGTCAGTATCTGGAACAAAGCTAGCATTCCAGCCATTGGATATTCCAGCGTTTTGGGCAAACTTTCAAAGCTCATACGACTTGCCCAACAGCTCCAAAAATATCCACCAGCAAAGCGCACATCACTTACATTCAAAACGGACTTCAGTAGTTTCAAACAAGTATTTGATATCTGTACTTGCAAGTGTGTTACAAACAAAATAATGGACAGACAGTTGTATAAATGCGCCGTAAAAGTACCCCAAATTGAGTGGAATTTCTGGGTAGATCAGACTCCGGGTCGGAAAATGGTAATCGGTTCGATTGACAAGATTGTTTCGAGTTCACTTCAGAAAAAAGCAGAGAGAAAGGACCAGGAAGAGCTGTTTAGGAAAAAGCATTTGCAAAGCCTAACTACGACTAAAACTACTGCCTGCCAGTTGAACTTTATGGAAGAAAATGAAGCAAGTGGTGTGGCCTTGGAAGATGAATCACCTCATGAAGCAAACACATCCGACTCTGAAGACACAGATTAAAAAAACGGCCAGCACAAAATAGGCATCAGTACCCAAACTTAAGCCAAATGATGGAAAGAACTGGCGTTAGTAACCAAGATGCTTGCAAATTAATTAATGCATGCCTGAAAGACCTGAAACTGGATAAACCGGAAAATATACTAGAACCAACAAAGTTGCGGAGACAGCGAATTTATTGGAGAGACAAGGGAGCAGAATCTCGTTCGTTTGACTTGCGCAGGCTAATTTGTGTTGGTTTTGATGGGCGCATAGATGAAACCAGACTATTTGGACCAGATGGAGGACAACTAACAAAGAAGGAGGATCACTACGTTATTATTGCATATCCTAGTGAGCAATACGTGGATCATATTGCTCCACAAAGTGGCAAAGCAGAAGATATTTCAAACACGGATTGTATATCAACTTAAATTTAGGTAATCAGCCACCTCCGTAATTGTAAGTCTACATTTACATTGCGCATTGAATTGCGAACTTTCACAATGTTTCCCTTGGTTTTTTATGTATATTGCCGGCAGTACAGGGGATCATCTTCGACTGAGTCGTAGCCATCTTTGAATCTGTTAAACCAGATAAACACGTCTGAACGGATCAGACATTTATCTCCAAAAGCAGATTTCCCGGTATTAAAACAAAATTTGACATAAACGCGTTGTTCCAGTTTTTTAAACCATTTTGCCAATTAATGATCCGTCACGACACAAACACACGCCAGCACTCAATAGGTTGCTACACTGTACTGAACAAAGATATTGCAGTAATTCTTGCAGCACATATCAAGGTCAGACCAAGCCACCGCTTCCACACTAACGGACAATTATATCTACTTCTCTTGGTCAGTGGCGCCTCCTGTCTTAAAACTTTCCAATCGCACCTCGTATGATGAAGAAAAAAGTTTCTACTATAATTTTTTACTATAAGTATATACTATATTCTATATATAGTATATAGTATATTCTACTATAAGTTTCTACTATATATATACAGATGATTATCAAAATAATGGAAACATCCATGTACTGCAACAAGTAACTTTTGTGAGATAGTTATACTAAACATTCGTGTACTGGGTTCAGTAACACTCAGTATTGCACGAAGCACATAGTGCGGACTCTTATGTGAAATAACAACATGTTAGTGGGAGGAATAGTGTTGGCAACCTAGCTATTTTACGGCAAAATGTAGCAATTTTTATACAGTATTTAGCCAGTGAAAATGTAGTTTAGCTATTTGCTATACTTTTGGCAAATTCCGCGTTAAAAGTTGCCAATTTGCAACCATCTGTGCTTATCGATAGTAAAAATGCCTTTTCCAACCAAAACTTCTATTGAATTATAAATAGAAACAATTTAAAATGTGATTATTATATTGCTAATTCCTCTATTTTGTCTCGCTTTGTTGTTCTCTGCTCAATGTGCGGTCGGTCTAAACACAACAGCCGCGCTAACGATGGTGTCTTCTGCAATTTCATGATATTTTGTTAGATTTATTATTAGCCTACTCTCAAAGGAAAAATTACTGTCAGTGGTTGTGTGGATATTTTAGACGATCATTTGGGTACAACAGCACAGATTTTGTTTTCTATGAGATATAGTCTTCAAAATGTCAATGCACCTAGTTTATAGACCACACCGTCCTGGCTTCTGCCAAGTGGGCACTTGTTGTCAACAAACACCATGTACAGGGTTTTTTCTCGGATTCTCCAGTTTCCTCTCCTCTTTTTCATTCCATCAATTTATCCATTTGTATAAATATCTTTCATTCATCATCATCTTCCTTAATCTCGATGATGACGTACTCAGAATTTCATCAAGGGAGAAAGGTTAGGCTCCTAAATCGTTTCATTTCAGGACTTTGTGTACATACTGTATCTCTACAGCACACGTATAAAGACTAATGTGCTCACTGGGAGAGGAGTAGTAAACAAAATAACACTAAATTTGATACATTTGAACCTTCGGTAATTCAAATTACGTGTAATTTTTATCTGAAATTTCTTTACGGAACTCATATTCCTTTGTAGTAATGCGTGTATCACACAATCCTCTAGTAGCCCTATACACCAATGAATAGACCATTTGGTGTTTCTTTGTTGCCCGCTCAAAAGGAAGCTTTCTATGCGGACATTCGTTCCATATCAATCATCCTCATATGGAATAGATTACGGTTAGATATCACCAAATTTTGTAATTACGAGCAAATTGTTTATCCAATATTATTGAAAATATGCAATTCCAAGCTCCTTTAGTTCAGCAAATTTTCTCGTGTTCATTACAAATAATATGTGTTTTAAGAAGGGGCGGATCCAGGGGGAACGATCGGGGCGATCCCCCCCCCCAGAAGAGGAAACTTTCTTATTTTACATATATAAATAAAACCCATCCCAAAGTTTGGAGCCCTTAAAAGTAGCAGTATGACAACCCACTGCCCCCCCCCCCAAAAAAAAAGTCGGTCCTGGATCCGCCCTTAATTTTAAGACCAAACGTTCTTAAATAGCTATTCTTGTGTTAGTGAATTTAAATAGTTAATAATTACAATTATAAAATTAATATAATTATAGCCTCGTAATCCGACATTTTTCGGTTTTACAGATTATATAAAGTTGTATTGAATAGTGATTCATCCTGTGTTACAATGTACGTATAAAAAAATGCATTTTTTTAAAAAAAAGATATGCAATCAATGACTGCATAACAATCGAAATATATTTTGGCTAACCAATGCAATGGAATTTCATTTAAACCAAGTAGAAAAATATTTGTAATCGATCCTACATAAGAATGCAATTATTCGTTACGTAACCCTGTCGGCATTCAATGATTAATGTCTGGTTATACCAGTGAACAAATTTTCAGTTAAAATTAAATCATAAGCAGAACAGCAGTTTTTCTTTTTCTTTTTTGTATACCCCTTCCTGCTGGTCTAGCGGCTACCACGTGTGGCTGTGATGGACGTAGTCCCAGGTTGAATTCCCGATGAGAGAGCACCAAAAAATTAATTTCGCACTCAGCTTCATTAATCATTCGTCTCCCGTAACCTAAAGGATTTTACCGTTGCACTTTCGACTAAAAAAAAAAAGTTTTGTTTCTTTTTTCTTTCTTTCTTTCTTTTTTTCAGGGTACAATGAAATAGTATTTCTGGTAAATGTTATCTGACAACATGATGTGAAAAAACAAGCAAAACTAAAGGATTTTCCGGATCTGAAATATTGGCCCCTCGACACGCTATCTTGGCATAAGTAAATATACAGTATATGCCTACCTGCAGAACAACACAATTTCCTGCAAATACCGGACGAACGTAAATTGCCGATGGATATGACGTAGGTTGATTAGGATTAAGATTAGAAATTAGATTTCTGGGTTTTCGGCATCTATGGTCATGTTAGTCCGCCACTTATAAGGGATAATGTCCCTCGGCGATCACACTATCCAAGGAAAGGGAAGGAAAGGAGATGCCTGAGACTTGCTTGGTGTGAATTAGGAAAACCCGGAAAATCACACTCAAGATGGCTGGCTAGGTACACTTTTTCGATCGGATGTCCCTACCGGGAATCGAATCCGGGACCACTCGCACCGAAGACGAGAGTATTAGCGACTACGCTACACGGGCGCGACGTAGGTTGGTGATGTGAGCATGCAGTACAAGTGGTACAATGGCGCATGAACGTAGCTATAAGAAGCTGACATAGTTTCCCCGAGGTAACATAATTCGGCATTTTGAGTGTGGTAAATGAGAAATCACCATTGGTGTTGTGTTATGTAGTGTTAGCAATTGATAACTGTCCTGTTACGTTCGTATGGAGTCTATACAGAAGATTTCAACAAATCTTAATTCTTGGGCTTTTGGTTAAACGAAAAACAAAAACAAAAACAAAAAACAGTTGTTTCGATACGCATCGGCAGCAACATATATGGAACTGAAATGACATCTGGTATGAATTTCCACAAATGTTTTACTTATACCGCTAGCAATCGCGATATTGACTCCACTAACTTTGATCGTTCAAAATCAGCCCTTTCGCCATTGCATATTGCTTCACTCGTAATGACACACTTTCATCGACCTTTTGACGGATTCGCAAAAACTCAAGCAAATTTTCACACAATTCGAACAAATAAACGTACACAGCATGTTCACCAAATATACATGGCAGTAAATGATTTATTTGATCGGGATTTTGAACCTCGTTCCACCGGAAATTTTATCAAGACCTTTTTCCTGCACTTACGTTAACTTGCCCGACTCATCTTAAGTGTCAATCAATGACAAGGGGGTGAATGCATTTTTTTTTTTTTTTTAGATAATAATAAGTTTAACTTTCCTAAAAGTACACGTAAGTAAAATATGAAAATCATTGGCGGGACTAGTGGGAGATTCCGTACGCAGAGAACATTGTAGGGGGTTGGAAGCAATGCAAAAACCCTCATTCATTCAGACCTAAAGAAAACTTCAGAATCGAGTTAAACCTTTAAGATATTTGAACGGTTGAAGCCAGTACAAATGAGAATGTTCGCAGAAGAAAAGCTAATGTGCACCGGGTTAAAGTAATATCTACCAAACGTACAAAAAGAGAAACTTCAGAATTTTTTTGCCAGATTGAAGAATTTATGGGAAATTCTCGTAAATATAATGGTGGTAATAGATTCTTTAAAAAACAGGAATAATAATTATATTTCCTGATAGGAGAAATAGTAGATTGTAATAATAATAATAATAATAATAATATGAAGTGTAATAAAAGATAATAATCCAAGAAACAATTTTAGAAATTGGAGGAATAATCTACTTAACCTAAATGGCGTCATATTGTAGTGCTTTTTCGACCATTAATTCTTGAGATGCCTTATCCTTCCAGATTCTTCCCAAAATTACTCTAGTACCCTAATCAAACACAATTAACTGGAAGAAAAAATAAATCTTGAGATGGCAGGTGAAACTAATAATCAAAACGCCGATCAAGGAAACGCCTGGCAGTCGTTAGATGTAGACGAGATTATCGACTGCCGAAATAAATTCTTCTCATCAAACAAAAATCAAGATAGGGAAAAATGATAAATGTAATACGTAATATTGAAAACAAAAAGTACAGAGTTGCGTATAAGATGTAAAAGAATAAGTGTATTAATATCCTCTTGAATTACATTGTGATAAAATGTTATTCAGTTTATTGTTTAAAGTTTATAGTGTAACTAGTTTATAGTTTAACTCAACTAGTTGTTCCGATCAAACGTTCGACTCACTATACACTATAAGTTAAAATAGTGGTTAAGCTCTTCTTGTTGAATTTTACTCATTTATTTATTTTAACTTGCCATCAGTGTTCGTAGATTTCCTTAAGAAAATTTCCCTCAACTAACACAAAATTTTCCCTTTTCTTATCAATTTTTCCCTAGTTTGTTAACTGTCCAACTTCTATGACAGAAATTATGTGATAAGGTTAAAATTTAGATATATTAACCCTTTACTGTATTTCGTGACCATACGGTTACGTAATAATCTATCTTGTCTAGCTCGAATGCTAATTCAATATTCCGTTGTTGGTCATTGTTACCATATGGCCTCACCTTTCCGCTTCGTACGCTGACACGTGCTGACACCTTGTTTTGAGTTCGGGTAACTTTACGAGGGAAAGATGTGCTGTGTTTGTTAGTAGAAGCCAGAATTCACATAGGGTGAAGAAGAAATATTCCTGGTTGTTAGGTAAGTACCAGTAATTTTGTTTTGTTGATTTCTAGTTGTTTATAAAGCCTAACTGAAAGATTTTAAATTTAATTTTTTCCATTATATCACTTAATGAGTACGTTTTTGGCTGTTAAACCTTTCGTAACCATATGGTTACATTGTCCAATGAGGAAACAAAATTGTATTTTTTTTTTCGCGCTATATTTTTGACGCTTTTATGTACAAGAGTTTTCACTGAGCTATTGATATTCATACATGAAAGAAATGCTTTATGAGTCTTTCCTCTGTGAAATTTTACATTTTACAGCTTGGTTCATCTCTTTATTTCATAAAAGCATGTCCATTTTCGTTTTTCGCTTTCGTATAGCCAGTGACTTGGGGTCAGGGGCGTTGTCAGTATAGATTCTGTGGGTGTTACCCCATTTATAATGATACTTTTATATAGGATATTGGTATTTGTAAATCTGTTTTAGGCACGATTTATGTATCCTTCTTTACCCATAATCTGTCTGAACGCTTCCAAACTCGTTGAACCATGAGAAATATAGATTTAGCTTAGTTACTTATTATATTTTTCATTTTTTTCATTTCAGAGTTCGTGGTAGCTCAAAATGAATGGAGATAGTATCCCGGTCAACATGTTTTACGGAAAGGTCTTAAGGAAACTAGCAACAGCTGTCATACCAGATTCATCACAGTTATCTGACATTGATCTCTCCGAATCCGATGAAGACCTAAGTTGCAGTGATTCTGATCCAGATTATGTACCTGACAGTGAAGTATGTTGAATCATTTAAGCAGCTATATAATTATGTATATGCATCCCGTCGAAGTATTCCGCTGTTGCAAAGTTCCTTTGTGTTGCCTGATATTGAATATAGATTTCAAAACTACTAGTAGAAAAGAAAATGGATAATAACGCTTCCCTTTTTGTTTCCTACTTTTTCACTATTTATTCTCTTCTATTGGGATAATATCTCTAACCTGCTACTGGCATTTCCAGTACTTTCTAACATAATAAAATTATAAATTGCATTTTTTGAATCGAGATTTTGACCAAAATCTATTACATGTTTGAAGGTTTTGCTTGATGAAAAGACAATCGAAAATTTCTGATTTAGAATAATTTTCCTTTTTTCAAAATAATACCATTCCAAAAGGTCTCACATCTATACCGGATGACATAACCGATTCCGATACTGACTTCGAAGTCTCAAGTCCTGGAACTAGTGTGCAGGCAAAGCAGGATAAAAACTCTTCGAACATCCGGTGGAGGAAAAGAGATATTCCATATAAACAGTTTCCAGAAAAGGATTTTACAGCGCCCGAAGAAGTAGGTACACCTCTTTATTATTTCTCCAAGATATTTTCCAATAGACTAATCTATTATATAAAAGAGAACGCACAAATCCTTTGTAAGCTCATCACGCTAATACGGCTGAACCAATTTCTTTCATTTTTGGGGGGTTATTAGGATTTGGACCCTAGATGGTTTTTATCATATCACTTTAATTTTTAATTACCAGTGTCTTGAGATAATTGACCATTCAAGTGTCCATAACGTACAAATCCTTTGTTAGTTCATCATAGGTATAAAAATAAACGTATTTATATGCAACCTGCATGACCGTGTCACTCGGCGGGTTAACATAAATGACAGGCGATATAATGTTAACATTTACTGCAATCTACTATGGTTTTTATCATATCACTTGAAAGCGAAAAAGTAAAAATTATCTAAGTAACAAAGTTTATTGCGTTCCGGGGTCACCGCAGCGAAGCGGGGCGGGTTAACATAAATGACAGGCGATATAATGTTAACATTTACTGCAATCTTCTATGGTTTTTATCATATCACTTGAAAGCGAAAAAGTAAAAATTATCTAAGTAACAACGTTTATTGCGTTCCGGGGTGACCGCAGCGAAGCGGGGTGAACGCTGCTAGTCTATATATATAAAAGAGAACGTACAAATCCTTTGTTAGCTCATCACGCTAATACGGCTGAACCAATTTCTTTCATTTTTGGGGGGTTATTAAGATTTGGACCCTAGATGGTTTTTATCATATCACTTTAATTTTCAATTACCAGTGTCTTGAGATAATTGACCATTCAAGTGTCCATAACGTACAAATCCTTTGTTAGCTCATCATAGCTAAATCTAACCGTATTTATATGCAACCCACATGACCGTGTCACTCGGCGGGTTAACATAAATGACAGGCGATATAATGTTAACATTTACTCCAATCTTCTATGGTTTTTATCATATCACTTGAAAGCGAAAAAGTAAAAATTATCTAAGTAACAAAGTTTATTGCGTTCCGGGGTGACCCCAGCGAAGCGGGGTGAACGCTGCTAGTTGAGAATATAGTAAATGAGGCCAACTTGTATAGTGTACAAATGACAGGAACCTCAATTACAACAACAGTTTCAGAGATGAAGGATTTCTTGGCTGTACTATTATATATGGGTGTTATAAAACTTCCAAGCTACGTTGACTATTGGTCAGGAAAAACAAGAATAGAACAAGTTGCTAGTATAATGTCGTTACGGCGATTCAAAATCCTCCGACGATATATACATTTTAATGATAATACTAATGCTCAGCTAAGTGAAGATAGGTTTTTCAAAGTTAGACCTTTGCTTGAAGCCGTGAGGAATTGTACCATAGCAATAGAACATGAAAGAGACTTTTCAATAGATGAGACCATGATACCGTTTAAAGGAAAGACCGCTGGCAATTTGCGACAGTATATAAAAGAAACCCCATAAGTGGGGTTTCAAATTTTTTGTGCGGGCAGGAGTTTCAGGCATAGTATATGACTTCTTGCCATACTCTGGCAAATCAACATTCTCTTCAGTTACTTTCACACCAGAAGAAGCAGAAGTCGGATTGGGAGGTTAAATTGTAGTAATGTTGTGTAAAACCATTCCTGAACCTGAGGTTTCAGTTGTTTATTTTGATAATTTTTTTGCAAGCGTAAGCCTAATGCAATACTTGAAGAACGAAATGAAGGTGTTAAGTTTAGGAACCCTACGGCAGAATCGCTTAACAAGATGCCCGTTAGAAGATGATAAGACATTGTCCAAGAAAGGAAGAGGAGTTTTTGATTACTACAGTTGTGATGATTTAATAGTTGTGAAATGGGTGGACAATAAGAATGGGTGGACAATAAGAATGTTACAATCGGTAGCACTGTTAAAGGAATTGAGCCTCTTGGGCAGGTAAAGAGGTACGATAAAAAGAAGAAAGAGAAAATTCATGTTCAATGTCCAGCTATTATCAAACGATACAACAAATATATGGGGGGAGTGGATAAATCAAATATGCTGATTGAAATTTATCGTACGCCAATGAAAGCCAAACGTTGGTACCTCAGAATCTTCGGCTACATCCTTGATTTGGCTGTAGTGAACAGCTGGCTGATATACAGGAGACACTGTAAAATGGTTAGAGAAGTACAAAAACCGTTGAAGGTATATCGTTCTGATATTGCCTACGCACTTGCTACGTGTGGAAAACCAAAAAGAGGACAACCTTCTGTAGAATCGACAATGGAACCGCAACCCAAGATACGTCGACCAGTGAAGGTTCGCCCGAGTGATGATACTAGAATAGATAATATAGCCCACTGGCCTATCCATACGTCTAAAGGAAGGTGCCGGTATTGCAATTCTGGTACTAGTCGAATTATGTGCATAAAATGTGATGCAAGGTTGTGTTTCACTGAAACCAAAAACTGCTTTCTGGAATTCCATGAGTAGAAACTCATTGCACTACTCTGTAGATTTTGTTATATGGTAAAAAAAATATATAAACAAGCATTTCATTACAATGTGAGGAAACATCTAATACCATAACCATTTGTTGTAATATATTTAATCGTTAAATAAATACACTGTCATTTGTATCCTAACATGTACGCAGAAAAGCTACAATCTTTTCTTCACAAGTGGCTGTAATTTGTAATTATATGCACCAGATATTTGATAACATAACTATTTACGAGCTGTAACACGAAAATATTGTTTGTAACTGAACAAGGTTTAAAATATATTCAATACTTCAAAATTCACCTCTTGTTTCAATTTATTATCGCACTGCTCTAGTAGAAGTGATTTTTACATACCAAGTACACCATATTTAACAATGTTACCATATGGATACACCTATGAATACAGGCATAATGTACAATGTAACCATATGGTAACAATTCATAACTCGAACAGTTTTGGGGGGAAAATTTTCAAAATCTGTAGAAATGATACAGTGCGCCTATATATCATCTTGTGCAAGTTTGAGATTTTTTGGTCAACTGTAAGTCATAGTGAACAGTAAAAGGATTGTTAACTGTCCAACTCCTATGACAGAAATTATGTGATAAGGTTAAAATTTAGATATATTAAAGGAAGTGCCAATCACATTTGTTTTATTTATTTACTTTTTGCTTCTACATTGTTTTTACTTTTACTTCTTTTACAAAAAAATACACACAAATATACCCAGCCAACAATGGGTGCGAGTTGCTACTTTGAACACACACACAAACTATTGCTATTTGCTATGTTGATTTATTTCTGAAGAAGAAAGAAAAATTTAAGCATTTATATTGGTCAATCAATCAGCGCGAGAAATTCCCTGGATTTTTACGTTTTCCTAAATAAATCTCTTTCTTCCTGTTTAGTAAATTCATCTACGAAATTCCCCTACATTAAGAAAATTTCCCTCAAGCTACGAACACAGCTTGCCATACCATATTTGAAGAATCGCAGTAAGAAACAGTGCTACAAACAATAGTTACTGTAACAGTAGAAACAAAAGATAGTAAATTGTGCCCAAGCAATACTATTGCTTAGAAATACAATATGGCATATAACGAAATATGAAAATCCAACTAAGGCTTAAAAAATAAAATAAATGAAACAATTTCAAGGTGACACTTGGGCCTACATTGTTTTCTACAGCGAGACTTCATTTATGCAATTACTCAAGGACTTCTTTATACAGGCACGCAATAGCGCGAGTAGCCATCTATTAGCGTCAGAGTTGGCGTGGGTCAATGAAAACTTGACCCACGACCCACTGACCCACCACCCACCATGACCCACTCTGACCCACGACCCAGTCTGATCCACCACCCACGATGACCCACAACCCACCATGAACCACTCTCATCCACTTTGACCTACTCTGACTCACCAAAATCCATCGTCATCAACTCTGAACACGATCCACGGCCTCTTCTGAACTGACTAAACAGTTTACACTTGTAATAAAAAAAGACTGTGAAATTGTCACTAATCGGAGTTTGAATTTCTAGTCAATCGCTCAAGCACCACTCTGTTACAATAACGGTGGATCTGACCTTTATTATATAAAATGGTAAAGTGTTTACACATACAAGACACATACACATACAAGTTCATACATACAAGACAATGTATTGTTATAGGTTAATCAGTTTTAAAGAAACAATAATCTAACTACAATTTGTGGACATTTATTACATATATTGAAAAAATTAAACACAAAATGTTATGAACATGCAACTTAGTATACATATAAATATATCATCCCACGTATAATATTGAATACAGCAATGTAAATACATAGATTCGTTAATAACAGATAGACAAAAATATTTAAATGTTGATAAAATAAGATGTAAATCTTTCTACAGTATTACAAAAATACACTCAAAATAGTGGTTAGAATGAGTCTATGTCTCATAAAAAATACTAAGAGAAAGAAAAAAACCAACGAGTCCTCGCTTGTACTTTCAGATGATATGTCAAGTCACATGTATTACCAAAGCACCTCTTTGGTGTCCATGCTTTACCTTCATTTTATTTAAATGTACACACATGAGATCATGTTTATGAATCGTAAACGATACATATTCGGTCTGTAGAAGTATTTATCTATACATTTTTCCCATTTCCGGGATTAAGAAAACAAAGTTTGGTCACTAAGTGACTATGTTACTTATTCCGTCATTCCACTTATTATCCCATTCACTATCTTTAAATCAATATTACCTTGTATTACCAGGTGCACACATTTGTCGTTAGATTCACACAATGTATAAAGGAATGAGAATTTTCCAAGTCCAGAAGGATTTTTTCGTTTGTATCGAGAGCACGATTACTGAGGTGGAAACACTGGTCAGGTTTGAGGATTCGTATAGGAGGGATGAAATTGAAATGTAATTTTACAGAAGGATTTCAGGTTTACGAACTTGAGGGTAGATTTAATAATACATTAGGGTCACGATGACCTGCCTTAATCCCATGCTACGTGCAGTTAGTGTAATACAGACGATGTTAACAGTTACATATGTTACTTAATAATATTACAAAGATTAAAGAGAATATGTAACATGCGGCGGGGTATTTTCTAACATTCACATTTTATATTCATCGGATATTTCGGAACTATGGTAACCAAGGACCGTTCGGGGTAGGTACCAAGACCCTTTACATATATTTGTTACTCAATTCACCATTATACATTTTACTTTAATATCATATTTATATTCCACACGTATTTATATCTCAATATAAATATACTCAATAATCATTTAAACTTTCAAATTAATAACCCCGACAAATTAAATTTTTAGGTTCCAACACTTCACATGAGAAAATCCGACTATATCACAAATTCAACTAATCGATCGCACATAATGATAAAATTCATATTCTCAAGCGTTCTTTTTAAAATAATGGACATTTAGTGTGCGAGGCAAGCTTGTAAACACAAAATATGTATAAATATATGACTCTAAAATGTTAATACTACTTTTGGGCCCAAACAACTACGACAATATTCCCATTTATGGTTACCAATTGAAACAAAAGTAAAAATGACTGATAGTCTAACGGAGAATTCTGAACGGATAATGATACAAGAAACGAAAGTAAAATTTAATCGTATACTGAACCATCGCTCGCTATTGCAGTGGGTCGAAATGTGATGGAAAACGGTCACTTAATATTCAACATCAACGAATACCTCCACGATCGTGTCTCGTGACATCTCAGTTGGTAATTCAGGATCAAAAGATGTCAAGTTCAAAACTGGGGGGAAGGTTGAAAAATTTTAAAGAAATCTCAAAGAAGAGAATAGAGAGATAGATAGAGAAGAGAAAGATAAAGCGCCAAAGGAATAAGGTAGGACACTAAAACGACAAAGATAAGTGATCGAATTTCGACATACAACAATCCACAGCCAAATATACTTTCCTATGTGCCGAAACAGGTGGCCTACTAAATACGTAGCCTAAGATAAATATCTCCAAGCCCACGAGCTACTCTGTGTCCTGAGCGAGATTTCCACAAAGACAGTGGCTTTATGGAAATCTCACTTCGGGCCGTGTCCGGCCAACACCACCTAGATTTGAGACTATCAAATCTAGGTGGTGTTGGTCCGGCCGAGACCTTGGAGACTCCAGCCCTACCGGAAGGTCAGTGTGGTCTCTAATTTAGAGTTTCTAAAAAATATCCGACCCCTCAGGAATTGAGAAGAGTTACGAGTAAAGTATGGAAAACTAGAATAAAATCAATAAAATAGAGGTAATCCTAACAGGGATTTGCCAAATTTAAAAAATAAATAAATTTTCTACTAGTGAGTTGTTTGCCAAATTCTTGAATAATATAATATGAATAATAATTGTATGAATAATGTATAAAAATTGTATGAATAATATAATATGAAGACTATTGATGCATTCATAATATGAAGACCATTTATGAACGATATTTCTACAAAAATTTAAAAGACAATATAAGAAAGCATTGTTTTTCGTCTCGTGTGCAACATTACCAATGATACAATCAATCAACATCACATTCATTTTTATTTACATATTTTTTTTTTTATAGTGGAGAGAAGAATACAATCTAAAAAGTTACTTCAACATCAATTACGACAGCAGCGTAAAAAGAAAGCGAAGCTCTTCCTTTTAAATGTAAACACGTCATAAGCAGTGCGGATGACGTCAAATAAATAATTAGAACATGTTTAGTTTGACTTCTGTTTGTAGTTTTACTAATTAAAGTCATTCAGATTTGAGCTTCCATAGATCTCTTATTCTGTGCGCACTCCCCCTTCTCATGCATGCTACATCAACTTCCAAAAGAACTTCTTAAATGATTTCGTCAGTCAATAATGTTCTTCTTCCTCTTCTATTTCCTGGGAATGTATTCCTGCTCAGGGGAAATGACTGCTGACATATCTTTTCCCCTTCTCCATTTCTCCCGCGACTTGCCATTTCCCCTCTGCTTATTACCTTCTACTTTTCTTCTTCGCTTTTCGAAACCCGTCAAATCCCTAACTGGGTTCGCCAGCAGACTAAAGCAACTGACACGAAAGTACTTGCCTTAGATTTTTTTCAGTGTTGTCAACTAATGTCATTCAGTTACAGAAGTAAACCTTTTTCAGTCATGTCGTATTTCTAAATAATACGGCATGACTGAAATGTTGTACAGTTCGGTCTAAAAAAGTTTCCCCACCCACATTTTTCTTGAAAAGCTTTGTTCATGATTTTAATGAGAGGCTATATACTATTATTATATGTAATATATCTTCATGTTACTGGTTTACAATACAGTTTTCATTATTTAACATAAAAATTCACAGTGTTTCAATATTTTGTGTGTCGTCCGTTAGCTTTTTTAATAGCCTGAACTCTTTTCGGCAATGATGCAACAAGTTTCTCATATATTCTGGGCTCGATTTCATGGTACCAAACATGAACATTTTCTCCATTAATTCTGTCCTGTTATTACATTTGCTCAATTTGGAAGACATAATAGCCCACGAATTTTCGATGGTGTTCATATCAGGCGAATTGGCTGGCCACCATATGCTCTGAAAACCCAACTCTGACGCACATTGTTGGACAACCCTAGATCGGTGGCACGATGCATTGTCACCTTGAAAATTTAATGACCCAAGGCTTAAACCACTGAAATAGTCCCTACCTGTACAGTATGATAAACCCTCGATTGGTCGTTTGAAAGTTTTAATTCTTTCTAAACCTTTGGAACACATTTATTTCTCCCCACAGTACAATTACATTTTTACTGATCACTTTTGTCTCCGTGACGCACTCTTGCTTTAACTCTTCTCCTGGCTCCACGAAAGTTTTACACCTCTATCATTACCAAAAACGTTGAATTTCTTCTCATCTGAGAAAAATTACCGCTTACCAATCATCAACTCTCCACTTTCCGAACATATCCAGGAATATTTTCTGCCCTTCATGTGTTTCTGTGTCAAACGGCGCTTCCTTACATGGGGTTTCTTTTTAATTTTCATGTGCGACAGGTGTGTTAACACTGTTTGGTGTTAAATACTCTCACCTAAGTCCTTCTTTATCTCCGCAGCAACCTGCCTTACACATACTGTCTCTCTTCGCAATCCTTTTGATTACCCTGCACTATTATTTGCCTTATCTTTACGTCTACACCGATGCCCTAGACTTACCATTCCAGTTTCTGTTTCACGTTTTTAAACATTACCCACTGTTTTGTGGTGAATGTCTAACCTTCTTGCGATTTTTCTATTCGATATTTCTTGTGACTGCAATCCCAAAATCATACTTTGGTTTCTTGGAGATATGTTCTTTTTCTTTCCCGAAATGTAGAAACTAAAAATATATCGTCGCTGCGCCTCAAAGAACCGCCATCTGTTAAAACCTCAATTTATCAAGAGAAGCAAAAAGCATTCCGAAAGGTTTGCCAAATACACGGTAACATTTGAGAGATGTAATAAAACTGGTTCTGCGTATATTATTCACTGGACATTGTTGTAGCTTGCTTCAACATTATTATATTACTATTTTTGTGTATACGTAGCACCTCTTGCGCCTTTATAAACACATAGAGGATTTGTATACACTAATCAATGCGTACGTGATGAGAACCGGAAGCCTTTATTTTCAATCTATAATTTTTCATTGTTTTGGCGAAACAATTGAATATTAACTTGTGACATTATAAGGGACGCTGCCTGACTGCTTTCTGGTTTATTTGAACGACATAACTCATTTTCAACAAAAATGTCATAGCGATTCTTCGAAGCACAGCGACGATACGACAAAATCACTGAACACACATTAGTGTTAATTTTTTTTTGCTAGCCAAAGGCTAGCTCCCTTGCGAGGGTTACGCCCTCTATCCGGGGTGAGAGGTGAAAGTACTGGTGCAGAAAGGAGATTGGAGCCGGTCTATGGGGTGCTGAGGAAATCTGGAATATCTTTTATACGGATAGCACTTTATTATATTACATCTTTATTGCATAATATTGCGGTATCCATTTGGACATTATGATCTTGTGATCATAATCATTAGGGCAGGGATAAAAGATGGTGAGGTTCACTTTACAGGACAAACACAAACAAACAATTTGTTAAAAGGACGAATGCTGGTTATCTTCTTGTCCAGGGGCTACTCTGGACAGTGACGAAGACATGTGAAGCCCTGTTAGTATAATGGATTTACAGTGCAGTAAATGTGGGTGAAACATGATGGGGAAGATGATCGGAAGAATAGGCAGATGCGACAAAATGGTCGGGGTGATCAGCTGGAAGAGTTTTGAGATAAAGGGAGAAGAGCAGAGATAAAGGACAGGTGATGAAATTATAACCCAGACCGTAGTTGCGATCGATATCCATCGTGTCCACAAGTAGAGGATGCCGTTGCTGAAAACGGGTAGTAATGAACCTGAGCCTTAATTTTTCGATGTGATGAAGTAGGGTAGGAAACGTTATGCGGTCATACAACTCCTGCGTTGGACTCGGAAGCTTGATTCGGTAAGCTAGACGAAAGGCATGTCGTTCGAGCACTTTTAATTTGTTGTAGAAGTAAGGTAATGCACTAACCCAGGCGGGATGTCCATATGTTAAGACGGGGCGCAAAAATACCTTGTAGGTATTGAGTACTGTAGAAGGCTGTAATCCCCATGTGGTACCTATAAGACGTTTAAGAAGGTTTAAACGATTATAGGCCTTGCGAGTGATTTCTTTAAGATGTGGGCGCCAAGTTAGATGATGGTCGATAGTGAGACCGAGGTAAGTGACCTGTTTAGTGGGTTGAATTCGTGTACTGTCGACACTGATGTTAAGGAGATTCGGATTTTTCTGTACTCGAGAGCGCTTGCGAGGTGGAATAAAGACAATTGCCTACGTCTTAGTGGAGTTTATGTGGAGTCGCCACTTATTGCACCATCGAAAGAAGGAGTCAATCGCTATGCTGAGAGAGGAATTAATCTGTTGAATGGTTCGGGCTGTACATAGAAAAGCAGTGTCATCAGCATATTGAAAAGTGTGCACATTGAGAGGAAGTGCCGGCATGTCAGCTACAAACAGAAGATATAGTAGGGGTGAGAGAGCAGAGCCTTGGGGTACACCAGAGTGAATAAAAATCGGATGAGAGAAGGAGCTATTGATGGTTACATAAGAGAGGCGGTTAGAAAGAAAGTGAAATATGAATTGGAGATAAGAAAGCGGAAGTCGGAAGCGGTGTACTTTGAACAGGAGAGCTAAATGCCAAACTTTATCAAAAGCTTTTTCGAGATCGAAAAGGATGAGACAAGACGGTCGAGCAGTATTATAATGATTGGTAATGAGATTTAAGAGTCTGAGCAGTTGATCATTGATGCTAAAATTAGGTCTAAATCCAGCCTGATGCACAGGAAGCGAATTATGGGTAGAGAGATGGAGATGAAGTCTGGCGACGATGATGCGCTCGAGAATCTTGCTAAATACGGAGGTTAGCTGTATTGGTCGGTAAGATGCAACAGAATCTGGAGGTCTGTTAGGTTTCAGAAACATTAAAGTAGAGGATGTTTTCCAGTCTGAGGGGAAGTAGCCGGTACGAAGTATAAATGTATAGACATAAGAAAGAAGAAGAAGAAGACAGTATGGTGCTTCTTTGATGTGGCGATAAGTTATCCGATCCAAACCAGGAGCTGTATTACGCTTGCGATTTACGACAGACGAAATATCGTCAGTAGAGATAGGAGCGGTGAGAGGATTATTGTCGGGAAGACTATGAATTTCACTCGGTTGTAAGTAAGGTGCTGATATGTTAAAGATGTCCGTGGATTAGTATTAACACAAACACAGCTTTGTATTTGCACAACTCAACATTGTATTCGCATAATCCAGCTTTGTAATTTAGAATACAGAACCAGCAGTCTTCAAACCTGTCTATATGGACTCTTTTCTCACCATTCTGCTTCCTGTAAAACAGCTGACTGAAAAATGGCGAGAACCGAACAATAACACCATCTAGGGCAAGCATTTTT
The DNA here is from genome assembly GCF_964235325.1 of Thermobia domestica. Taxonomy (NCBI): domain Eukaryota; kingdom Metazoa; phylum Arthropoda; class Insecta; order Zygentoma; family Lepismatidae; genus Thermobia; species Thermobia domestica. The sequence goes on from NC_137465.1 coordinate 42,317,189, forward strand.
GAACTTTAATCATATTCCTGCCATCTAGTACCCACATAGTACAACAAATTGCATGTCTTTGACCTCAATACGCTTCAGTTTTCTATTTAAACGTTGACCGCCACTATATATTTTGACCTTTCTCATCTGTGCGCCACGGGCAACAATCCGCCACTAATACTTTGTTTTCGTCTTTGTTTCAACCCCATAAAGGTATAATTTTCTTTGTGTATGGTTTTGCATATACGCCGTGTGGATATTAAATTTTGACTTCTACGCCATATGTATGTAATAGCACACCTATAGAGCGAACGTGAAAAAGTGCAATATATATTTGTGTCTATGGAAAACCATACACGAAGGAGCCGTGTGCAAGGGCGCCCATCAGGGGGGCAAAGGGGGACCCTTCCCCCCCTTTAGAGGAAATTGTGCTTTGGGAGATCGAAAACCCAATGGATTTTTTAAGAATAGTTACAGCAAAATTTGAGACTACATTTGAAATGTCGCTTATGCTTGCCCCCCTTGGAAACCACAACATGGGCGCCCTTAGCCGTGTGTATGGAAATCCATACACATGGCAGCCAACGTGTTAATGAATATTTCCGAGCATCGAAAAAAAATATAGATTAAATACATTTTCTCCTTAAATAAACATGCTCTTAAAAAAGCTAACGGAAGACACTCAAAATATTGAAACACTGTTAATTTTTAAGTTAAATAACGTAAACTGTATTGTAAAACAATAACATGAAGATTTGTTACATAATATGAGTAAATGGTCTCTCATTAAAGTCATGATAAAAGCTTTTCCAGAAAACATATGGGTTAGGATATTTTTTGGACCAAACTGTATATGGAAAGTTTCACATATACCTTACGCAACTTAAGGAAAGTCTGCAACGTTCTTTAGTAACAATTGTTTGTGTGTTGTCGAACACCATGAAGACACCATATCTTCTAAGCATTTCTGGATGTTTTCGAGTAAAGTTTCGGTGCATTTTATGAATTGGCAGATTGATGATCATCTGGAGTGGTGGTTTTGCCTCGACACAGTGGTTGAACTACAGGGTCGCCTAAAGGCCAGGCCTCCTGTTCGAGATCTTTGCTCCTCAGGGGTCTCTTTCTCATTAGTGGCCATGATGTCATTAACTGAAATATTGGAAAACGTATTATTGGCTATGGCGTCAAGAATTCAAAACTATTTTTGAGTACAACAGCAACTACGAATAATCCCTAAAGTACTACTTTTGACTAGACCACTATCTAGAAAAATAAAACATTTTATCTAATGAGCCTATAGTGTAATGTTTGTTATTTTTTATTATTTTTCTTTTCCATTGCAAAGTATTTTCCCTTTGTTTAAGGCGAGTAAAGACACAGATGTTCAAAAGCAGGTTTCAAGGCGCACAGTTTGCACTCATGATATATACGTATGATTATCATAGGTATTCTGCTATCATTGAGAGGCCACTTGCGGCAACTACAATAAAAAGCCGCACTGCCCAACTATAACCTCCTTCTTCCTCTCCTTCTCTTTCCTCCTATCATACTCTCTAGCACGTCCCTCATGATAAAGTTTCTTCTTGGAGCCAATGTCCCAACCAGTTTCCCTTCTTCTTAATAATAATGTCTAAAATTGTTCTTTTTTTCCCCACCATTTCTAACACCTTCTCATTCGTTCTCCGCTCAACCTTGCTTAGTATCTTTATTCTTCTCCATCCACATTTCGAAAACTTCCAGTTGTTTTTCATCACTTTTGCTTAATGTCTATGTTTCTGCTCAATACCTTACAATATTCCACACGAAGCATTTCATGAGTTTTATCCTCAACTCTTTGTTCAAGGACCCACAAAATAGACTTTTCTTCCTCCTAAACGCTTCTTTTTCCATTCCTAATGTTGCTATTATTTTACGTTTGCACTTCATAACATCACTAATAATAGTACCCAAATATCGAAAACTACTCCCTTGTTTTATTTTCTCCTCCCCTACTTCTGTACTTGACACCGACCGCCTCGTTCCAATCACCATGTCTTGTCTTTCTAACATTTATTTTCATCCGATATTCTTTACAGCCCTTCCTCGAGTTTTCTAACATCTTATTGATTTTCTTTTTAGATTCCACAACAAGCACCGTATCTTCTGCAAAACACAAATACCTAATCATTCTACCTCCTACCGAAATTTCGTCTTCATTTTGTAGGCTCTTTTTCACTGTTTCTTCTAGATAAATATTGGCGAGAAGCAATATCCCTGTGTAACTCTCGTTACAATTATACTCTCTGCTGTCATTTCCTCCCCTATTATAACACAGAGATGAAGTGGGTCAGGGGGTCAAGTGGGTCAAGTTTTCTAAGTGGGTCAGTGGGTCGTGTGTCAACAGCATGTGACCCACTGTGACCCACCACCCACCGTGACCCACCATGACCCACTGTGACCCACCACCCACCGTGACCCACTGCGACCCACCACTCACCATGACCCACTGCGACCCACCGACTCAGTATGATCTACCGACCCTCTCTGCTCACTGCATTGTAGACATTATGTTCTGAAGACTGGTAAATTTGTCTCCGTTTTACTTTCAAGACCTTCATTTCCCTTCCTTTTCCACTTGTTTCTGTCTATTACCTGAGGTGAGTATATCTAACTAAGTGAAAAAAAAAAACTATAGGCACTTTTGGATATTGATATTTTTAATTGTAATAATAGCAATAGGACTTATACTACTACTTGGCTTTCGAGACCTGTGAGTTTTTAGAGGATATAACTACTGCAAAAAATACATTTTTGAATCACTGTAATATATAAATTATTATGTAAAAAATTGAATGTAACTATGTGTGCCTGATTATCACGATCAAATTGCAAAGTCAAATTAAATTACTTTTGGTATATAGTTAGGCCTTAATCCAAACTAGGATATTATATTCCTTTTATTATAATGCATAATATCCTAAGGAGGTAGTGAGGATCTGAATTTTTTAGAAAAAAAATAGTATCTCGCAAGCCGTTAAAATTACGGAGCTGAAATTCAGTGTATTACCTCTTTATTGAAAATAAACAGAATGTATCCTAGTATTCTTTAAAATTCTCCTTTATGTTGGGGAGGAGCACTTTCTATATATGGAAAATTGGTAGTGAGTTAGATTGTAAAAATGATCGAAAATGATCGATGTTATTTAAGAAAAAAATTCAGAAACAAGAAATACAGTGGCTGGCTTCATATATCCATTGCTTTCTACTATAATAATTGCTGAAGCTTATGTTTATTATATGGAGTGCTTACAGTACAGGGCAATCAACCCATAAAGTTGTGAGAAAAATAGACATAAAATTTGTACTGTAAGCTTAATTACACGGAAATTTTAAGTTTGGATTGTATGCATAATTATATGGAAAATTTTACACTTTTTTCTCTTTACGTTGGTATACTTACCTTGATTTGGAACTTTCAAATTTCATCCTTTTTTCCACTGAAAAGTGTTGATAATTTAACAACGAAATAATTATACTATGATAAATTGAAATTCATCGTAATTTGGCACATGGCAAACAGCAGAATGGTAATTGAAGGGGAAGAAGGAGGGAAATTACCATTCACCTCTGAACACTTTCCAGGAACCTCGTTCCCTTTCGCTTTCTAGAGGGGGGAGGGAACTTGGTAATGACATCAAACCTTCATGTGTAATTACAAAATTTAAATTTATAAACAAATAAGAAATTATCAGTTTATCAGGCTTTAATTGATAATTTATTCACAAGATTCCCTATCGAAGGCGTGATAGATGAAGTTTCTGTTCTCCATGAGTAGACATTGCCAACTGACATGGTCGATATTCAAAAGATGTTGAATGGTGATAGAGTGATGATACTTCTTGCTGAGTATTTCAAAACTGACCAAGAAAAATCGTTATCAGATAATTGTTATCGTTAAAATCGTTATCTAACAAGTGGATTCTCGATGAGGAGTTGCAGAAATCGGGTAGAAGTATTATCAATTTCCACGGCAGAGTGCGAACGGGGATTTTCCCATGTCCGTGAACCTGGCCCCACCCACATCGGCACTAATTTTAAACCATACCAAAAATTAGTGCCCAATTACTGCTGACGACCTGTAATGTTAAAAAAATTTGTGCCGTTACACAGACTTCAAAAAACAAAAAAGATTCTGGATGGGGCTAGGTTCACGCTAGCCCCATCCACTCAACCAAACAAGATCAAACCTATACCCAAAGTTAGTGTTAAATTAGTGCTGTCGAGACCGCATAAAAAGAAAATTAGTGCTATTATCTGAAGGCCAAAGTATATTCGAAAATGTTCAATGTCGGCATCATCAAAGAAATCCAAAGATCCCTCATTTTTATGATAAGATATATAGCACTAATCTTCTTTCTATGCAGTATCGACAGCACTAATTTAGCACTAATTTTTGACATAGTCTACAAAATTAGTGTTCCATTATTAAAAGTGGGTGGGGCTGTCTTCACGTGAACCTGGCCCCACCCACATCGGCACTAATTTTAAAACATATGACAAAAGTTAGTGCCTAATTAGTGCTGACGACCTATAATGTTAAAAAAATTAGTACTGTTACACAAACGTCAAAAACAAGAATATGTGGTTGGGGCTAGTGTGAACCTAGCCCCACCCACTCAACCGATTGAGATGAAACCTATGAACAATGTTAGTGTTAAATTAGTGCTGTCGATACCGCATAAAAAGAAAATTAGTGCCATTATCAGTAGGCCAAATATATTCGAAAATCTAATATGGAGGCATCATCAAAGAAAACAATCGATCCTCGTTATCATACTATACATAGCACTAATTTTCTTTCTATGCGGTATCGTCAGCACTAATTTAACACTAACATTGTGCATAGGTTTCATCTCAATCGGTTGATTGGGTGAGGCTAGGTTCACGCTAGCCCCACCCACAAATTCTTGTTTTTTGACGTTTGTGTAACAGCACTAATTTTGTAAACTATGCCAAAAATTAGTGCTAAATTAGTGCTGACGATACTGCATAGAAAGAATATTAGTGCTATGTGTCTTACCATAATAATGAGGGATCTTTTGTTTTCTTTGATGATGCCGACATTGAACATTTTCGAATATACTTTGGCCTTCTGATAATAGCACTAATTTTCTTTTTATGCGGTATCAACAGCACTAATTTAACACTAACTTTGGGTATAGGTTTCATCTTGTTCGGTTGAGTGGGTGGGGCTAGCGTGAACCTAGCCCCATTCAGAATCTTTTTTGTTTTTTGAAGCCTGTGTAACGGCACAATTTTTTTTAACATTACAGGTCGTCAGCACTAATTGGGCACTAATTTTTGACATATTTTTTAAAATTAGTACCGATGTGGGTGGGGCCAGGTTCACGGACATGATTTTCCCTTATGAATTTACAGATGATTGATATTAGAAATAGACTAAATGCTCAAACATTGTCTAACTTGTTGTTCATCAATGTTAATGGCCCACCACTAGACAAGCTCAAAGTAGACGAGCTAATTATTTCTTGGCTGAAGGGTGGACATCATTCCGCTGCGGATGATTTACCGCGAAAATGTTACCAACAGGAAATAAATCCGATTTCAGATTTTTTTTTAAGGTGGAAAATTACAAGTTATGGAAAATGTATACTTGTATTACTAATGGCTTATTCGTGTTATTCAACTTTATACCTAATTTTTAGTAAGTCTCTTCTTTGCTTTAGGTAAACTACTTTGAATAAATATTCATAATAACATTAATTACAATTATGCATATTTGTAACTTAAATCTAACGTGTTGTTTTAGTGATTATACAAATTACAATTATGAGCATACTTTACGGAGGTGCTCTCACAGTGGGTACCCGAGCATCTTTATACAATATGAAAAACTGTTTCTTCAAGTCTTTTGTGAGAAAAATACTGTGAACTGAGAAACCATAACCTTTTCCATATTGTACAGGGGTATTTTCCTGCGAATAGAAGTTTCTTTTGGAATGCGTACATAAATTAACACTTGCAAGAATACTCTCTTAGTACAAGTATATTTTAGGTATACACTAATTTCCCCCCACCTCGAACTGTTTCAGTTTCCTCACTGACAAACACTTGACCATTTTATATCGTAAAGGTCAGATCTACCGTTATTGTAACAGAGTGGTGCTTGAGCGGTTGACTAGAAATTCAAAGTGCGATTAGTGACAATTTTACAGTCTTGTTTTATTACAAGTGTAAACTCTATAGTCTGTTCAGAAGAGGCTGTGGATCGTGTTCAGAGTTGATGACGATGGATTTTGGTGAGTCAGAGTAGGTCACAGTGGGTGAGAGTGGTTCATGGTGGGTGGTGGGTCAGTGGGTCGTGGGTCAAGGTTTTATTGACCCACGCCAACTCTATTATAACACTTACTTGTTAGTTTATACATAAGTTTCTTATAAGTCTTCAATCTATCCATTCCAACCAAACCTTCTTTAGAACTTCAAACAATAATTCTCAGCTTACGCGTTCAAAAACCTTTTCTACATCAATAAATACAACATAGACTTCTTTCCCTTTTTCTATAAGTCTTTCACCAATTACTTTTAATAATTCCATTTCATCCCTTGTGCCCTTACCTCTCCTGAATCCTAACTGTTCATCCTCAACCTTTTCATTCGTTCTTTCATACAGCCAGGGCCGGCGCGAGGGGGGGTCGAGCCGTGCCACCGCCCAGGGCGGCAGGTCTAATGGGCGGCAAAAATTGAAAAACAAAAGACTTCACTCACATTCAGCAAAATACTCACTGAGGAAATTCAGAGCATTTTCCCTCATTTTCAATTATCAAACTACTTCCCACAAGTATCTCCTTCATTTCCCTTGCTGCTGCGTAGATAAGATCTTCAGCTAGGGTGGGTAAGATTATCAAGGTGTCTTTTATGTTTTTTCCATTCAGCAATGTTCTAACGCTCCACTCAAAGTATGCAAAAGGTACATTCCCAATTGAGAGCCATGGGAGGACAAAATAAATACCACCATTACTTAGGAAAAGATGTCCAAAATGAAATTATTCAGGTTCTTAGTGAACAAATAAAAAGTAAAATACTGTCTTTTTTTGCAGAATATTATAGTATAATACTAGACTGCACGCCAGATGTTTCTGGTACAGAGCAAATGACAATAATCGTTCGTTTTGTACAAATTATATATAGTAATAGAGAGTGCCTTGTAAAAATTTGCGAACGCTTTCTTGGTTTCGTAGCGGTAACAGACAACCCTGACGACTGACAGAAGTAATAAATAAACAGGTAAAGGAAATGAACATTCCTATCGAAGTCATAAGGGGTCAAGGATATGACAATGGTCTCAATATGAAAGGCAAACAGTCAGGTATTCAGAAGAGAATTTTAGAAATAATTTCCCGAATCTTCTATGTTCCTTGCAGTAGTCATTCACTAAACCTTGTCGTTAATGATGCAGCCAGAGCATTTCAGTACGCCGTTTCATTTATTTATTTCTTTTCTTATTGTTTTTTTTCTTTTTTTGTATAGTTAAAAAAGTTTGACTTCTTTCTGCATTGGTTCAACATTGGGTCATACCAAAGAAACATATTAGCAGTCTCACTTGAAGACCATTAAGCACCACAAAGTGGAAAAGCGGAATTAATGCTCTGACTCCATTTAGATATCAGTAGGGGAGGTTTATGATGCCTTGCTTCAAATAAGTAATGACAATAGAACAGATAGAATGGTCGCTCACGATACTCTGTGTATGGCAAACTAGTTGCATATCTTAACTTTACTTTGCTCACTCGTTATCTGGTATGATTTTTTACTCCACATAAACGTCGTGAGCAAAAGTCTCCAAAGTATTGATTCTCATGTGTTGGGTGTAATCAGGATTCTTGACATATCTGAATACTTCGAGAGGAGCAGAAATGATGCAAAGTTTCAAGTTGATATGATGGAGTTGGCGTTAGCATTAGATATGGATGATCCACAGATTGATAATACAGTAAAAGCTCGAAGTCGAAAGAAGAGATAGTTTAAGAACGCGGCAGAGGATGAAGCTATTCAAGATCAACAAAGGAAAAATAGAAGATCGATTTTTATTACGAAGTTCTAGACATGATTATGTTAGCTTTCAGAGAAAGATTTGAATAACTTAAACTTCACAGCGCGTATTTCGATTTTCTTTACGATATAAGTAATCATAAAGATATGCCACCTCAACTTGTGTTTGAAAAGGCACTAAACTTTCCGGCATTTAGCACACGAAGAATCGAAAGATGAACTGAAAACCCCAGTGATTTGAAAGATGAACTGAAAATATTATCCGCTCACCAAAAGAAACTTTAAAATTAATTAAGGAACATGACTTTGCTTCCAATGTCAGTGTTGCATTTAGGATGTTGTTAACCTTACCGGTAACAGTGGCAAGTGGATAAACAAGTTTTTCGAAACTTAAGTTTATTAAAACTTCTTCCACATCTGAAACACCCTTGAATGGTATAGCGAAAATATCAATAGAACACGAATTGGATGAAACATTGGACTACGCGAATGTTATAAAGGAGTTTGCTCATACCAAAGCAAGAAAAGTTTCTTTCAATTAAGGGATGTTAATTTATTTATCTCTATTGTGTTTTATACATCATAAGGCTTAGGCTAATCACTTAGTTTTGCCGTAATATCTGATTCACTATATTATCTTCATGCTCTATACTCTATTGGAAAAACCTTTTGATATAAAATAAGCTTAAAAATTAAAATCCTTAGTCGTGAGTAAAGCACTTTTTTTTAAATTATTTTCTGTGTGGGACGCTGTATATCACAGATATAACTGTATCCATCACTACAGATATACAGCGAAATTGAGCATACTGAATATTCTTATCTATGGAGTCGTTTAGATGTTACGTAAGCATTCGAAAGAGGTAGTTCAATTTTTTGTTTACTTTTCCGTTTCATACATGCTTTTAAATGGGACATCCTACTTTTTCGTGACACCTGAACGTCGTCTGTCAAAATCAGGTTTGAGTATTAAAGGGGCGGCATGTGAAAGTACTGCCCAGGGCGGCAAAACTGCTAGCGCCGGCCCTGCATACAGCCTTCTGTTCAGTAGCATACAGTAATATTTCGAAGCATAATGTTTGCTGCATATAAGTGATATATATATTTTTGTTCCTTTGCTTAGAATAGTATTCTACACAAATTGGCGAAAGTTTTTATGTTAAAAAAAATGAATTTTACAATTTCATTTGGAAACACACTATAGTATAACATTGTGTTTATATTTCAAACAGTGCTCAGGACATATAGTTTATTATTTCTGATCTTAACTTAATGGAACAGACGAAGGAAAGAAACTGCTCTCAACGATATCTTCGGAGTAATAGTTAAGCCACCTTATGTCTTTTTTATCCCATACTTAAATTCTTTGTTGTAATATAAGGTTATGAGCAGGTAGAAAGTATCTTTTCAACGTTGATGAACTAACGTCACCCTGCATTGCGAGGTGGGAAGCGTTAAGTTGACTGCTGCCACAAAGCTCAACGTCATTACATGGCAGCAACCATCTCAACTTCTGGAAGCTTGAGAGTACATTCCCTGTTGTACAATGCTTAAGGTGTGTTCAGTCAATAGACGAGACGCTTACCACAATAATTTGCTGGAACGCAGTCAATTATGAGAGTCAAGAAAAAGTACAAGTTCTAGTCTTCCAGATTTGTTTAAATATCTCATATTAAAAATGAAAATTATTATTTTTATTTTTATTAATTTTTTAAAATTTAATAATAAAAAAACTAAAAGAAATATTCAAATGTTGCTATGAGAGAAATGTCGTACAAGAACTAAGTTCCGACAGGACACTTTACCTCAACGAAGTTGAAGTACCTCCCGCCACAGACACGAAAGCAATAATTTATTTTGGGAGAGGTGCAATCTCAATATGAGGATAGATTATATTAAAATTTATAAAATCAGCATTAAATTTAGACTAAATTTAGAGAAAAGTCGAGATTTCAAGGAGTTTGGCCCACCAACACCCACTCTAGCGAACGTCCCTATTCGGGCTTACTTTACGAGTTGCTCTTGTAGCCCAAGTTTCGCGCTAAAGTAAATTGTCAATTAATTGCAATATGTTTTCTACTTCCTAACATTCAGCTGCAAAGTTTCAGAAAAATGTCCCGATTTGACGCTCTGAAAATAAGACACCCTCATTCATACAAGCTAGTAGTTAAAATGTTTTCTGTCATAATTGCGGATTGCCGTAATTCGCATATTACATAAATCAGGAGTTACTATATCTTTACAGTTGAAAAAAAAACAAACAAACAAACATGAACCAATCTAACAAACATTAAAATAATATCTTCAAACGCTAAGAGTGATCTTTGGTGACAGAGATAAAAGTGCTACGAAACAAGTAGAGCAAAATAACCACATAACATATTTGCATAATTTTACGGATTAAACCAATGCTTTATTGACAAATTTTTAGCACTTTGAATTATATATAAATCAACTGTATGCATTATTTTGCATAATACATTTCTTGTCCCTACTTTAACATTTATTTTGTGTGTTTATTTTTCATAACTCTGACGTCCAGTCGTGGTCAATTTGCTACTTTTACTGTTATTATCATAATTACAGAAAATAGCACGTCGTAAGAAATCAATTTTCCGTTGCATATATATATATATATATATATATATACATATTTAGTACTTTACTGTATATTTATACATAAATATGAAACAGAAAGTTGATGATAATCTGGTTTACAACTACTGGCAGTATCCTCTCTCCTTCTCTTGGTTAATATGTCGTAAGTTTATTAAGGGCGATTTTAGTTGTTGGTTATATCGTAAAAGCGGGTTGTTAACTTATCCTCAAAACTGCTTTAACTGCTTTCGAGATTGCATGTTTATGGAGAGAAGCGGGGAAGGAGGCTAAAAAGCAATGCAACCGAGTGCATCATAAGCGCAGCAACGCAGTTTTTTTTGGGGGGGAGGGGAAGTAGTATACACGGGGAGGATCAGAGAGAAGGGGAAGGTGCGCCATAAGCGAAAATCATAATTCGAATTGTTTTATTCATGAGAATTTAATTGAATTTCATGATGCTGTGAATTTCAAATTAGGCGTTATTAATATCCAATGAAACACAATAATATACACATTAAAGGGAAAAAAAAGATTAAAAAAAATGAAAGTATAAAAGTGCGTAGTTATTTTGAGTGATGAAAAGTAAAATTTAAATAAAAAATCTGGTTATTGGTCATCAAGTTACTAGTTATGGATGTTCAATTTATACTTATATATATATATATATTCTATCTTTCGTACGGAAACTAAAACCATATCGTCCTTACATTATCACAATACATATGGCTTCACAATGAAACCATAGATGAATACAATTATTTATCTAACGAATACACATACACACACAGACTACAATTTACTGCTAAAGGAAATAATAACATTACTTTTTTTCACTGCGTATTTTGCTTTTATATGTTTACTCTACCAATATACTGTACATGATCATGTTAGAACTTCCGGTGGAGGACACATTAAACTGTATGTCAAAATTCAAATGAAACATGTATAAATTGGCCCTAATTATATTAGAAGGTCGCATCGATTGCCTAATGATTAGTCAACACGAGTATCGTCCGTGCTTATGGTTTTGGGATCGATTTCTGTCGGGAGTGCTGATCTTTGGTCTTGACCCAGGATTATGAGATAATTGTATAGGATGATTAAAAAGTTACACCACCCACTAATAAATTGATGTTTTTTTTTTTTTTTTTTTTTTGTTATTGCAGGATGTGTCGTAATCATGGCTGGAGAATCAACAGTTACTTCCAACTTGCTAATGTGTGACGTAAGAGCATACTTTCTCGATCGGGGAAACAACAGAGACAGAAGGTTGAGCAAAGACGGGAGGGAAATGAAATAAATATGTTGAGCAAAGAAAGGGAGGAGAATAAATAAATAGGTTGAACAAACGAAGGAGGGGAATGGAATAAAGAAAACAAGAGATTGAAACTCTCATTAATGAGAAATGAAGAAAAATAGACGAGGCTCTATAAAGCGAAACGAGAAAATATACTGTTGCTTTCCTTATGAATGAGAATTGCCAAATCTCATTTCTAAGAAAATATTGTCTCGGTGCACAGATAAGAAACGGTTTCTCAGATTTAAGAAAGTATTTTTAACAGTGTACTATGTGCCAAGAATGGCTTATTACCAGTGGCGCGAAATTTCAGTGCCGGGCTGAAACTTTTGGAAATACGCTCGTACTTTGTTTAGGATAGATGCCTCAGATAGAACACGGAATAGTGGTTGGATCCCTCTTTAAGCAATAGGTCCCATCTCATGTGACCTTGATGTTGAAAAGATGTGTTAAACAATAATTATCAACCAATCAACCAAGTTGCATAACAACAACAATATCAAAGAACAAAACAATCGTATCCATAAGCATGCTACATATTACAAGAAACACGAAAGCGTTAATTGAAAGATATTTGAAGTTAAGTTCTAATAATTTATGTAATTTTAGGTTACTGTGTCTTATTAATTATAGTGTGCGTGTGTGTACTATAGTCTAGCTATGGGTTATGGTGGTTCAGTGGTAGAACGCTTAGCTCTGGTGCGAAGGGTTTGCGGTTCAATCCCAGGCCATGTGAGTATCTGGTGGAGAACATCGTGTCCGTGGGCTTTCTCGGGGTTTTTCCATTTTCTACCACATTTTCATTCCACCAATTCTTTTATAATTTCAATTAATCATCCGTCTCCCTTTGCCTCCGGGGCAAATAAGTAAGACGTAAAACTGACATATTTCATTTTATTTATTATAATCTAAGTAATGCCATGATGAAAGGCTTAATAGAAATATAGTTATTTTAGTATCCGTTTCACCTTGATGGTTGGTGAGTTTTCTGAGTCTGCAATTGGTGGTCACGAGATATCTAAAAAAAACATCCCAGACTATAGTGGTATGGCCGTCTAAATGGGAAAAACAAACGACTATATGGTCTGAAAAGTGGTGGCAATAGTAGTAGATGGGAGTAAGGGTAGAGGGAGAGCAAGAAGAAAATGGATGGATATGGTTAAGAATGACTTCAAAGAGAAAGGTCTAACAAGGGAAGAATACCGGGAAGGGCTTTAGGAGCTGTCCACATATTAAATAACGTCATTTTCGACCAATTTTACCCCCTCCCTCCCGGTTGTTACACTTTGTAACGCAAGGACGAACTCCTCACCCCTTTGTTATGCAATACTTTTTGATTTTTATACCAATTTTGGGAGTTATTAAAATTAAAAAAAAAAAAAAACTATGTTTAATGGTAGAACTTGTATTACATAATGCTTGTATTCTAAATATATTTATAGTGATTTTTCACCAACAAATCAAAGTATTAGAAAATGGTAGAACCGTAATAATATTTTAACCCCCATAAGGTTTTTCAATTAAACAGTTTTAATTCTTCAAAACTGCATACGATTGTTTTCCCAAGGAGATAGCACCATCGTGCTAGCTCACTGATGATCGGCAGAGAAAATACAGCAAGAAGATGCAAGTGAAACAGGATCTAAAGAACTGATATCAACCTCTTCTTCCGGGATCCAGGATGCTTCATGCATTTAAAGTTAGCGAGTGTCGACGATGCAAAGTTCTCTTCCTCAACTACAGATTCGAAGTGGCTGCACATGTGAAGGAGCAGGGACATCTCGTTTGAGAACAAGTTTTCTAGCATCTTCTTTGGACTTTGGACTTCAGTTTACCCCTTTTCGAATTCTTCTTGTCCTAAATAAGTACGAAAATGCGAATAACTCGATTTCTTCAGAAATATTCAAATGAAAAATAAAAAAAGTGTTCGAGATGAATATCCGATGAATTAGGTTCTCAATATCTTATTTTGGTCTGCAAATCGTGGATCGTTCTGTCGTGGAAAACATTATTTCACGAAAAAGAGTTTCTTCTGTTTCACATGCGAAATTCCTTACAAGAATAGAGTGGGTAATGATTCAAATCAAAAGTTTTAAATAATATTCTCAGAAGTAGCGAGATGAGTGGGGAACACGAGATGGTTACGATCACTAACAACTAACTTCAGAAAAGCGTGTACCGTAAATGCAATGCTGTGATAGCCACAAAATGGAGTTTTATTGTACACTGTAAACAATTACGGTAACATTTACTGTCTAATTACCGTCAATTCTAGTTGCCAACTGAATTACGGTATTACTGTAAAATTTATGGCTATAGACCATAAAAAGGCCATGTTTATGCCTTATTACCATAACTTTAACACTAATGCCGTAAATTATAGGATAATCGGTTAGCAGCCAGAATTGGCGGTAATCGGCCAATAATTTTGACCGTAATTGTTTACAATGTATTGTAATACACACAGGGTTCGTCACAAGTTATGCTTGTGTCTAGTGCATCTTTGAATCCCTTCTGTACGATTCAATTTATATAGGCTATAGTTCGCAATTTTCCAAAACAATAGAAATATTTATCTATACATAAAAGTAACTATGTTTGTAACTTAATAACTCTTAAACCACCCGAACGATCTCGATCAAATTTTCAAGATAGATGAGATTCGGGCCTGGAATGCTTTTTATCATTTCACTTTGAAGATGTGACTTAGGGGAGGGAGAGGGGGAATGACCGATATTAGTGTCGAATCTGTAGTTCTCGGGGTCACTGAGATGAACAGTTACACTTCCGACGTCGTTTAAACCCAAATTCTGCCCCCATTAGTATTCCTAAGGGGAGATGATGATATGTAAAAATAATTGAAAACGACCGATATTCGTATCGAATTTGGTGATGAGCGCAAGAGTCTTGGTTTTGCAGTTTTTGCAAGAGTCTTGAATGCAAGACCAAGACCAAAACCAGGAATCCCGATGCAAGACCAAGGGTTGCAAGACCAAGACCAAGACTCTTGCGCAAGTCTTGCACAAGTACCGGTACTACTTGATATTTTTTATAGAATGTAAAAAAGGGGGGAAATCATTACATTTCTTGGCTTTAGTAAAAATGTCGCTGGAGTGAATGTGTTCTCAGTAGCTTATGCAATCCGTGTGAGTCGATCTGCCCCTGTAGCATATAGCTACAGTATGTCGTTTTCTGAATTGGTTTTGTCCCTTTCCCATTATCCGGCGATTTGCCGGATCCGGTTCCGGCGAATTCCCGGACGAGGTAGAAAGACATTGCAAGCAATGAAGCTCTTCACATATGTGCGGCGGTCACCGGACATTCATCCGGCGAGCAAAAACAGCCGGATCTCCCTGCTAGAATCCGGCGCGGCAAATCGCCGTATATAGCCAAGCGGGACATTCCAAGCAATGACTCTCTTCACATATACGCGGCAAACTACCGGATGGGTGTTGGGGGAGGAAGCAAGTGTTGCTAGGGAAGAGCAGAAAGTGGCTGCTATAATATGGGAGCGTGTGGTTTTGTGTGTTATGTGGAGTGTGTTTGTGTATGTGGTTATGTTCTAGCCCAGTACATCTGGAGTAATTAACCAAACCTGTATATACAACATATGGAGAAAGATAACATGTAAAATTAATTGAAAACGACCAATACTACCCAAGTGTCGAAATCAATATAAATTATTATTTTTCTATGTAATAGAAGATTGGGAGATGTCCGTGTAGCACTGGACAAATGACCTATAAATTTGTGGTGACCCAAAATTGACATATACACTATCAAATATTTCAGCAATACAGTCTTTTGCTATATATTTATGTACTATTTTGCTACGCAAAGCAAGAGAGAATTCCTGATTTGATAAATATACCGTACTTTATATATTTTATAATTATCTGGCTGTAATTTCTTGAATAGTCCTCTGAATTCAGAGACTAAAGCAGTGCTTTAAAGAGACTTGAGTCAATAGTCGGAACGCTTAAAACAAAAGAATAAACCTGAAATAGTATAATAATAATAATAATAATAATAATAATAATAATAATAATAATAATAATAATAATAATAATAATAATAATAATAATAATCTAATATAAATAAAATAAAGAGTTTATGTGTCTGTCTGTCTTTGTGCGGCCTAGGGACCATACGAGTGGACCGAAAGTTACCAAAATTTGGTCATGGGTACCTTGGTCCAGGCTCCAGATCAAACCGATGCGTTTTTTTTTCAAAATTCGAACCAGGAGGTCTCAGGGGGGCGTTTACCAGGACATGTAAAAGTAGTATAAAATGACCGATATTAGTGTCAGATCCATAGTTTTCGCGGTCGCTGAGATCAATGGTAACACTACCATTAGCGATGACTTCAGCCACCATTTGTATACGGGCTGGGGATCACCAGAGGGGAGGAGGGGAAGAATTTCGAGACATGTAAAAATAATCGAAAATGACCGATATTAATGTCAAATCCATAGCTTTCGGGGTCACTGAGCTCAATGGTGAAACTCAAGATAGCGTTTACTTTCACATTTAGTCCCCATCAGCTAAGGAACTTGGGCCAGGATATCACCGAGACATGTAAAAATAATCCACAATGACCGATATTAGTGTGAAATTCACAGTTTTTGCGGTCTGAGATAAATGGTGATACTTTCATTAGCGATGATTTTCAAATTCAGCCACCATTGTATGCGGGCCGGGAGTCACCGGGCTGGAGAATTGCGAGACATGTAAAAATAATCGAAAATGACCAATATTAGTGTCAAATCAATAGTTTTCGCTGTCGCTGAGATGAATGATGATTCTCCCAAGGCGTTGACTTCCAAATACAGCCCCCGTCGACTGGGAGCCAGAGGCGTTGTTTCATTCAAAATTGGAACCAGAGGATCACAGAGGCGTTTACTTTCTATGTAAAAGTAGTAGAAAATGACAGATGTTAGTGTCACATTCATAGTTTTTGCGGTATCGGCTGAAGACCAGAGGCGATTTTTTCACAATTCGAACCAGGGAGTGGTCTCAGGGGATGTTTACCGGGACATGTAAAAGTAGTAGAAAATGACCAATATTTGTGTCGAATTCATATTTATCGAGATCACTCAGATGTATATTGATACTCCCGATAGTGTTTACGTTCAAATTCAGCCCTCATCGGCCTTCCCAATGAAAACACGTACGTTGTTGGATATATATTCACACAAAATGTATCTAATTTTAGAAATGTTTCGTAATTCTTCTCTCATTGTTCAGTTTGTTTACATTGATATTTTTTATCTGATCCGTGCGAAGAACGGGCATAACAGCTAGTAATAACAATAATATTGCCTACAGACCAGTCTTCGGGTCAGTGGCTGAATGTTGGCTTGAGATTGTCGGATAGACCTCAACGGTTGACTATCCCGAGAGGACTTTAGCCTGATTTTCTCAGTCACAACAGTTGAATACAGGAACGGTATTTTAAATATCCAGAACCGGGCCGCTATTTTGCCCAAGTTTATCAATTGTGGAAACAGTATAGAAAAATGTCTTCCAAAATACCGCTTCTCTAATAAAAAGTGCACATCTTTTCTGTATGTGGCATGTTCTCTCATTCGGTAACAAACAGGCCCGTATGTGTCTCTGACGTTTTTTTTTTTTTTTTTTTTTTTTTGCCTGTGTCTTAACATTGCGAGTAGAAAACACATTTTGCGTTGGCCATTACAATCACCACAACACGACAAGAGTCACTGAGTTTTGTTTCTTCAGTTGAACAGCAACCCTGCTCGTATATTTTTCATCCACGGCAAAACGCCGGATAATATGAAAGGGGCCGAAACCGGATCCGGCAAATCGCCGGATAATGTGAAAGAGGCCTTTACGTTTTCTGTATTTATTACTCGTTTTCAAGCCACAAAGGTGTCATTCTAATCAAAGGTTGTTGCACACAAAGAATAATGTGTCATTGGTGCTGGATTACGATGCATTTCTACATTTTTAAACAATGAGGATTACTTACCGGGAAATCAGACACTATTCTACAGGTGTGTGTTATCTGGAGTAAACTTAAACCTTTGACCTTCGAGCTCGTAAAGTTTATCGGCTCGTCCTGGGATAAATATAGCAAAAGAGGGATTTGATTTTGACCCTTCAGTTGCTTCGGCTCAGGCAGTCTACTAACGAAACGTCACAGACCTCCAGTAAGAAGAAATTTGCAAAATAAGAAACGCAAGAGGTGAGTACCAAAAAAAAAAAAAATCGAAGAATAAAGTGGCAATAAAAATGAAAAACAGAAACGCTTCAGGGCTTTAAAAAAAAAAAATCAGTGCATAAGAACGAAGCGCAAGAACCAGACACGTAGCCAAGGGTGAGTTTGCCCCCCCCCCCTCAAGATTAGAAATTTAAAAAATTAACGAAGGATGAAACAAAATGAAATGAGAAAAAGAAGGATCAACGTTAAAAATAAAAATAAAAAATTACAGGAAGCTTTTGGTTACTCTTTCTTATGAGGAGATATGTATTACTTGCAATACATGGTGGCGTGGTGAGTGAGATATCCTGGAAGAGTCAGGGAATTAGCAATTTTTAGAAAAGTTACGGAATTCTCAGAATTTCTGCTACTAGGCAGGGAGATTTCAAACTTCCGAAAGCATAGTGCCGTTGAGTAACGGCGTGGACATTTTTTTAAATCATAATTTTTCGTCATCGCATCCTTGCAGTATCAAACATATTATTTCAAAAACAATCACCTTTGGACAATATGTACAGGGTGTTCGAGAAGTCCCTAACCATTTCTGGGAAGGAGCACTTAAATTCAAATGAAGTGCTTATAATATCAAAGAAGACACCGTAAGTCAACAAAATCAGTAGTTCGACATGACTACCATCCATATTCGAGCAGAGTTGCCATCTCTTCGTGGTACACCGAACATTCGTTACAACATTGGTAGGGTAGTTGTACGCTCCGATGCTGAAATGTGTTCACGCATGTGCACCAAGTCCCAAATCTTCACCTTGTACTCCTGACTCTTGAAGTGACCCCATGCAAAGAAATAGCATTTCGAGATCAGAGTGTACAATTACCTCACCAATATTGTTGTGTGTGTTCAGGTGCACCACGGAGAGACGGCAACTCTGCTTGGACATGGAGGGCAGTGATGTCGAACTGCTGTAATTTTGTTGACTTACAAGTATCTTCTTTGATATTACAAACAATTCATTTGAATTCAAGTTCTCCTTCGCAGTTAGGGACTTCTCGGGTACCCTGTATATTATTATAGTTAATACGATTGTAGGATGTGTTACTGTATTGCAGATTTCTTTTCTAATGAAGCAATAAAACGCACAACAGTAACTTTTATCCATTCTTCGCCAAAAATTTCTAGAAGCCTCTTGTTCTAACTTTTCACCAAAAATTTGCACCAGAAACACAATTATTTCAGGAAAGACTTTAATACTTTCTGCACCTCGTTTTAAAGAAGAAATTTCTAAGCAAAGATACGGAGAAGGTGAATTGTGTGTGGGTAGAAACGTTCTTTGTAAATTTCTCTCTCTCAGTAGATTTACTCCACAGCGAAGTTCTGGAAAGAAGAAGAAGAAGAAGAAGACATTCTGTGGCTGCCACTTTGCTGCTCAGTTGAAAACACGAACCTTGTTCCTATCCATCACTCAGACCTTGCTTGCTCTCAAGTTGGAAGAGACGTTTCTGCAAGATATTTTCTTCACTGGCTTTACGGAGAAGCGCTTGACAGTTAGCAAATGAAGGTAAGTTTCCTGTATATTGCGCATGACAAGATGGAAACACTGAATTAAATTCTACCGGAATAAGAAAATTTGATTAATTTATTCATGAGGGAAGTCTCATTTATAATGGATACACTTATATAGAGACGGAGGCTTAGAAGGAAAAAAAAAAATTAATGCAAGAAGATTGTTTGTTATCTTCACTTCAGCGTATTTTTTAATGTGGTTGACTTTACCTTAACGAAACACGCAAGATATACAACACTCACGACTTCATTTTAGACTTTCAAACTATGATGAGGGGCACGGTGGCTCAGGGATAGAGCGCTTATCTCTGATGCGTGAGGTCCCTTTTTCGATCCCCGGCCAAGTATATATATAGTGGACTACATTGTGTCCGTGTGTTTTCTTGGGGGTACTCCTGTTTCCTCCCACATTCTCATTCCACCAAATCCTTCCTTCTTCACGCTCTTGCTTTAATCATCCGTCTCCCTTAAGAGTCTTCATCTCGGCGAAATTAAAATACCGCTAATTTTACAGTAATTATGTGATATCTTCAAATAGATAAAAGATAATCGAAATGTGGAACAAGAGCGCCCTAGACAATATTATTTTACATGAGAAACCGTTATCACGACTCACTTATCTCCTTTCGATTTCGAGCCATTTTGAAAATCGGCATTTATTTTCGCGTTTCTAAACAGCTGAAAACATAAAGCCACTAGGTGACTTGTGATAACGGTACCTCACGCAAAATAATATTGTCTAGGGCGCTCTTGTTCCATATTTCAATTACCTTTTATCTATTTGAACATATCACATAATTACTGTAAAATTAGCGATATTTTAATTTCGCTGGGATGAAGACTCTTAACATAACGGGATCTTAAACTTCTTAAACTTAACTTAATTGTGTGACGTTAAATTGAAGCATTTCATTTTCAAACTATGCCGTGCACACATAGAGAATAAAAACTATGTGGTGTACATAAAAACGTAGGTTACATGCGTAAATCCTGTAGATTTTGGACTTAACGTATGACTGTGTATAACATTTTGCAGCAAACGTATTGCTGGAAACATATGTTTTATAATACGGTTCGTATATTTGTTCCATCTATTCGTATTTTCCGTATAAAAGAAAGAACTGTAGATATGTGGTAAGGACCTCTTGTACAGATGAACGTATATAACATATAGCTGGCCGTATGTAACATACACATACGTACATACAGAGGCCGAAACGACTCAAAACGACACAAAAATGCATGTCTTCAAATTTGGACATACTTTAATGTGTACAAATGAATTGCCTTCTAGTTGTGGACATAAGGAAATATGTCGATTTTTTGACATTACGGATATGTCCGCCATGAACATAAAAAATGTGAGCAACTATAGCATGTCAAAATGATTTCTGCCTTGTTTTCATTAGTTTTGGCGGATTAGTATGTTATGTTTTGATCACTGGGGCAATGTTTGAGATATTATTGTACGTCAAAAATTTATACACATGCGCGGAAACGTGAGGGGGTTGTCGTTTGTCTCTTGTTATCAGAGTTAACAATGTACACTTTGTCTCTTGATCTAAAAATTTTTAAGGATATTTTTATCAAAAACAATTGCATCATTTATATTGTTAGAATAGAAATTTAGCACCTTTTAACCTGTAGGAGCTCTTGGCTTTTTGGACTATTTTTGAGACTTTCAGTCAAGCAGCTACTGCATCGTCACTATTTATCCTAGGATCATGGTTCATACCTCATTCTCTTCAGAATAGAGCTGGCTTTCAAATGGTACCACTTGCATGCTCATACCATATACTAGAAGCGGGAAAAAATGTCAAAGTGAAAATTTCTGAGGGAAAAATTTTTTTCTCGAACTTTGCCCCCCCCCCTGTGTGATCGTAGCCATCTAAAAGAAAATCTGATAAATAGTACTTGGTATACTGAATGTGTGTGCCAAATTTCAAGTTTCTATCTTGAATAGTAAGGGCGGGAGAATTTTTATCAAAAATTCCCACAATGCCCCAAATCACCATAAAACACTATGATCTCAGGGAAAAAAATTCCTGAGACATCCCTAATTACCCTAGGACTATAATCCGCCAATCATTCTCTTCAGAATAGAACTGTCTTTCAGGCGGTACCATTCACATGTCTCCATCATGTATCTAAGGCTGGAAATTCCTGAAAAAAGGGATTTTTGGGCAAAATTTCCCGTTTTTCAACTTTTGCCCCTCTGGACCCCCCTGTTTTTACGCAGAAATCGAAAAAAACTTCTGGTAAATACTACTCGGTAGACTGAATGTTTGTGCAAAATTTCAATTTTCTACGTGAAAAAATAGGCCCGCCAGAAAAAATTTCCCTACCATGCCCCACTTTTACCCTATATTGAAGTATATTTGGATAAAAATTCACTGAGACGGCCCTAATTACCCAAGAATAATAATTCGACCGTCGTTCTCTTCAGAATGGAACGGCCTTTCAGACGGTATGACTCACGTGGTCCTATCGTGTATGTGAGTCGGGAAAATGACGAAAAACGGGATTTTTGGGGTAAAAATATCCCTTTTTTTAACCCTTTGCCCCTCTGGTTCCCCCCTGTTTTAACACTGACATCGGAACAAAATATCTGGTAAATACTACTCGGTGGACTGAATGTTTGTGCAAAATTTCAATCTTCTACGTTCAAAAATAAGCCCGCCAAATATATATATATATACCGACAATGCCCCATTTTTCCCTATATAGAAGTATATTTTTCAAAAAATCCCTGAGACATCCCTAATTACCCTAGAATAATAATTCGACCGTCATTCTCTTCAGAATGGAACGGCCTTTCAGACGGTATGACTCACGTGGTCTTATCATGTATGTGAGGCGGGAAAATGACGACAAACTGGATTTTTGGAGTAAAAATATCCCTTTTTTTTACCCCTTTGCCCCTCTGGTCCCCCCCCCCTGTTTTAGCACTGACATCGGAACAAAAAATCTGGTAAATACTACTCGGCGGACTGAATGTTTGTGCAAAATTTCAGTCTTCTACATTCAAAAATAAGCCCGCCAAAAAATAATGAACATAGGCTTTAAAAGGGAAAAAATACATTTTAAGATTATGACGTCATCACCTCCCATGTCTGGACGCAGGACGGTCTGAAACCATACGTAATGTCTTCTACAATGTCTCTGGACTTGAAAAACAAAAAAAACCGGACGAAAAGGCTCAAATAGAAGAGAAATAACTCAATGTACCATGAAAAACGCGTATGGTACAAAATGTACCATAAGATCCCCAAAGGGTTAAATGTTGTCTACTAACTAAACTAGCATTATTTCCACTAAAATTAATATTTCTAACGTCTTCTTGCAGTGTGTTTAGTGACAGTATTATTCACGTTGTTGGCAGTGTATTTAGTATTATTACGACATTGTGTGTGCCCTATTACGGACAGGTTTGACATATATTTTGTATGCCATACCTTGTCCTTCCGGGTCTGTGTACATATAATATACAGAAGATGTTAGATGTCAGACATCCTTCAGGAAATGATGTAATATCTAAGCGGTAAAAAGACAGTATGTGAGTATCATATGGATAACGTATGCTCTGTGCAGATTTCCGTAGTAAACATACTATTCCGTATATTAGTACAATATACCGCTGTCCGGATAACGAATTTTTCTCAGTTTAAGCCTAAAAAGTCTTATAGAATGGCCATGCCCGTCTGTCTGTTAGTCGATACCGTATGTATCAGAACAAAAACGTTAAGAAAGTGCAACAGGTCCTTATTTTTTAAATATTGTTTCAATATCCTAAAAAGAGATTCCGTTTCCATTCTTAACTACCTATTCAAACTGGAAGTGATAGCAATAATCAATTAACAGTTTCAATGTTGATTGCAATAGGATAAAAACAGTAATAGACCGCAAGAAGCGGTTTTTTGAAATGAATTCAGCGTTCCTAGAAAAGGTAGTTTCAGCCTTATTCCTCTATGAGAACTAGAAGTGCTAAAAATCTACTGTGTCATTTCCGGTTTCAATATCATAAAGGTAACCAAGAAAGTTCTATCGCTCTTTCACCCACCACATTTGAACGTCAATATGTCAGCTAATTCTCAATCAGCATCGACGACTTCTGCCAACGTTCTGGAAGGCTATGGATTCCATCGCGGTAGAACTTAGTGGGTCGTGAAGCGAAAAAAGAATCAAGTGCATTTTGGTCTTTTACTAGGGATTTGAACTGGTGTCCTCTAAAATGATTGTCCAAGCAATGGAACAGGTGATAATCGGACGATGCAGTGTCTGGGAAGTACGGCGGATGCAATAGTGTTTCCCATCCAAAGCGTAGAATGTTGTCCCGGGTCATCCTAGCCTCCCAGGGTTTAGCGCTGTCCTGTGACAGGGAGACTCCTTTGCGATTCAGAAGTGCTGGCTCCAGAGATTTGAGTTTCTCTTGAACATGGCTCAACTGCTAACGGCACAAGCCATTGCTCCAGCTGGTAACAGATTCCGATGCACGATGCCGCGAGCAGTGCAACAAACATACAGGAGGACCTTCTTCTGGTGAAGTGTTGGTTTCGGCTGTTTCGGGACCGGTTGATGGGATGCTAACCAATGATGACTGCGCCGTGGAGCTTCATACAGGACCCACATCTCATCACGTGTCAACATCATGTCCAGAAAAGGTTCCTTTCTCAGAAGAGACCGCAAAGAAACACAGATGTCTCCTCGCATTGCCTTCTGGCCCTGAGGCAAATGATCTGGGACGCATCGACGCAACTTGTAGTGCTTCCCAAGTTGATGGAGGTGCTGCCGAATAGTGGTGCCAGTTTCTTACATCTCTGGCCACTGTTCGCCTCAATTGGTGCCTGAAGATCTTCATTTTGTACATGTGTTGGTTTCCCGGCACGTGGTGCGTCTTCGAGTGTTTCGTCACCGTCCTTAAATTTGTTAAACCACCGCTACACTGTTCGCGTAGCGATACCCTAACAAAAGGCCTGGCATATCTTTGCTGCAGCGGCGTTTGACCCCAGTTTGAACTCGTGCAGCATACACACCCTTATGACGCTCTATGGAAGTCCCAAGTCCACTCTGTCCTCATGCAAATTCACGGTGTAACTGAACTGCCACAACCAGGTAATATGTTGAACATACCCACACCAACAATTGAGCTTCGCCTTATCTCCATTCGCATGCAACTCACGGTGTGAGGGCCAGTTGAACACAAACCTCCATAAAAAGCGACAGAACTTTCTTGGTTACCTTTATAATTTTCATAGACCAAAAATGGTAAGAGATAGAGAGAATCGGTTTCTGGATATGGATTCAGTATTGAGAAAAATAGATTCTACTTTCAGCTTTAGTGTATTGAAACCTTCTTCAATCTAGAAATCAAGCATCTTCAGCTTCAACGTAAATCACATTAGAACAAAAGAAAAAGTGCAATAGATAGAGAGAAGCGTTTTTTTTTTTAAATAGATTAAGCGTTCCAAGAATAAATTCCATCTGCACCTTTTACTAAAACCGGAAGTTGTACAAATATACGCACTTCCGTCTTCAATATTAATTACCATAGAGCAAAAAAAAAAAAAAAAAAGTAAATCCAGAAATGATTTCTCTGCATCCAGTAAAGGTGTAAAACTGATAGGATGAGTTATCCTTAAAAATGTATTAAACTGTTTGTTAGTATTCCGTAAATATTACAGTAATAACAATAGTATGAAAAGGTTTAATTTAAGGGATGAGATCGAGGATATTTAGTGCTTTACTAAATCCATGTCAGAAAACTTCTTATTTATCTGCTAATATTTTCCCACTATGACATCACTGTTCAAACCGGAAAATTGTAAATTTTCCGCTAATTTGGGTTTGAATATGAGTGAAACTTGTTTGTTAGTGAATATGCACCACAAGGAATATTTTTCTTGATATCTCTTATTCATTTTGCTCTATAGAGATGAATATGAAAACCGGAAGTTTAACATTGAAACCAGAAGTGGTAATAAATGTTTACCACTTTCGAAATTAATACAGAAATAAGAGAATCTATTTTTCGGACGGTGAATTGATTACAGAAAATTACCTCTCGTTATATATTAATACTTTTTCTCTATGAACATCAACGGAAAAGCTGGAAATGGTTTATTTCTACCACTTTTTAACTTTCAAACAGAGAGTTAATGGAGGAAATGCAATATGTATATGGGACGCTAAACCGATTCTAAGAAATCGCTTCTTCCTATCTTTTACTATTTTTGCTCTGATACCTTCCGACAGACAAATGGACAGACATAGCCGTTCTACGCATACGCTTATTTGGAAGTCTAAAACTGTGGACACAAATGACCAATTTAACTATAGTTCTCTGTCTAATAAGGACAATTACTTCACCGCTAGTAATAGAAAAATCTCTATTTTTGACAATTTGTTAGTTACACAGTGGCTCAGTGTAGAGCGCTTGTGGTTCGTGGGGGTTCCAGGTTCGATCCTTGTTCAAGTAAGTTTGTATTGGACAGCATCGTATCCGTAGGCATTCTCGGAGTACTTCCGTTTCCTCCCATAATTTTATTCCACCAACCATCACCATCCACTTTCATGATCATTCACTTGCCGTAATGGTTCGCCTCCCTTAGCCTAAAAGAACGTAATTGTGGGACGTTAAACTGAAAATTTTCATTTTATTACATTTTTTAACAATTTGTTCCAAAGTTTAACATTGAAAAATAACTTTATTGGGTTTGTATGTCGTTGTGCACCTCACTACATTTGAACATTTCTGCAAGATAATTGCTCCTTCAATCACAGACTAAAACCAAAGAGCAAAGAAACTTTTGAAGCTCACATTCACCTTCTTCTTTTTTTTTTTTCCTTAAGTACAGATTTTGTTTATTTCTTTCCAATCTGCAACATAAAATCTATATATTAAAATGCTAGGTTTATATGTTTGTCTCCAAAGAAAATTTTATATGTTTGTCTTCAACCCTTTCCACAATGAGATCACGAAAACCACAAATGCTAGAAAGATGCCGTATTCGCTGGACGATTCCAAATTTTGTGTTCATTATCCAGTTCTAATTGAATATTAAAACAAAACATGGATGTTATTTCTTTATTACATTTTTTAGGGGAACACTGGAAGTGTTGAAATTTTTAAAAAGTAACATATCCTATGAGTTATACATTCCAACACTACATTTTTGTATATAGGAGTTGTATATCTCTCCGGCGTTTCATGGCCAAATAATGATGAAAAACTAAGGATAACCATTTCTCGATGAATCTTTATTGTTCGGAGTGTTGTGCCTAATGAACACCACTCATTATATCACTGACATTATAATAAATTGAGTATGTAATGAATTTGCTTATTACATACTGCATGCAAGAAGAAAGAAAACACTGATCATACATGAATTAGAAACTCCAACCAGAAGTAAGCTCAAATCTTGCAAACTGTGTGAGATATTGAAAACGTAATCGAAAAAAAAAATCTCCCATGTACGTTATCTCTTGCCTATTTTTATCAAGATGTCTTTCACTTGTGTCTGTAAAGGGACATATACAGATATTGTGAGGAATAACAAGGAGATTCATGCTTATAAATATGAATGCTGCTCTGTGTAGAGAGCGAAGGTTCAGCTAGTATTTATGAAAAAATATATTAACCGACTTCATCAAAAGCGGTAAGGAGGTACAAAATAATAAAAGCGCTAAATAATAATAAAACGGTTAAAAGTAGAAAATTATTCATTATTATTGTGTATAAAAATTTTTAACCCACAAACGCCCCTTGTGCCACCAATGACTCACTTTATTTTTCACTACGTTACGTGGGCTTTATCATTCATTTAGCCAAACCCCCGTTATTCCACTTCAGGCACACTATCCGTTCTCTTGTTGTACGAATTTCGTTTAGTTTTCTTCTCAGGTTTTCGATGTAACACGGTATTGTTCAATTCAGTTGCTAACGAATAAAACTGGTCTTGGGCGTTTGTGGGTTAAAGTCTGTGTCGATCCAAAGAAATTATTGCCTCATAAAATTATCATCAAAACTGATTTTATATTAGGTATTGTTTGCTTGGCACATATTTCAAGTTTTTTTTAGTAGAGAATAATAATAATAATAATAATAATAATAATAATAATAATAATAATAATAATAATAATAATAATAATAATAATAAATTTTCAGTAGTAGAAAATGGATCGATCTGGATCAGTTTTAATCAACTCACAAGCCCCTGGGAAAATGACCACCGTGCACCGTGAGCCCACGGCCTTTTACGACCTCCATTTTAGGGGTGAATTCGTTCCCTTTTACGAGCACTTTTAAGGGGGTGTATTCGTTCTCTTTTACGAGCCCATTTTTAGGGGGTGAACTCATTCCCTTTATCAACCCTTATTTTAATATAGCAGAAATTACGAACACAAAGAAGAGAAGATAACACATAACACTACGTAACACACAGCAGAACAGATAAGAATATGAAACATAGCAAGGGTGTATTCGTTCTCTTTTCCAACCCCTATTTCAACATGACAGAGACTACGAAACATGGCGGACATAGCACAGGGGGTGTATTCATTTTCTCCACCTCTAATTGAACATAGCAGAAATTACACTGAGAGTACGTAACACACAACATCCTCCATTTTAAGGGTGGACTCGTTCTCTTGTCCAACCCCTATTTTAAGACAATGAATACCTATGTAACATAGCAATTGGATACGCTCTTTGAACCGATTTGGATGAAACTAGGCATATGGGGGTTTTCGACCATGCTGAGTACGAATATCATACCATTTTAGGGGTGAATTCGTTCTCTTTTACGAGCACATTTAAAGGGGTGAACTCATTCCATTTTCCAACCCCTATGAACAAACAGCAGAACATCAGACTACGTAACATAACGAACATACAGAAGAGCAAATTGAACTCGTTCCCTTTTTCAACCCTTATTTTAACATAGCACATAGCACAGCTAATAAAAGAGCATGGCTTATTTTAACATAGCAGGCCTCCATTTTTAGGGGTGAACTCGTTCCCTTTTCCAACCCTTATTTTAACATAGCAGAGAATAGAAGTGTACTCGTTTCCAACCGAACATTATTTTCTTTTACGGGGGTAGCAACACCCCCAACCCTCCTCCTTTCTCATCCAGGGCTTGGGACCGGCAATGGCGGAGTTTAAAAAAATAACATCATCATACTCTCATAAATTAATAAAGCATAATATCATTAGCATCAATAGTAGTGAGTGAGAATTTGTTTAAAAAATCCTGCATCGAATAACCAGATGCACGACATGCTAAATATAGGAAACAGTAATGTCCACAAAATTGAGATAAATCACCTTGAATACGTCTATTATTCCATGTATAATACAGAGAGTTTCGTTTTAAAAACCTTGTATGATGTATATAGGGAGGTATACCATAGCTATCGAAATACTCTCCCACACACATATTAGATATATAAACAGCAACCCAATGTTCACCAGGCTTATCACTAGAATCAGTGTTTATAATTATGGCGGCTGGAAATGTATGAATAAACAAAGGTAACTCATCAGCAGCATATACACCAATAAAATGATCTTTAGGCAAATTTTGTTGTAATGCTTCATAAAGCCCAATTGTATTTAACATTTTTTTTTCTTTAATTAATATATATTTTTCTCTGAAAATCAATTTCTAATTCTGAAGAGAATTCACCATAAATAATTGTTGTTACAGGAGATGGCAGTGCTTCTTTAAAATGAACCTCTAAACGTACACTTCCTTGCCGTTGCGGACTAGTATGAAATGCAGCACTTGCGCTTGAATCAGGAGTTAAATCAAACACCAGTAGAGTATAACCATTAGGATATTCAGCAAGTGAAATATCATTACCTTGATTAGAATAATAAATACCTGAACCTGTAAATAACGTAGAATATGCTTGTACATATAGCTTATTATCAAAATCTGGCTGTAAAGGTTTGAAGGGTATTGGATTTCCATCAACATACAATGTAAAAAATGACATACTAAAATGTTGAAAATTGAATGGATTTGTTTGATAATTACCATTAAAAGCAGTATTACTAACAAAACCAATAATAATACGTTTAGGCACTAGGCCTGAAAATAGATCTGGAAGTGTACTATCCATAATTCCTTGTGGCAGAGTTTCTGTCTTCACCTGCACTTTTGTTATAGGATATTTTACTCTAAATTTAGGATTTTGTAATACTTTATTTTGTGCTATTTTAACAGCCGGTGACACATCAACCTTTTTCACAAGCAATGTTGCATCTGTAATTACAACTTTTCCATCAGCATCTGCGTCACCCATTAGACAAAATGTAGGTTTAGCTGGAATTAGTTTAATGCGCAGTTGTACACCATTCAGTAAAAATTTCTCCTGATTAAGTATATCAGCATGAATATAGCCCAATAGTTCAAATGACTGACTTAAAGCAGTGAGAAGAAAACGTTGTTTAAATCCTACATTAGCATCGGCCACACTGTCCATATGCCCTGCAGTATCTTTAAACCACATTGATGTTTGAAGATGCGTTGTTTTAGCTTCAGTATTATAATTTAGTAGTTTTTCAATATACGATCGATATGGATATGTATGTGAAGAGTAGGAAATAAGTTGATTATTTAAATATAATTGCAATTCACTGAACATTGCATTGAGAAAATCATTTACAGGGCCGATTTTCTTATCGGCAGAAGTTAAATTAGAACCATCTGATTTAGTAATTTTACCTTTAACATATAACATTGTGTGCGGTAAGTCAATATAGTCATCCCCATGACCGGGGACTACAAATTCTATTGGTGCATTATCAGCTATTGAAGCCACAGGTTTATATGGAACTATTTTATTACCTATAATACTGGTTTGAGTGGGTAAACCAGCAAATAAATCTAATTCTGATTTCATACACTCACACTGCATTTTTGTCTTTTTTTTCTTACTATTAATATTCACACATGGTAAAATTTACAATACAATATTACGTCTACGAAAATGTAATTTTACACATACACTGCCATATTGGAAGTGAGAAGTACATCACATTTTAAATATAGATCGTGGTAGTCCCCTAAATTTTCACATTTAAACACACGCCAAATCAGTTTTGCATATTGATAATCAGTCTCGGAAATTTGTGTTCCATTCAATTTGCTACTAAACGCCTCTCTTCCAGGAAATTCAGTTTCTTTAAATGTATCTAAATTTGTTATGTATTCATAAAAATAAATTCCCTTACGAAGAATTAAAGGAAACTTTTCATCAGAAAAATATTGCTTTGTATAGACAAATTGCTCAGGTTTTAATTTTGACACCAAATTTTCGAGACTATACGGTAGGAATTTAAATAAGTCTACAAAACTCGATAGGTCTACCATTAAAATTAAAATGCTTAGAGAATGTTATGTATTTCTCAGTGCTTTCAGCAATTACAAAAATATTTCCAGGGGTGCAACCTAATTCTTTCACAAATAAATGTGCATCATACCCAGACAAATTATGGAAGAAGACAGGGATAAAATTACTTTGACGCTTAATTTGTAAATTACAATTGTTGCACACCGTGGCAATAAATTGACCAGTTAAATGGTTATGATGTTTAACTTTTCTATTGTTACTCGTATATTTACTATCGCAAACCGAGCATTCAGTGGATAGGTTAAACTCCTGTAACTGAGAACTATTTAATGGTATTAATGGTTTTTCTTGATCTAATATGTTTATGATTTTTCTTAATTCATTCTCCATAGCAGACATAAACTTCGTCGATACATTTTCTCCCCGATAAATAACTAAATCTGATTTCATATAGTTGTTACTCCAACATACAATATAACCAAAACTGCATGGTATATGTTGGTGAATTTGTATTGTATGAGATCCACTTTGTTTATTTATAGGTTTTAATAAACTTTCCATATCTGCAATTATTATCACATCATTCTGTAATAACAATTTCAATTTTCGAAATTTTAAAACTTCTCCTTGTTTCGGCATGTTAATTTTGGTTGGAGTGTGTTCTTTACATAATTTGTCATGTTCATCTAATTTTGATTTGTTATAAAAAGATATTAAACATCGTCTACAAATAAATGTTTGATGACTACCTAACTGATGTCTGACTAAACCATTTAAATTTGTAATTAAACAATAATGAGAGTTTAAATATAATAAATCAATATGTTTAAATACACCTGCATTTTCGCTTATACGTAACGGGAAAATAGTTTCATGATCATAGTTAATGCCATATATATTAATGGAAATTTGTTCCTTAGGAAATATGGAATTATACATATGTTCAAATTTGCTTATGTGTTCTACTTCGACGGGAAACTTTATATTGGTTTTTTCAAATAATGGTAATAAAGTATTACTATATTGTATGTAATTATTCACACGATTTGTATTTTCTTTTACTGGATATAAAGCAGCTAGAATACTATACATAAAACTTCTATTATCGTTATTTTGAATATTTAAAACACATTTTGTGGATAAAATCCATTGAGGCAATTTTACATAAGTTTTCTCTTTATGACTCTTCAATAACGCATTGATATTTTTTATTAGACAATAATGACTGTTGCAATTTTCTTCACAATACAGTAAATCAATATGTTTAAATACACCTGCATTTTCGCTTATACGTAACGGGAAAATAGTTTCATTATCATAGTTAATGCCTTATATATTAATGGAAATTTGTTCCTTAGGAAATACAGAATTATACATATGTTCAAATTTGCTTATGTGTTCTACTTCGACGGGAAACTTTATATTGGTTTTTTCAAATAATGGTAATAAAGTATTACTATATTGTATGTAATTATTCACACGATTTGTATTTTCTTTTACTGGATATAAAGCAGCTAGAATGCAGTACATAAAACATCTATTATCATTATTTTGAATATTTAAAACACATTTCTTTTTGGATAAAATCCATTGAGGTAATTTTATAAAAGAAGAAGCGGAAAGCGGATCATATTTACTGATTTTAATTTCTAAGTGATGGTTTGGTTCAGAACATAAAGACCACCCTGATTTCTTAATTGCCCTATTTTCTTGTTCAACTAAAATTTTATTAAATAGTTTTTCAATTATAGAATTCAAATCTGTACTCGGCAAAATAATTTCGTTACCACTATTTACAAAGAATCTACATGTTTCTAAATCTACTGGTTTTACAAAAGTTGTAGCCAAAGAAAAATTTACTTTAAATGCAGAATTATCTTGTTCCTGTTTTAATATATCTAAACAGTCTTTTCTTTTATTCTTTAAAAAACATCCACTATCCTCATTTAAATCATTATCACATTTTAAAATAATTTTTTTTTTAAATTATTATTAAATAGAGTATCAGAATTGATAATATTTGATTTGACCTTTTTTGTTGCCATTTTTTTTTAAACTAACTCTTCAAAGTTACTATAATAATTTTGAACTGAGTTTTTATAATATAATATTAATAGTATTATTATAAAATGTCTTACTTACAAAAGAAAACAAAACCACACTATTAATAAACCACACTAATAATATAAACGCACACACACAAAAAATATCTGAACTTTACGCTTCACACGGTAAACATGAAGTGATTACAAAAAAACATGCCGGTCAGTCATTTATACCTGTCTGACAGGATTACGTCATATTGCGCAATAGTATGAGTCATCCTCGGGAATTCCCCTCTTTTTTTTTATACCTTTGTGATTGATTACATTACGTTCAGGGATTCCTATCGTTGAATGACAAGTTATTGTCTGTTAAAGAGAAAACTAGGTCAATGTTTTTTCAAATCCGGATAAATGACGTAATGAGAATTATCTACATATGGCGGAAGTTATTATGTAACTGATAACAAAACACGGAAGTTTCGCATTCTTTAAATAATCATCTCTGCTATGTTCAAATATAGGTTAAAACAAGTTCACTCCTTAAAAGAATCTTTGCTATAGGGTTCGAATGTATTATCTGTTATGTTCAAATAATGGTTGAAAAATGAGAACGAGTACACCCTCCCTCCGTAGCTATGTATTATCTGTTGTGCTGTGTGTTCATAGTCTCAGTGTAATTTCTGCTATGTTCAATTAGAGGTGGAGAAAATGAATACACCCCCTGTGCTATGTCCGCCATGTTTCGTAGTCTCTGTCATGTTGAAATAGGGGTTGGAAAAGAGAACGAATACACCCTTGCTATGTTTCATATTCTTAGCTGTTCTGCTGTGTGTTACGTAGTGTTATGTGTTATCTTCTCTTCTTTGTGTTCGTAATTTCTGCTATATTAAAATAAGGGTTGATAAAGGGAATGAGTTCACCCCCTAAAAATGGGCTCGTAAAAGAGAACGAATACACCCCCTTAAAAGTGCTCGTAAAAGGGAACGAATTCACCCCTAAAATGGAGGTCGTAAAAGGCCGTGGGCTCACGGTGCACGGTGGTCATTTTCCCAGGGGCTTGTGAGTTGATTAAAACTGATCCAGATCGATCCATTTTCTACTACTATTTTCTTTTTTAAGTGCTTTATTATTATTATCTTCTACTTTTTGAATCTTTATTATTTTCCACATTTAGTGCTTTTGTTGAAGTCAGTTGATATTGTTTTGTTGAAAGAAAATTTATTTTCTGCTTTTTAGTAGGTTATTGAAGTAGGTTTCGTTACCCCAGTAGTTTAGTTAGACACCTAAACTAAAGATAGAGCCCCAAGTTCCCTTGAAGTGGATGAGCGTACGAAAAATGCGTGACCAAAATAAATCGGTCTACCGTTATGGAATTATGCGTGAACATAAACACTATCATCTGTTGTGAATTTTCATGGTCTAACTCCAAAGATTGTAAGAAATAGATCTGATAAAATTTGTTGGAATCTGTTTAAAAGTATAATTTTTGAAACTAAGAGAAAAGAATAATCAAAATCGGTACATCTACATATGTTTGAAGTTCTGCATGAACATGCACGCAATGAAGTCAGTTGATTACTATGTGAACACTATCAGCTATTGAAGAGTTTCATAGTTTAGCTCTGAAGATTATTGTTATAGATCCTTATGAATAGAGTCCGGATGTTAGGCAAAATGCCTATTCTTTAATATTAAAGATTCGAACAAAAATGACGCTGTGAAGTTTATATGGGGAGTTATAGTTTAAATTTAAGCCAATTTTATTTTGCCTATTTCACCCCTCCTTGCTTAAATAATTGCTTTAGTGCCTAATTTTGCATATTCTATGCATTTTCCTCAAAATAAGACTTCATTGGGAAAAATATATAGTTTATTGTTTCAAGAAAGAATTCTGCCTCTTCCGAGAAATATAAGTGCTGTTTGTAGTAATAAGATGCTGTAAAATTTTCAGCTACTATGAGTATTAATAAAGTGCTGTAAAATTTTGGACTGCTGTGTGTACCGATAAATTGTATAAAATTTGGGCTATTATGTGTAGTGATAAAACACTGTATAGAATGTATTTACCAAATATATATGGAATACATGTCAAGCTTCGTTTTTCTATATACAATAAAAGAATATATTAACAAACAGATATGTTTCTATATTATTTGAACATCATACATGACGAATTTATTTCTTAATTGTATTGGGTATTTATCTTCATTATTTCGAGTTATTTTAATGCCAATTTTTTAAGTTTCAAGTGCCTATTTTCCAGGTTTTTCATGCCTAAACATCCGGTCTCTACCTATGAAGTTTACATGGAAACACAAGGAAAGAATGTTGTTTCAAGCAAAATCATCAAAATCGATATGCCTTTGCCAAAGTTATGAGTGATTATACTCAAAATTTATGATGAACACTGTCAGCTATTGAGGATTTTTATGTCTAGCTCCCAGGACTATGATTACATCTACAATACGTTTACATGCGACAACAAGAAAAGAATATTCTTTCAAAGAACAAAAGAATCATTAAAACCGTTGCACCTAGGTCAAAATTATGTGAGAACATAAACGTGTACACATACACACACACATAGAGTGCTGATTCAAAATGCTTGTCAATTCCTGTACTTCTAGCCCTGTTCTAGTGAATAAATGGCTCAAGAAATAGGCAAGAACATTCTTTTTAAATCTCCCTTATTCCGAAAAATTTGACAAAGATAATATGACATCAGAGCTATTGATTAACAATTATATCTCCGACATTTTTAAATACAATTATAAATAGGATGAGGTTCCAATTCGACTCTTTTATATATTGGACTAGCAGGGTTTATATTCGATTAAGGAAGAAGATAGTCAAGTCCCACATAGGGATTGTTACATTGTATAATTCGGAGACTTGGAGATTACGAATGTTAGAGAAGAAAATATTGAGATATAATCGAAATGTGGTGTTGGAGGAAGATGAGAAGATAAAGTAGACAGAGAAAGTAACAAACAAAGATGTTTTAAAACTGGTAGGAGAGAAGAGGACGCTTTTAGCCAGCTCCGTAGGAAGGCCAATTGGATTGGACGCATCTTGCGAAAAAATTGACTTCGGCATACCACTATATCGGGTGTTGCAAAATAAGTGTTACAACTCTTGGGAGGTGACTCCTGCCACTGAGACAAGAAAAAAAGTTCTCTTCAACTTTCTGCTATCGGACATAGTTTCAGATCTACAAGGTGCCGAAAGCGTGGGAAAATGACTTTCGGACGCCAATAGTTCGGAAACTATTCAACATAAAGAGGGCGGGTAAAAAATTCACTGAAGAAGTCATACCTGCTTTATTGAATTTTGCATGTTTCACAATCCTACCGTGCACGCGCAAGGGATTCCCCAAAGGAACGTAGGGAGTCCCGGATAATCTGCCAAATGAAACTTCGTCTAAATGGATATGAATTGATAGGCTTTCTATCAGGTAACTATAATTCGTTTGTCTTAAGTCGATATCTGGAAGAAAAACAAAATGGCGGACACCTTTATGCCCGTTGTGTGTGGTTGCATAATCGCCAGGTACGGATGCTGGCCAACAGTGACGTTCTGAGTATTAATTGTGGCGAATTTGTACTCAAATGCTCTAGAAAAACATCTGGAGTGTCGGTAGAGCATAACAGATTAAGCAGGGTGATTCACATGTGTGGAAACACTTAACAAAAAATGCCCAGAAATGCACTCATACTCAGTAAACGTGAGTTCAAAGCGTCGGAAATGTAAGGATTAGCGTCAAGAACAAGAAAGCCATTGTGAATTCACCAATAATATTCCCTCAAACCGATGCAATATGATGTGCACTGTTGCATACCAACAAGGATGCAACAACTGAGGCCAAGTTCAAATTGTGCAATGGACCCAGTAAAAACTGGGTAAACTAAATGAATGTCACTAGTGGGATCGCATGATCGATATTGAAATGTGGCCAATGTGTGTGTTGATATCAACATGTAGCTAATGAACAAATGTCAACATGTCCCACTACTGCTGGTACATCGTCCCACATGCGAAAAATAGGAAAATAACTACTCGGGTCTTGAATCTGAGGCCGTGGGCTCCCAGTAGGATTGGAAACTGCGACCACGCGAGCAAAAGCGAGCGCTCTAGCCCTGAGGTTCGAAGGAGCCTCACTTTCTCTGTATTCGTTTCTTTGAGGAGTACCCACTTTGTTTGGCAAGCCCTCTTGTACAGCCTCCCGACATACTTGTGTGTTTCATTTTGTTCCTCCCACTGCACAGTTGTAAACAATCAGAGCTTTAAGACGATTCTTCCTATTTCTCATGTCGTTTTATTTTCCATATGTATGGTGTTCCAGCTGTAGTGTTAAATGTGCCAAATCGGTTCATTTTCTTTGTCTTGGCATGTGCACTGTGTGTAAGATACGAATTTCTGGAGGTATTTTCCTATATTTCGAGTACGTCATGTCTCAGAAGACGTGGGACATGATACAAGTTTCTTATTTTCACGCTCTATCAGAATTTGAATCATGCATTAAGAGATTTCTTTTCATATGTGTCGACATTGGGACAATGTCCCAAAGAAAGAGGGACATTGATACAATCTTGTTCTAGTTACGTTCTACCAAAAGGTGCACCAGATGTAATAGCAAAATGTACAACGTTATTTTCCTAGTTTTCGCACGTGAGATGGTGTTCCAGCAGTAGTGCGACATGTTGACATTTGTCCGTTAGCTACATGTTGATATCAACACACACATTGGCCACATTTCAATATACATCATGCGATCCCACTAGTGACATTTCTTTAGTTTACCCAGTTTCTTTGTGAGTTCATTGCACAATTTGAACTTGGCTTCAGTTATTGCATCCTTATTGGTATGCAACAGTGCACATCATATTGCATCGGTTTGAGGGAATATTATTGGTGAATTGACAATGGCTTTCATGTTCTTGACGCTAATCCTTACATTTCCGACGCTTTGAACTCACGTTTACTGAGTATGAGTGCATTTCTGGGCATTTTTCGTTAAGTGTTTCCACACATGTGAATCACCTTGCTTCATCTGTTATGCTCTACCGACACTCCGGATGTCTTTCTAGAGCGTTTGAGTACAAATTCGCCACAATTAATACTCAGAACGTCACTGTTGGCCAGCATCCGTACCTGGCGATTATGCAACCACACACAACGGGCATAAAGGTGTCCGCCATTTTGTATTTCTTCCAGATATCGACTTAAGACAAACGAATTATAGTTACCTGGTAGAAAGCCTATCAATTCATATCCATTTAGACGAAGTTTCATTTGGCAGATTATCCGGGACTCCCTACGTTCCTTTGGGGAATCCCTTGCGCGTGCACGGTAGGATTGTGAAACATGCAAAATTCAATAAAGCAGGTATGACTTCTTCAGTGAATTTTTTACCCGCCCTCTTTATGTTGAATAGTTTCCGAACTATTGGCGTCCGAAAGTCATTTTCCCACGCTTTCGGCACCTTGTAGATCTGAAACTATGTCCGATAGCAGAAAGTTGAAGAGAACTTTTTTTCTTGTCTCAGTGGCAGGAGTCACCTCCCAAGAGTTGTAACACTTATTTTGCAACACCCGATATAGAAGGAAAGATGGAAGGAAACGAGAAGTAAGAAAGATAATACAACTGATCGATGATTTGGGAAATAGAAGAAAATATTGAGACATGAAAGAAGTGGAAGATCGAGAAACGTGAAAGAAACATTTCCAGACACGAACCTAAGATAGAATACTTAATAATTAATGATAAAAATAACCTAGAGCAAGAGCCAGAAAATATTTCCTTACGTTTCAACACAGGCAGAAAAGTAGATAAGAGTCACCAAGAAACGATCTTCTTAGTAAAATTCAAGTATTCTTTGATCGTTTTGGTGACTGTATAACCTCGCTGCATTTCCTTTCAATACCATTATTATTTTAAAAGAAACACTAGAAAACTAGGTAATGACATTTCAAAAGCAAACACATCCTGGCTAAACTTTTGCACCATCTGCCGGCAAGTTACTGAAGTACTCTAATACAAATAAGTCTCACTTATGAAGGAGAGTATTTTGCATTTCCTCAAAGTCGCCACTAAATACTTTTAAAATTGTTTTAAAGTTGAGTGGCTGTTTTTGAAAGCCTGTTTCTCATTTGATGATCTTTTGTCCCTATCTGAGTGTATAACGATATGTTGTATTCTTTTAAACATTTTCTGGGCAATATGTGATATTTCTTTAAATATGTACTAGTCAACTATTTCTATGGTAGAAGAAGAAGAAGACACAAAAATAATTTTAATTATATTTTAAAAATCAATGTTTTCGTGTATGTATTTGTTTGTTTTGGGTAACCATGACGATAGGTTGAGTGCCGACATAGAAACAGAGTTACTGTAAGATATAATATAAATAACATCAGAGAGATCACAACGAACATAAAAAGGTATAATAAACGACATTTTGGTACCAAATTAATTTTGTTTTATTTGTGTGGCTCAAGATATATCTAAGGATCAGGGCTATAGAACATCGATTTAAGAGTAAATAGATTTATTATTCGTTCTAAGTGGCCCCCCAGTTTAAGAGTATATTGATGTATTGGATCTGTTTTTAAAAAATAGGATATGAGATAATGTGATTTATTGTATAAGTACCGAAGCGTGAGCGCCCATTAAATAATAATAATAATAATAATAATAAAAGTCGGCGCCTATATGCAATGTAATGTTATTTTGTTAATATTCTACAATTTTTATTAGCGTTGAAAAATCTTGACCAAAGATGAGACATATTTCAATTGATAAATCTCAGTGAGCTGGACAAAATGATGAGTGAGTGAAAACTCTCATGCGTAGTTTTCGACAAAATCGAAAAAACGTGATTGTTTTGTATATTTAAAAATTGATGCTGCATGATAATCACGCAACTCTTAAGACGAAACCGATACTGACGAATACTCCAAAGTTCTACATGTGCTCTCAAGAGCACATGCTGTCCGTAAACAACATCAGATGATAACCACGAAGAAGACATTATCAGGCATCGTCAACTATCGTCAAGTAATGAAGATTGATGAAATCAGCATCATTTCTGGATAAAAGGAGCCAGAACACCTCTGAAAGCATCAACCTCTACCGATTGATCACCAGCTCCACTCTCTAGGACACCTGGTCTTTTAAAGTTCCTTCATTCTTACCACTCTCTATAAGGCCTGGTCTCTGAAAGTTCCTTTATCCTTATCACTTTCTAAGACGTCTCATCTCTGAGAGCTCCTTTATCCTTACCCCAGACAACACGTACGTGTACGACACATGTGTCATATCCATGCGTAAGCCGTACATGTGCACATGTGCATTTGTGTGGATGATGAACACATACATAACCCGTGCATAAGCCGTACACGTGAATTTACGTGGATGAAGCAAACATATATAACTCGTGTATGTGCACATGTGCATTTGCGTGGGTTATGCACACGTGCATAACCAGTGACTAAGTCGTGCATTTGCACGGATAAAGCACACATTTATATAACCCGTGCCTAAGCCGTTACGTGCACATGTGCATTTGCATGGATGCAACGCATGTATGTAACCCGTGCTTAAGCCGTTATGTGCACATGTGCATTTGCATGGATGAAGCACAGATTTATATAACCCGTGCTGTAGCCGTTATGTACACATGTGCATTTGCGTGGATGCAGCGCACGTACATAACCATGCTTGAGAGGTGCATGTACATATGTGCATTTGCGTAGATGAAGCACATTTAAATTATCGGTGCTTAAGCCGTTGTGTGCACATGTGCATTTGCACGGATACTGCACGTGTGTATGAGACATCCATAATACCGCGCAAGTGTATACTTTTACTTTCATTCTTTTATTCTCATTCTCATCAACAATATAAAGTAACCTCCATTTTTGGTAGGTGTCGTTTTTTCTTCAGGCGGTGTTATAGAGACTTTTCGACGAATGACAGCTGAATGATTGTAAAAACTCCATAACGTCCACTGAGCTAGGATACAAGATCTACAGGTGGCAGCATTGTACTGTTGTAACTACTGTCAGACAGTTCATAGGTTTACAAAACTATTTTCGTGCATTGTGCTGTCTGGGACCACTCTCTATGACGCCTGGTCTCTGAGAGCTCCTTTATCCTTAGCACTCTCTAGGACACCTGGTCTCTAAAAGTTCCTTCATCCTTACCACTTTCTAAGACGTCTCGTCTCTGAGAGTTCCTTTATCCTTACCAGTCTCTAACAGTGGCGAAGCATAATTCCACAAGTAGGGTGGGCCCAGCAAACTAATAACACAAATAACATTTAATGTATCATAAAATGCTTAAAATTACACTCAGAATTCTATTTTTCTTATTGAGTTAAACAAACAAACAAACAAAACTACCAAATCTATTTACTTTAAAGACCTTTCTTAGCTGTATTTCTAACGCTGTTTAGAGTTGAATTTATGTAGCCCTGCATACATTTATAGTAATTATTTGTTGTTGTTATTATTATTATTCGACAATAGTCGATGGGTGATGTCCCTTGTTAGTAGATACTTTTGCATAATTCAACTCATTCAATATGAGTTTTCAAGATAATTATGTGAATTTATTTAACGTCGGAGATACGATTGAGAAAGCAATTATTTAAAAAAAAAAAAAATACTGCTGTGGGCAAGCCGAACTGAAGATTGTAGTATCAGCATCTTCCCAATGCTGAAGCCATTTCTGGAATTCTCTGATGAAGAATTGCTACAACAAGTCCAACAAGTCCATCATCTGAATGATTTAGTTAGTAAATTCAGAGACCACTTCCCTCTAGCATTTTTTTGAAGAGTCTTGCATAAGAAATGCTGACATATAATTAAGGGTCCATTTAGTTGTAGAGCGACATCTTCAAATTTGAATTTTAAGTAGCTCAGAATTTTGTTCAATTTTTGTCAATTTTTGTCCACCCAAGAGAAAATTTTGTACCATTCAAATAAATGATTGAAGGCCATTTCAAAATTTGGGACACTTCGATCATCTGTAGTGGGACATTTTCAAATTTGAATTTTAAGTAGCTTAGAATTTTGTCCAATTTTTGTCCACCCAAGAGAAAATTTTGTACCATTCAAATAAATGATTGAAGGCCATTTCAAAATTTGGGACAGTTCGATCACCTGTAGTGCGACATCTTCAAATTCGAATTTTAACTAGCTCAAAATTTATGCCAAATTTTGTCCATTCTTGCCCACTCATGACAAAATTTTGTACCATTGAAATAAACGAGGGAGGGCCATTTCAATATTCGGTTACTTCGGTCACCTGCAGTGCGAATCTTCAAATTCGAATTTAAATTATTCAGAATTTTTTCTAGCTTTTGTACATTTTTGTACCGCCAAGAAAAAAGTATATCATTGAAATAAACGAGGGAAAATATTTTCAAAAATTCTTTACTTCCAACAGCTATAGTGTGACATCTTCATATTGCAATTTAAACTAGTTCAGAACTTCGTACATTTTTTTACCACCAAGAAAAATGTACCATTTTGTACCATTCAGATAAACGAGAGAGCGTCACTTCAAAATTTGGCCAATTCGATTACCTGTAGTGCAACAATATTCAAATTCGAAATTTCGTTAACTCAATTTTGTCCGATTTTTGAACAGTTTTGTACTATTTAAATAAACAAAGGTGGGCTATTTAAAATCTTAGCTACATTGATCATCTGTAGTGCGACATCTTCAAATTCGAATTCTAAAAAGCTTAGAATTCTATAAATTTTTTGTACATTCTCGTACCACGAGCAAAACATTTTATACCATACAAATAAACAACGTGGAGTCATTTCAAAATTTGGCCGCTTCGAACACCTGTAGTGCGACCTCCACAAATTCATTCTCAAATTTAATTAACTGAAAATTTTGTCCTGTTTGTAAATTTTTGTACCACAAAGTAAACATTTTTTACCTTTCAATTAAAATACGGACATTCAAATTTTTGTATAACGTAATGAAACATAAGAAATGTCAAAAGGATGTCAACTAATTGTTAGGCCTACTCAACACAAATTGTAAATTTAAGAGTTATCGAGCCTGTACATCACGTGTTCAAAATGTTGACCATCACGTCTAAACATTTTTCATAGCCATTCTGTGGATCGATGAACATGTTAGTGAACACGGCTTACTGGAACAACAAAACAAATGATCGAATCTTCTCTCTTAACTCCAGTACAGTGGTAGGGTATTATCTATTCGGAAAATTGCTTCCTTTAGTATACCCCACATGGAAGCATTTCCACTCACCTCCTGGCCCACACCGTATGAGTGGAAATAGTGCTCTAAAATAAACACCTTCTCCCCTGTTGTGAATAACATTATCTTCGCTTCAAGTGCATACTCCGCTAGTCCACACACAGCTAAGCATACAATGTGGCGCTCACAGCTTGTACCACATTGCGCCCGCGCGCCATGTGCACGCGAATGTCAGTACTGTTTATTTTGCTGCATACTGTAAGAGGTACAATTCTTTTTCTTGGTGGTACAAAAATATACATGAATTCGGACAAAATTATGAGCTAATTAAAATTCGAATTTGAAGATTGTCGCACTATATGTGATGAAATCGGCCAAATTTTGAAATGACTCTTCCTCGTTTATTTGAATTTTACAAAAAATTTTCTTGATGGTAAAAAATGAGCGAAGTTCTGAGCTACATAAAATATTAGAATATTCGAATATAACATAATAGTGTTGACAACGGCTCGGCTCACGGCTCAGTCACCACTGAGCCGAGCCGAGAACTGAGCCAAGCCAACAGCTCACCCAACCGAGCCGTATCGATCCGATGGCTCACCTGAGCTGAGCCGAACCGAGCTGGTGGCTCACCTAAGTCGAGCCAAAGCGAGCTGCTGGCTCACCTTAGCCGAGCCGAACTGAGCCGGTGGCTCATCGCAACAGAGCCAGCTCAAGCAGATGACCCAATTAAGAGGCCCCATTACGGTAAAATTAAAATACCGCTAATTTTACAGTAATTATGTGATATCTTCAATTGGATAAAAGATAATAGAAAAGTAGAACAAGACTCACTTGACAATATTATTTTACATAAGATACCGTTATCATGACTCACTTATCTGCTTTCGATTTCCGGCCATTTAGAAAATCGGCATTTATTTTCGTGCTCCTAAATGGTTGCAATTGGAAATCTACTAGTTGACTCGTGATAACGGTACCTCATGCAAAATAATATTGTCTAGGGCGGTCTTGTTCCACATTTTTATTATCTTTTATCTATTTGAAGATATCACATAATTACTGTAAAGCTAGCGGTATTTTATTTTCGCCGTGATGGGGCCCCTTAAGCCGAGCCGAATTGAGTCCATGGCTAACGTAAGTCGAACTGAACCAAGCCGTGGCTCACCTGAGTCGAGCTGAACCGAGTCGATGGGCCACCTGGGCCGAGCCGATGGCTTATGGCAACCGAGCCGGCTCGAGCCGAGCCGGTTGACATCACTATGAAGATGTCGCACTACAGGTGTTCGAATTGGCCAAACATTGAAATGACCCCTTGGTAGATCTAAATGGTAGAAATTTTTTACTGGTGATAGAAGAAAGTACAAAAATTGGACAAAATTCTAAGCTTGTTAAAACTAGGAATTTAAAGATGTTACACTACAGATAATCCATATGGATAAAATTTTAAAATGTCCTCCTTCGTTCATTTAAATATTAAAAAAATATTTTTGGTTGTGCAACAACAGACACGGATCGAACAAAATTATGAGCTAATTCAAATTAGAATTTAAATATTGTCGCAG
Source organism: Thermobia domestica (assembly GCF_964235325.1). Taxonomy (NCBI): domain Eukaryota; kingdom Metazoa; phylum Arthropoda; class Insecta; order Zygentoma; family Lepismatidae; genus Thermobia; species Thermobia domestica. The sequence continues at coordinate 42,362,067 of NC_137465.1, forward strand.
TACAGGTGATATAATTGGCCAAATTTTGAAATGACCCTCCCTCGTTTATTTTAATGGTACAAAACTTTTCTTCGTGGTAAAAAAAAAATGTACGTAGTTCTCAGTTAGTCAAAATTAGAATAAGATGATGTCGCACTACAGGTGGTCGAACTGGCCCAATTTAAAATTACCCTCCTTTGTTAAATTGAATGATACAAATTTTTTTCTTGGTGATACAAAAATTAACAAAAGCTAGACTAAGTTCTAAATAATTAAATTAGAATTTCAAGATTCGCACTACAAGTGATGGAAGTGGCGAAATTTTGAAATAGCACTCGCTCTTTTATTTGAATGAGGACAAAAATTGAAGAAAATTCGAAAACCTGGAGCTAGTTAAAATTCAAATCTGGAAACATCGCAGTACAGTTGATCGAAGTGGCCAAATTTTGAAGTATCCCACTCTCGTTTATTTGAATGGTACAAATTTGAATGGTTTAGTTGAATGATTATCCTTCTGTCTCTATTTTTACACATTATTATTTTCTCGTCCTGGGACTAGTGTCAATCGACACGCCTGGGACTAGTGTCTAAGGTTTATACAGATTACTATGATTTCCTAAAACTTGGCTACTGAAGAACTGCTGCTTCTCCCAGAACTCTCTTCGTCTGGCTACTCCATTTAGACCAATTCGGTAGGGGTGGCCCTTCTGGTAGTGAACTATCACCGACATAGCTCTAAATTTCACTGTAGCACGCAATCTTCCTCACCCGACACATAAGTGTCTACGTAAAGGTATTGTTTATACTAAACGCAATGTTAACTTGAGATCCACATCACAAGCGCATTAGTACATGTCGGCGCGCGAACCTTTTCACAGGGAAGTTTTTGTATGTGGGTGTGTGTGGCGCTGCTCTGGGTTTCAACTGGCGCTGCTCTGGGTTTCAGCTGATATGAGCGGAGTGGTGATTTCTCGTCCTTTTCCTGCCGTTTACGAAAAATATGTTTCTTGGTCTATTTGTTTTAATAATTCATGAAGATACGACAATAGTAATAAATGTATTGGAAACTCGTACGTCATGTATTTGCAATCCTCTCAATTAAAACCCGAGAGCATGAAAACTATTTTGCTTATTTATTTCAATTGATTAAGATAAGAAAAGATAAGAAATGAAGTTATTCTCATATATCTACCTGGAAAAGGTCACTCATAAACAGAAACATACGAGCAGCCACCCTCCCACACAATAAATTAAAAATACGATATTTTTTTTCTCAAAGAACAGAAACTCTACATTGGCACTGAGTAAACCAGCAGCGAACCGGCAACAATCATATCAACAATTTCTTCAATAGTTTTGTCTGCATATTTTTCTCTTAGTCGAGCGTACACAGTGATGACAATTTACTTTGCTTGACTTTAAACAGGTTTCCCTTCCTCGTGTTTGCGATAATACTGAGAAGATGATAATTCGGATTCATTCATATTTTCAACTCCGCGCTTAACACTCTCCATGGTTTCAGTTTCAGTACACCTACGTACCCACTCTAACGCATGCGCGACGACGATATTTGGCAGAGCAGTGTTACTCTCTGCACAAAAATTGCAAAAAGTTACATGTGAGACCCGTTCTTTCTTTTGTTTCATTTATCAGCAGGCAAAGAAGTTTCTTAGGTGGTAGCTACTCTATTTAATTTATATATCATATAAAAATATTAAGCCATTTCCTATCCATTGTAGACGGTTTCTAACATTGATCAATTAACTAATTTTACTGGTCCTCTGTTTTTATTATAAGATTTTTCAAGTTTATAATCTTGCAACACTTGCAAGAGACTCGCATCTTAGCTGCCGGCTTTTCACTCCTTTCTTTCCTTCTCTCTTTCCGATTCTGAGTCGTGACGTCATTTTCTTAACCCGTTACTAATAAATCTAGTACCTTTTATATTAAATATTGTTTCTGTATTGACATTTTTATATACTTGAACTCAATTAGCTCTTTGAATTGATCTCCTAAGTAATGTTTTATGTGTGTAACGTGAAGAACTATTTAATATGCGCGGAGTCGCCTGAATTGAAGCTGCGTATCTCGGCTATCAGAATAAGGTCGCGGCGAGTATAGTTATCGGGCAGGAATATAGTGTACCGAATTATGTTGTACTTAATTCAAGATCATCTTAACCCATGAGTCGATGGTTATTTTTTTGGGGACCCACCGATCAGAATTACACATATTATGTGTAACATGTAATAGCATGGGAACCAGCACATTGGTTTGTCTAGGAACCGGTATTGGTGTTAAGACAGCATTGACTCAATTAGATTCATAAGACTTACAAAGAACCCACTTACGAGAGCAAGTTTCTTTAAAATTTATAGTCGTGATATTAACGCACTTGACTACTAGAAACTTTGAAAAGAAGAAATATTAAGCTATGAGTTAAAAATTATATTTGCTTATGACTAACGACTTTCATTCCTTGTTTCATATGCATAAAAATGTATTGTTATAATTTAACCTGTTCTTGCTAAAGTAGATGAAATAAAATTGAGAACTAATCTATTACGAAAGTGCTATCTAATGTTGATGTAATCTAAGTAGGAATATGCTGATAGTTTGTCGCCAAGAGTAATTTATTTTTGAAAATAATAACAATAATAATAATGGCTCATAAGAAATTCGTGATAAGCTTCTCTGCTTTGAATATATCTTCCAAAAGCAAGACAACTATGTTTAGTTTTCACTTTAGAGTCAGTGGGAGATCTCCAGAAGTCATCCTTACATTAGTATCAGCACAAACGAAAATGAATAGTAACATATGCACTGAAACTCAAACATATAGGCTATCTTTACTGTATCATCCATTATATTTTACATTTTGGAACTTTTCATGAGCGGAAACGGAGGATTAATATCTCACTCCATGATTAAGAGATGAAAGACACATTTTCAATGTTTCATAATTTGATTCCAGAAGCTTGAAGTAGTCCTAATATTGTAATGTACAATGTAATATAAGTGAAAGTTATTAGCATCAAAAATTTGAAACAAAAATTCGGAAAATCTTGTAAACGTTCGTCGTAATTTGGAAGTACAGTATGACTCCTAACATTTAACTCCAATTATCCAAATCGATACCTTGGCGTAGGAGACCCGGTTCGATTCCCGGCGGGAGCTCATGTGGCTCGGATTCCACACTAATCAATAGGCCCACGTCTCATATAGCCTCGCTGCTGAACGGGACGTAAAACTCAAAATGAACTCAACCAAATCGTTACCGTAAATAAACAAGTAGCTGTGTCATTTGTACACCACGTGAAGAAGTTCAGTATGTATGACGTAATATTTTTTTCCAATTAATATTGAAACCGGGTTTCTACCACTTTCGGTTTTAGTAGATTAGCACTTTCAATCCTACTGTAGTTCCGGAACGACAGGCTGTAAACTTACCTTAAATCCGAGTGTCGTTCGGGAACGACACGTCCATTTAGAATTTAAAATACTAACCAGAAATGAATTTTGTATGCTCTTTGATTTGAGAAAGTAATTTTGAGTGCTTTGTAAATTATCTATTGGCGAATCTGATCCAAGAATGCCTTTCAGTCATTGTAGAAAGAGAACTGAAGAAGGTATATCATTATCATTCATAAACTTTATAGTATTATTACTTTGCAATAAACAAAGTTATTGTTTGCAGTGATTTTTCAAATAGCTCTTGTTCAGAAACTGGTATCTTCTAGTAGATTGGTACTTTTTCTTATATTTCTGAAAGTTTCAACCGTTTAGAGTAAAAACTTAAGAAGATATGATTTTTAAAAATAACCCTTATTTTCTCCAGGACACAGGACTTTGTCAATTCAAATAACCCTAGGATTGAAAGTGTTAATAAAGGTAGATATGGTATCTCTTTTTGAGACGCTGAAGTGAGTCCAAATAACACTTCATTGCTATCTGTTACCGTTTCGGCACTATAGTAATCAACGTAAAAAACGAAATTGCTAATATCTACCACTTCCGGTGGAAGGATCACCTCCATTAAGAAACTCGATTGCGAACTTTTAACCTTCTATATTCTGGCCAAAATTCAATTTGATCCAACAAGTAGCCCTTGATAATTTTTGTTTCCCGGACGGATACACGGACACGGACTGTGTAAATACGGTACATAACGGAGTTTTGATAAAGCAGACTCTAAAAAAAATTACATTTTCAGAAGAAAAAACCTATTGGAATGCGAACTGTATGCATTCGCACGTAAAAATATAGTTTCCCTGAAATTCCTATTTGAACCAAGGTTAACATTTGGGTTTCATTCAAATTTTCTGAGTTGTTTTCAATTGTTTGTAGCAAGAGTGATCTTATTTATAACACACTAGCTCAATTACCCGCTTCGCTGGGTTAAAAAAATAAGAAAGACCGGTAATATGTGCTGTTAGTAATTCACTTTTTACTATTACTCAAGCGCTCTCTAACATCGATCATTTTTATATATCTCCTCCTTCCCTAAGTTGCGAAGCTGGATTTGGATTTTAACGGCATCTGGAGTGTCACTGTTCATCTCAGCGACCCCGAAAAGTACGAATTCGACACTAATACCGGTCATTTTCGATCATTTTTATATATCTCCTCCTACTCCTCCCCTAAATTGCACCGTCAAAGTGAAATGATATAAAACTTATCCCAGGCCCGAACCTCATCTATGTTGAAAATTTAATCGAGATCAGTCGGGTGGTTCAAGGGTTATTAAGTCACAAACATAGTCACTTTCATTTTTGTTTATGTAGAATAAGCCTACGCTTTTATTAAACAAATCTCACAACTTAACATTTTCTTAGATAATGATTTTCCCAATCATCTGCATTTTTTGTATATCCGGATTACATCCAGAATTCATTAAGCCTGATTATTGGAGTTTCACTGTAACTAACTTATTTACTTCGATTTGAAACAACTTCCGCAAACTGAAAGGATAAACCAACATATATTGATGACACAAGGAAAGAAGTATCAGCAGTAATCAATGAAGAGGTTAAAGTTACATAACCAATGCAACAAAACTCAACTCCCCAGCGGTTTACAAACTGTTAGTTCTATAGACAGAATGCCTAATAATCAATATTTTATCTCATAAATGTCAACGTTATGATACCATAATTCTCTCTCTGAAGAGCCCTAACATAAATACTCGATGAGAGAGAATTCTACTAGTAATGGCCATTGTTGCTATGAAACGTGAAGTATACTTCATTGTCTCCAGCATCTAAATTACAATGGGACGCGTTGGAGAGGGAGGGGAGGAACAGGCAGAATTTATTAATCGATCATCAAAATGCAACAATAATTTTCAGAATCAGAAAAAGAAGTATCAATCAATTAGAGTTGATTGTTCCTAAATCAATTTGTGACTGGAAATGAAACTACTTAATGGGGCTTCATCGAATGAGGGCATTGACTCTATCTCGTATAATGAGATGAATATATACATACATTTCGTGGTTTGTGCAGAATGTTAACAATATGTTATGAGCAGTAAGTTTTTATATGTATAGTGTTCCGCGAAATATTGATATTACAGCATATTCCATTTCTCAGATTGCTATTTGTTATTGAAATGACACGAGGAGAGTAATTTTGAAGTGTATGTATTTTCAGTGTTTTCTTAGTCCAAGATCGAACAATCAGCCGCTCAAATAACATAAAAGTGTTGAAACCATACCAGAATAGCTTCACAACTAAAGAAGCAGGAAGGGAGACAACAGGACAAGTGACTATCTAATAATGTGTTCACATTCCATTTAAAAAATTGTATTAAATGACATACAATTTAACACAGATTCAGAACCGCATAGTTGAGTGATTAATACGCGTTTTTTTTTTTTTTTTTTTTTTGTCACTGACAAGGGTACCCTATTTAGAGTGGCCCATGAAATGAAATGAAACGAAATCATTGAGGTTTTACGTCTCACGGTTATGCCGGTTAGATTAAAGGAGACGGTGATGATTAGAAGCGAATGAAATAGTGGAATGAAGAAAGTGGGAGGAAACGGGAGAACCCCGAGAAAACCCACGCACACGGTGTTTGTCCACCACAAAGCTCAGTTCGAGAGAACTGGGATCGAACCAAGAACCCCACGCACCGGAGGTGAACGCTCTACCACTGAACTACCGCGGCCCCGGCCCACGAAAGAGATTACACACAGCTTTTCCAATCTGATACTCATTCTGGAGCGATACATCACTTCCACAATACCTTTTCGAAACAAGACAGCTTTAACTCCTGATTTGTAGACAACCCAATCAGCATCGGAGAAAAACTGCGGGTAACGATTCGAACTTCACTTTAAACAATAGATGTCCAGTCTCATAGCCTCGGTGCTGAAAAAAGGAATTTTACTCAATAACAATTCAGTTTTTCCCTTTTAAATGATGAAGCTATAATAACATATTTATTTGTACAGTGTTGCCCAGAAGACGAAAAATTTCTCTCATCTCGTCTCGTAAAGTATCTTTTTAAAATTCGAGACGAGACTAGAAACAAGAATTGTCATCTCGTTTTTGAGACGAGACAAGAAATGTCACGAGTTTCGAGAGCAACATTAGTTCGTTCAAGTCCTAGATCTCAAACACTGTTTTAATGTTAGATGAGTCATAGTATAAACACTATAAATTGATAACTTGATTCTACAAACATAATGAAGTGTATTTATCAACTATTAAAGATATTCTAATCGTTACGCATTAAATTTTAATAATAAAAAAAGATTAAATGCTGTTAATATCAACTTTTCGTGGAACTGTCGTGACTCGGAAAGATTCTGGTAACTTCTGGATGATAAGAATAATATCAAGTCATGTGCACGACTTTACAAAACGAAAAGCGTACCGAGAATCGCGACGAGACGAGACTTCTATAAAATTTAAGAGAACGAGACGAGAAATCCTTATTTCTTGTCACGTCTCGTCTCGTTTTATGAGCACCACTAAGCATATACGGTAACAAACCAAACGTGAAATAGAAAACTACGTCTATTGACTATTACTGACTCTTATAATCTGGGTCTAGGTCAAAACCCCCACAGCCAAAATTCCCACATTCCAAGAAATGTCAAAACGCCCACACGATCGGTCATAACCCCCATACAAATGGACAAATCTCCCAAATACACGAACGGTCATAACCCCCACAGCCAAAACCCCCACACTCAAGAAATGTCAAAACGCCCACACGATCGGTCATAACTCCCACACAAATGGACAAATCTCCCAAACGCACGAACGGTCAAAACCCCCACAGCCAAAACCCCCACACTCAAGAAATGTCAAAACGCCTACAAAATCGGTCAAAACTCCCACGCAAATGGACAAAACAGCCACACATAGCAACGGTCATAATCCCCACATAAATGGACAAAACCCCCACACAAACGGTCAAAACTCCCACATGCAGAAATTGTCACAACTGCCACACAAATGGACAAAACCCCCACACAATCGGACAAATCCTCCACACTCTGAAATGATCGTGATTGCACGTCTTTGTTGCGGCTCTCTATGACGCCCACTTTAGTGTTTCTGTCATTAGAAAACAGTGCAAGAAGAATAGTTGCAACATCAGTTTAAGTGGAATAAAAAACGTTATTAAAAAGTACAAGGGCAAGACATGCAACCAGGATCATTTCAGAGTATGGGAAATTTGTCCGATTGTGTGGGGGGTTTGTCCATTTGTGTGGCAGTTGTGACAATTTCTGCATGTGAGAGTTTTGTCCATTTGTGTGGGGGTTTTGTCCATTTATGTGGGGATTTTTGACCGTTGCTATGTGTGGCTGTTTTGTCCATTTGTGTGGGAGTTATGACCGTTGGAGGTTATGACCGATTACCAGTGTGGGGGTTTTGGCTGTGGGGGTTATGACCGTTCCTGTATTTGGGAGATTTGTCCATTTGTGTGGGGGTTATGACCTATCGTGTGGGCGTTTTGACATTTCTTGAGTGTGGGGCTTTTGGCTGTGGGGGTTATGACCGTTCGTGTATTTGGGAGATTTGTCCATTTGTGTGGGGGTTATGACCGTTTGTGTGGGCGTTTTGACATTTCTTGAGTGTGGGTGTTTTGGCTGTGGGGGTTTTGACCGGTTCCCTATAATCTGGCAACCCTATAAAGTAATGCAGAATACCATTAATGTCCCCAATCCCAACACTAGGGATGGCCACAAAGTTCCGATTCCGTCGGAACTGGTTCCGCTAGGTACCGATTCTTGGAGATTCGGTTTTCAGAACCGGTTCCAGACCTGGATCCGAAAAAACGGTTCCAGAACCGGATCTTAGGAACCGTTTCTAGACCTGAATCCGTAAATCCGGTTCCAGAACCGGATCCAGGTCTGGACCTGGATTCGAAAGCCCCCAAAGACCCGCAAAGGAGACACAAAGTTCACCTTCAAAACACTGCAAAGAGAAACACGCGCTCTTGCCCCCCCAGAAAAAAATTTGGTCCACCAGTGGGTGTTTAGCTAAATGAGTTTGTCAATTTGCCTGTTTAGTCAATGAGTTTGCCAGTTACCAAGTTTGATTAGCCAAATGAGACAAGCGGGCTCCGCCTGGGCACCTGCCTGTCGCTTCCACCATTTCATCTAGCACACTGTTCACACCCTGCCAGCAGCTCGGGTTTAGCGTAGGGTCACAAAGTTCCGGTTCCGGAGGAACCGGTTCCACGAGGAACCGGTTATTCGAAATCAGGTTTTCAGAACCTGTTCCAGACCTGGATTCGAAAAAACTGTTCCAGACCTGGATCCGAGAAACCGGTTCAGAACCGGATCCGTTCAGAGCCGAAAATCGATTCCACCAGGAACCGGTCAGGCCATCAATACCCAACACACACCATCCAATAACACCACATAAACGCAACAACAGCGACTTCATAAAACAAATCCAAAAACTCATCATATGCTTAGTACTTCATAAAATTTAATTTTATATAATATATTATAAGGTTGTATACTGGTGCATGGATACCGCAGTGAGGGGAAAGGGGTGCAATTTCTCCTCCCTGGATTTTTGAAAGTGGTTCGGTTCTCCTAAATACATAGCAAAATATATTAGATTCATTTATTTACCCACCACAGTATTTAATATATGTATTTACTGTAGTTAATAAAGTTATGCAATCTGCGTCGACAATGATTGCTTTACATGAAATATTAAGTGCATCAAGATCAGTGGCGGATCTAGGCCTAGCCCCCCCCCCATTTAGTGTTTTTAGTGGCAAAAATAATTTAATCTATTATTTAAGAATTTTTGAAACTTTATTTTAAACTCACGTTATACCTATCATAGTCTCGGTTCTGGCTATCCCCCCTCCAGTTATTACCTTCTAGATTCGCCATTGATGAAGATGTGCATATTCACGACTTCGCTTATATGTTGGTCTTTTGTTCCCTTTAAAAAAAAAAAAACTGCAGCCGTTTCTGTTACTGACGTATAACACCGAACTTGAATAAAGATTTAACTATTAACAAACAAATACATTCAAACTTGTAAATTCTTTTCACAGTAGTTCGCAAGCAAATAATGATGCCATAAATGAAAACAAACGTTAACAAACTAAAGTAAATATGTACATAAAACTAGAACCGACGCCATTATGATCCATTATTATCTCGGGATTCACGTACGCACACAACCAACGCAAATGCAGCTATCTGAAAGCGTGAAATCTGTTTTCATACAAATTATTAATGCAACAGCACTTATAAACAGGAAATTTGATTATTTGTACAAATGAAGTGAATGGATTTAATACGATTTATGATCGTGGCACAAATCTCTTATAGAGGATTAAACATTCGCCAGTGACCCCCATCAATATAGATGTATAAGCTATTTTTTACTTTTAAAAAAATGTTTTGTTTACAATTCCCTAATTATCCTTGGTTTATTTTTAGTACAATGGATTGGCAAAAAATCATTCGTCTGTCACGTTACCTCTTCCTACACACAATATTTGTGTGACCACAATTCATACACCTGACACTGATTCCATATAACGAGATAGATAATTAAAAAAGAAATACCCATAATTAATGTTGTAAATTCAGCTCACCTCACAAGAGGGTTCGTTTTATAACGAACAAGAGTACCTTTGATTTCCAGAATCGTTACCTAGAATATTTATAGTCAATACGCTATTTAAAAAAAAAAATAATAATAATAATCGCAATTACATTGTGTGAATGCTAGGATGACAGATTTCGTAGTATAAGTTTTACTCAGGAGTGCCCACAAGGGGGGCTATGACGCAAACTGTGTCATTGAAATATTTGGGGGGGTTAAAAATCTATATAAATATGTTTGAGGGGGTGTAAAAATTAATCGAAATTTTTTTTTTCATGGAAGAACACCTATGGATAGACAATTGCGGGGGTTGCGTCATGGACATAAGGGGGGCACCACTGTTTTACTTTATCTATTTTTTCGAAAATGTCTATATTTTCGTTGTAGACATTTTTTATCCAGCCTCGATTTACACACTGAAACATCCAGGATAGTTTATTGAAAATAATCCGGACTTTAAAACAATTGTGTATTGATGAATATCAATTCTCCGTAGGGATGCGCACGAGACAAGATTTGCGGCTGTCTCGTCTCGAAAATGTGCTGTAAAAATGATGTCTCGACTCGAAAAACGTATATTTCTCTATTGGAAGAGCCGTGTCTCGACTCGAATTTTGTCAGGAAAATCCTGTCTCGATTCGTCTCGTGCGCATCCCTAATTCTCCGAATAAAACTGCTTCTTGGAGAATGGGAGGTCTTCCATTTGATTTTTCTATTTTAAAAATTACAGGGATAGTTTACTTTACTATATAGTACGCGATGTAGAGAAGTAATCCGATCTTGTCGTGGAGATAGACCTGAAATAGTTCAGAGTGCATTTGAAATATTTTCCTGTGAAGGCCTTTGGCATTCGACTTATTAGCCATCATATTTGGAATTTAAAGTGTCAAATTTTCGCTTAAAAGTTACTAATTGTTATTAAGAACAAGAATTAGGCCTCAAATTATCTATAACAGCTTTGTTCCATGTATCTTCTTCTAATTCTTGTTCCTAATAACAATTAGTAACTTGTAAGCGAAAATTTCACTCTTTAAATTCCAAATATGATGTCCAGTTAGTTGACGTTGAGTAAATGCAATATTCGCTGGAAATGAAAATTTGCTAAAAATCAGCTAAGAACGAACTGGAGACACGATCGTAAAACTTATGGATGCAGTTAAAACTATTATAATAAAGATTAATGAAACTATTAAATTTTATACAATTGATGTAGCAAATTATATAACCAATAACGTAAAACTGTTTTACTGTACAAAAATTTCTTGTTCATAATTTTCTACGGGAACTCCCGTTTCCTCCTACATTCTCTTTCCACCAATTCTCCCATCGTCATTCAGTTGTCTTAATCATCTGTCTTTCTTAGTTTTAAGGACATAATCATTAAACTCAAAGATTTCATTTAATTTCATTTTCACTGCACAACAAGTAGCAATGTCACGAGTACATTGCCTAGGAGTTAAGTCTTTATGACATGATATTTACTGAAATTAATAATGAAACTAATAGAGAGATTAGAGTGGAGATAAAATATATCCTCACCATGCTTAATTGACTGCAGAAAACTGCTTTCGCTATCTAGTACAGTTTTTACTTTATAATGAACATTAAAACCGGAAGCGATTAGATTTATCACTACTGTTTCTAGTATAGAGATTAGAGTGAAAACGGAATATATTCTTGGGACGCTTAATTGACTGTAGAAAACCATTTCTACTACCTAGCAAAGTTTTTATTCTATGATGAGTAACATCAAAACCGGATTAGACTTATCACCCGTGTGATAGAGATTAGAGTGGAGATGAAACATATTCTTGGACGCTTAATTGATTGCACGTAACCATTCCTCCCTATTTATTATTCTTTTAACTTTATAGCGACCAGCGTCAAAACCGAAAGTTGATAATCTCTTCCAATTCCGGTTTTATTAGAGAGATAAGAATGGAGACGAAATATATTCTTGGACGCTTAATTGATTGTAGGAACCACTTCTCGCTATCTATTACTGCTTTTACTTTATAGCAATCAACATTAAAACCGGAAGTGGTTGATTTTTTAGCCACTTTCAATTTAAATAGAGACTTAAGAAAGAAAATGGCACATATTTGTTGAAAGTTAAATCGATTCCAGAAAACCACTTCTCTATATCTCTTATTGATTTTGCTTTATGTAGTTCAATATTCAAACCAGAAGTTTCAGTATATTTACATCATTTCCACTTCTGGTTTTATTAGACAGTTAAGGACTCTTGGGGCTCAAAATTGATTACAGAAGATCGCTTCTCACTATCCATTACAGTTTTTCCTCTATAGTGATCGTTAAAATCGGAAATTGTTCATTTCTACCAGTTCCACTTTGAATACGATCTCCATCTACGAGCTCAGTTCCCTAACTTTTGATCATCTACACACGGTCCAAAATTGAAGGTGATGCACCAAGTAGTTCTGGATATTTCTTGTCTCTCGGACGGACGAGTACACGGAAAAGGGAATTATAAATGAATTTTAGTAAATCAAACTCCTTATCCTTACATACTCATTAATGTAGTACATCATTTCTCATGAAAAAAATCCAAAAAAAGTAGTTTATTCTTCAAATAAGTTCTTTTTGGATCAAAAGATCCAATATATTTCAGGCAAAAATTTTCTTGTAGGCCTCATATATAGAGAACTACATATAGCGTAGTCAAACCAAAAGTTACAATTTACTCAGTATGATGTGCTTATTCCGTAAAAAAAAGAAAAAAAACACGAAAACTCGATTTAAGGACCGTTCAAAAATTTTGTAGCCTCTGATCCACATAATTCAATATATTTCATAGAATCAAACATTTTCTTGTTTGACGATTATATCAAAAACGACTTAGGCGACTTTGTTTACTATTCATATTCATCATCCGCGGTGGTTCAGTGGTAGAGCGTTCACCTCTGGTGCTTGGGGTCCCGGGTTCGATCCCATCCCCCGCCAAGTGAACTTTGTGGTGGACAAACACTGTCTGCGTGGGTTTTCTCGGGGTTCTCCCGTTTCCTCCCACTTTCTTCATTCCACCATTTCATTCATCACTCATCATCACCGTCTCCTTTAGCGTAATCGTGGGACGTGAAACTCAAATATTTCATTTCATTTTTTCCAAAAACTTTAGGGTTAATTTGTTTAGTACACAAATAAGGTCCTGCGTATAAATCGCAAAACTAATAAATTCTTTTTAACGACGCATCGCTTTGTGGATAAAACTTCACAAAAACTAGATCATTTGTCTGAATTCTAGATTTACCTGCTTGTTGATGTTCTATTTTCTGATTTTGCAAACGAAATTTTTGCGCTCTACGAAGATGTACCATACTAACAAGATGCGAATAATCCATTTCATCATCTTCATTAAGTTTAATATTAAAATGTTGCTCTATTGGCTTTATAGAGTCTGTTCCATTATGAATATTCGCCGGAGCAACACCCAAGGTATCCGAAACTCAATAATTTAAAAAGTAGGTGATTTCTGTAACATATTTAATCCAGTCAGTGTGTTTGTTTCGATCAATTACTAATGGGAATATATTGGTAATTATTACTAAGATCCAAAGTTTTAATGTTAGTTTCATTTACAGAAATACACTCTTGCGAATAAGTTGCTGACGTGGCTTTAACCCATTGCACGTCAGCCACATCGTTTAAATTGCCATTACCAAATGATTCGGTTAGGTTGCATTAAGTAGTGCAATCTGGAGTACCGTTCTGTATACTGTATCTCTGTATACCAAAGATTCCTCCATATCTTTGGTTTTATTTTAAGAATTTCTGCCACGTATGAAATTGTTACGAAATCCATTTCGAGAAAAATTATATGTACTGTTTACCTGATTTCTAAATGTTGTACGATTACTATTTCTATCTCTTCTGAAATTGGGTTCGGTTCTACTACCGGTATCATTGAATCTATAATTACTTCTTACATTAGGACTAGCTCTACATTCTTCACGCACATTGATATTTCGGATTGGAATATGCTTGGTTTGGCTTCGGTTGTTATTACTTTGATTTCGATTAGTGTTACTTTGCACCATTGATTAATTTTCAAAATTTTGTACTATCATAATGAGATGATTGAAATTAATGCATTGTGCAGAAATCAATATTTGCTGCAACCTAAAAGGTAACAACATCCGGATCGATGCTATGATTCGTGATTCCTGTTGGTATGGATTCATTCATTTCAACTCATTATATACGGAAATCACAAAACCAGTAAGATTCTTATCAATTTTGGAATCGTACCGTCTGTTTTCGGACCAAAGCGTCTCGGTTTGCCAACATAAAATCATTCTCAAAATTAGAAAGCAGTGCGTTCTTAAAATCTAAATAATTACCTAAATTCCGCCTGGTTGCTTTGAACCAAACAGAATAGGGTGGTAGTAAAACGTGTGGTAAAATCTTAAGAAATTTAGACTTGTCTAGCCCAATTAAGTCACATTTTTCTCCGAACTTTTCCAAAAATACACTGGCAGGTATGTCTTCTGACCTTCCACTAAATTTTGTTAAAGATCTTATTTCACTAAATCTGAAATGATGATGATTATGAGACTGTTTCAAATTATTAGACTTTACGTATCTGGTTTTCCGGCGATGTGATGAATACAGTCTTGTTTCTTCTTTCCCGATGCTAGAAGCACTATCATCCCTCTCAGTACAACTTTCCGGTATATCACTTTCTTCCAAAACTAATCTGGGTTCATTTGGCCTATGGTCGCTATTGGTGATCTGATCAGGATTATCATTTATGGTAATGATCCTTTCCTTGATAGTGTTTGTTTCTTCCTGTAAATACTTTAATTTGATTGCTGTGCTCATTAGCTTGGGTTTCAACCACTTCCACCGAACTTTGTACAATTAAGTACTTTGTGCAAAATTTGTTCCATTCTACAGTCTGTTCGTTCTAGTTTAGTGTTCATTTGCTGTGTACTTTGTTCAAATTTGCTATCCATTTGTTGAAACTTTTGTTCAAATTTAATATCCATTTGCTTCATTTGCTGTTACAAAGATTGACCTAGCTGTTTTATACTAGATAATAATAAATCTAATAAATAATACTAACTAATAAATAATAAATCTATTATTTATTAGTTAATATATGCTTTGGTCAGAATTTGTCTGTTAATTTAACGTCGTGTAAGCATGATAGCGTACAACATAGGTGATGACCTTTATTTTTTTAATGGGTGCCCATGCTTCACTACTTATAAGATATGTTTAAATCACAACGTTTCGTAATCTCTTTATATTAGTTTTAACAGATCCAACACTCCACTGGTTCCTAAACTGGGGAGGTTACCCCTGAGGCGCATGAAAGAAAATCAGAGGGCACAGATTATTGAAATACCATGAATTGCAAAATTATTTTTACACTCTAAAGGCGTCAGATTTTTCTTTCCAACCACCGTCAGATTTTTAGCTACTTCTTGTATTAAACAAATTTCCAATTAAATATTGAAACTTTGTTTTACTGATTCCAATATGTACTCTATGGGGCAGAGACATTCACATTACGCAAAAGCGATGAAAAATTGCAGACTTTCGATGAACGAAAACGAATATTAGCAGTAGGAGCAAAAAAGAATTTTAGATGTTGTTAAGAGGGGGAAAGGGAACTGTTTAAGATATTGGCTGACGAGGAACTGTATTATGAGGGACGTGCTAGAGAGTATTGTGGAAGGAAAAAGATGGAGGGAGCGAAGCAAACTAGTTGAAGGAAGATATTAAAGGCAGAAAATTGCCACGTCAAGACGAAGAGACCACGGAACGTCGAACCTTGTCTGTTGAAGCAAATAACCTGCCAATAATGGCAGAATAGCTATTATGATGATGATGATGTGTTTAGCAATATTGACCAAAAAATGAGGGAGAGAAAATTAAAATAATAATTATTATAATCAAACCTCTTAATATTTTAGAATAATTTGAGTGAAAACTGAAAACAACTCAACTGTCTATGTCTTTTGTGTAAACTCAATTTATATAAATAATGTTGACGTGTAATAGAAATACAAAATAACGGCATCAAACTCCAAGTTATTTGAAGTCTCACTTGTGAATATGGATTACTAGCATCAAGTATCCACTTTGTTGGGTTAAACTAAAATAATAATAATAATAATAATAATAATAATAATAATAATAATAATAATAATAATAATAATAATAATAATAATAATAATAATAATAATAATAATAATATATTTCGTTAGTCAATCACTTTTTTACTATTAGTAAAGCGCTCTCTAATATCGGTCATTTTCGATTGTTTTTGTTTCCCTCTCTTCCTCCTCCGCCAAGCTAAGGGGCTGAATTTTGATTTAAACAGCACCGGAAGTATCATTGTTTACCTCAGCGATCCCCAAAACTATAGACCCCATTTTAATGTCGGTCATTTTCGATCATTTTTAAATATCTTTCCTCTCCCTCTCCCCTAAACTGCAAGGTCAAAGTGACATGACAGAAACCATCTCAGGTCCGATCCTCATATATGTTGAAAATAAGATCGAGTTCGGTCAGGTGCTTCAAGAGTTATTAAGTTTTATATATATATATATATATATATATATATATATATATATATATATATATATATATATATATATATATATATATCCCCTTTCCCTCTTCTCCCCCTAGGTTCTACCATCAAAGTGAACTGACATATAACATTCCAGACTTGAACCTCATCTATGTTAAAAATTTGATCGAAATTACTCGTTTGGTTCAAGGTATTAAGTTTTATTTATTATTCTATAACTCCCCCTTCTCCCCTCCCCTAAGTTTTACCGTCAAAGTGAAATGATGAAAACACTCCCAGGCTCAAACTCCATCTATGTTGAAAATTTGATCAAGATCGGCCGGGTGGTTCAAGAGATTAGGATTCACAAGAATAGTCACTTTCAATTTTATAACATAGATTTATTGTTGTAGGATAATGTTATATCGCTCAATTCTCGATGTGTCGTATACCTAAGGACGCTAAAAGTTATATTGATAAACAATTATTCAACGTATAAGCATCCACCCATGAAATCAAACTTGCGGTCACATGTACTAAGTTTTTTCTAATGTCATGAAAATGTTATTTCGATATTAATTTTATGAGCACACATTAAAAATTCCCAATGGATGATTGAGTCTCGGAGCGAAGGCCATACCCATGTAGTCGACACCTATGGTGTACGGTATTACCAATATTCAAAACTACATTTCTCTTTAGTTTTGGAAGAAAAACACCACTATTATGTTTTGAAACGAAACGAAATATCTAGTTTAACGTCCCACGATTATGCATCGAGGCTAAGGGAGACGGTATTAATGAGAAATGAATGAAATGGTGGATTGAAGAAAGTAGGAGGGAACATCAAAACACCGAGAAAACCCACACACACGGTGTTTGCCCACCAAAAAGTTCCCATAGCGCATGCTAGAATCCAACCAGGGACCCGTATAACCACATGTAACTGCTCTACCACCGAACCGGTACTTGTGCAAGACTCTTGCGCAAGAGTCTTGGTCTTGGTCTTGGTCTTGCAGGTGTGGTCTTGGTCTTGGTCTTGCACCCCTTGGTCTTGGTCTTGCATTGCGACTCCTGGTCTTGGTCTTGGTCTTGCATGCAAGACTCTTGAAAAAACTGCAAGACCAAGACTCTTGCGCTCATCACTACCCAGTTATCCCTGTTGTGTTGTCCCACTCAGTATTCAGCATATTCTTGTCGAATGTTCCGAATACTCAGATCTCAGAGAACGTCACGGACTGCTTCGTACCCTTAACCATACTTTGACCGAAGACGTATGTGTTATTACTGTTGTTTTCGCCTTTGTGCATGCTATTGACCTGCCCACGATCTCTAAACATTTTAGTTCGTTCTTACTTTTTTTATTTTATTGCCTTGCTACTATTTTATATTTTTTCTGATCTTTATTGTTTTTCTTATTTCTTATTTTTGTTAATTTTTATTTCAATATCCATACTTTTATGTTTTTTTCTAGTTTTTTGTTTTTATTGTACAGTAGGGATGGACACGAGCGAGTTCGAGAAAGTTTTCATTTAAACTCGACACGACTCGAAACAAACATCTTTGAGCTCGACTCGAGAACTCGGTTCGAAAAATTTCCTCCAACTCGACTCGAATTTGACTCGAGTTTTTAGGCGGGTCGAACCAAATCGAGCCAAATGTGTGTACAGTAGTTTTAAGTACTTTCTTCAAGTATCCTACATAGACAATATAATTATTATCAATGATACTTACTACATTATTATTATTATTATTATTATTATTATTATTATTATTATTATTATTATTATTATTATTATTATTATTATTATTATTATTATTATTATTATTATAACAATACCATGTATAAACATGAAAGATAGGCGGTTTGTGCCTGAATACTAAAAAATAGTTGACTGCTGACCTCGTACTTCTAAAGTCTAGGAGGCAAGGACATCATTCAGGATGTTCTGGGTCTGAGTTTCAGAGGAGTAAGTATTCAGGCTCGAGCCAAAAATTGTTACAAGTTATAGTAGGGCTCCGGCCAAACATGTTCAAAATTACTCGGCCCGGGTATAGAGTTATCAAAGGTTCAAGCGGCTCGACTCACAGTTCATTCACTATCAAGGCGAGCCAACAGCTCACTCAACCGAGCCGGCTCAAACCGATGGCTCACCTGAGCCGAGTCGGTGTGTCTTCCCAACCGAGCCGGCTTGAGCTGTTCACTCAGTTGAATTGAGCTGACCCGCTTGACATCACTACCCGGGTTGGGCTTCTGCTTGGGCTCAAAACTTCTATCGTGGAAATCTCAGCCTTGATTGTAAGAACTACAGTATATACTTATATTGATGCTTAGGATATTTGAAGCTGTCTCCTCGTTAATTGAGATGAGATGCGTACAGTGTCCCATCTTGTGAAAAATAGTAAAAATATTCCGCATTACTGCTTCCATTTCTTGTGGCTTTCGCTTTCCAGTCTAATGAGGCAATGATTTCAAAACGAGTTAAAACGAGCTGAACGAGCGAGCCATTCATCAAACTCAACTCGATAAGAAACTCAACCCCAAAACAGTGACTCGGCTCGGAACTCGACTCGAGAAAGTTAGCTTTGACTCGACTCATACCCAACCCTATTGTGCAGGCGTTTGTTTCTTCTATTTTACTATGTTCTTTTATTATTTTCATTAGGGCAGTCCGTGTTTCAGCACGCGTATTGATCGTGACGCGGACAAATAGCCTTGCTACTCATTTCCACATTGAACACCAATCAATCAACCGGCATAACCGTGGGACGTAAAACTCAAAGATTTCACTTCATTTTTCAATCAATCAATCCACGTTAGGCCAAGGGAAACAGATAATGAAAGCAAGTAAATGATAATGGAAGAATTGGTGGAATGACATTGTGGGAGGAAACGAGAGTACCCCGAGAAAACGCATGGATTCGATGTTGTCCACCACAAACTAATTTAGCCGGGGATCGAACTAGGGACCTCAAACACCACAGGTAAGCGCTTTACTACTGATCCTCCGTGTTCCGTTTAACTTACTTTTATTAATGGATTAACGCTGACAGTTAAAGCAGCTAGTATTATGTATCTTCTCATACCCCACGTATGTGAGGTTTTAACTTATTTTTTTTTAAAGATTTTAATCAAAATAATCTTATATTTCATGTTAAACTGACGTTAAACAAGAACAATGCTCTTTGCTTTATATACCCTCTCATACCCCGATTAACAATTTTTTTATTAAAGTGAATTATTATCCATAGTTTTAGAGAAAATCGAAAGAAACTAATTTTTATAGCAGTATGTCAGATGTTGCTATCCAGTGTATACCTGAGCGTCAAGGGGGGGGGCTATAGCCCCCTATCATAATTTCTTTATCTACTCCTACTATATAATGTCATCTTGTTAGTACTGTAATGCAAAGCTTGATATATTAATGTACATTTTAGTATCATTTTTACCTTACCAGATGGCGTGATGATCGTAAATGACTCATTTTTAGGTTTACAAAAAGTAAATAAATCTTTTGCTATCGATTTTCTTGAAAACAAAGAATATTTATGTTCACCCTTATATTTTTTCAGTTCAATCAAATCTAGCGATTGATTAACGGTTCATTTTTAGACTTTTTTTTTTTTTTTGCGATGAACACTAATAATATTGTAAAATATCCAGTAGTTATTATGCTATGGTTTCATGAAAATCCAACCCTGAGCGTCGCATATACCAACACCACCCTCATATATATCGATAATAGCTTAGTCGCAACACATGCTTTCCCATGACACTTATGCCATACCTCTCTGCTTAAACTCAAAATCACCCATCCACTGACACGTGGCACATCAGATAATTGGACAAAACACCACTAATACTGAGAAGCTTTCGCTTGACCCTACAATATACTAGCAACCTGTATATCAACACAATACTAAACGTCACACAGCAAAAACATCCCTCTGGCCACAGAGAAGGCGTCACCTTCTGCAGCCCATCGCAAGATGGGAATGAAAGACAGAGGAAAAAGAAAAACATGAAGACAGGATTTTCCTTTGCTTTTACATATTATATTAAGCTTCATTCCATTATTTTCCAGAACATACACTTGCTTCTTAGAAGGAAACTTCATCATTAACTTATCTCATAAATCAAAATCTAAAGGGATAAAATCATACTTGTATAGTACAAATCAGAAATTATTAGAATAATTGAAGAAGAAATAAACTATAAAGAATGTAATTTCTTACTTTTATACAAAATGGTAATAATTTTTGTGAAGCGATTACCAGATCAAACAAAAGCTGGATATCGCATATGCAGCTGTTCGTTCCGTTACAGAAGCTTTGTCCCTGAATTGCTACTTCTCAGGTGGTATGCAAGGGCGCCGATTTCTCTGTAAATTGGGGGGAAGGGGCATTGAGATGCAGAAGGTATATATATGAAGATTTTAAGACAAATTGCACTCAAATTATGCCAAATATTATATATTCATAAATACAATAGGACAGCCCACATGAGCTTTGAGGGGTGAGCTCCCTTAGCCCCTCCAGGATCGACGCCCTTGGTGGTGTGTTATTCTTTCTTGTTAATGACAGTTAAAGCTTATACACAGGCTTTGTCCGGAAAGTAGTAGGACTGATTTTTCCCGCCAAAACGTGGTGAAGGAGGGGGATGTTACTGTGCTGGTTGGTTGGGAGGAAGGGGTCTTAGCTACCAGCGCACCAATCATCAGTTGTCTTCAAGCTTTTGCGGACTGTAGATCGAGTTTAAGGTGCGGCCAACCTCTTTCAACGTGCTTGGTCACCTCCACAATGAATCATTTGTTAGAGAAGCGTTACGCTGTGAAGTTTGGCGTCAAACTGGGTAAAACTGCGAGAGAGAACCCATGGCATGGTCAAGACTACTTATGGGAGTGATGCCGCGTTCGTCCCGCAATCGCTGGATCATGGAAGCTTCATCACGACAATGCGCCGAGCCACATTGCCTTTGTTGCCATGGATTTTCTGACCAAGCATGATATCACATACTTTCGCTAGTCACCCTACAGCCCAGGCGTCGATCTACAGACTTCTTCCTCTTTCCTCGACCGAAAAGTGTTATGAAAGGACGGCACCACAGTTAGGTCTAGGCCATTCAAGAGGCCGTAACGAGGAAGCTGAAGAGGTTCCAGTTTCTGCGTTGCAGGGAGCCCTCAATGATTGGCAGAGTCGCTGGAAACGCTGTGTTGATGGAAAAGGTGCATATTTTGAAAACTATTAAGAGTCTTCATCCCGGCGAAATTAAAATACCGCTAATTTTACAGTAATTATGTGATATCTTCAAATAGATAAAAGATAATCGAAATGTGGAACAAGAGCGCCCTAGACAATATTATTTTACATGAGAAACCGTTTTCACGACTCACTTATCTGCTTTCGATTTCGAGCCATTCTGAAAATCGGCATTTATTTTCGCGTTTCTAAACAGCTGAAAACGGGAAGCCGCTAGGTGACTTATGATAACGGTACCTCACGCAAAATAATATTGTCTAGGGCGCTCTTGTTCCATATTTCAATTATCTTTTGATCTATTTGAAGATATCACATAATTACTGTAAAATTAGCGGTATTTTAATTTCGCCGGGATGAAGACTCTTAAGGCTATGTGTGCATATTGTGAATATGTATTTTTTAAAAAATCAGTCCTACTACTTTCCGAACAAACACTGTATTTCATGTTATATATTTGTCTCTGTTCAGTTATGTGTTATTCTGCAGATGGTTCTAATAATTTGTTACTTTGAGTACAATGTACATATGTTGTCATATTTTTAATATGGGTATTTTGCATTTTAAATTAAGTATTTTTGAACTAATTAAAGCAATATATATTATGGAATTCTAACTGCCTACATTACGGATAATAAATAAATAAATAAATGTCCTTATCATCTGTAATATCCATTATCCGTCAACTGGATATTATCCATCATCCGGATATTAGGCTATATGTTGTCCACATTATACGTTTCTTCAAAAACGAATACTAGGTAACTATCTTGGCCATCCGCAGTTCCTATATTATTGCTATAAGTATTATCTATACAGTTCTTAAAACTATAATTTTGAAGCAAAACAAAAGGGATAATTACGTATTAAAGGAGAAAGAATAGAAAGTATCTAAAGTTGCATGTTGACGAGTTCTGCACATCTCGCCTTCAATTCGAAAACGATGCATTGTAGGTATGGGAGCTCTAACAGAAATTGGAGCCCAGCAGAGGTAAAAGTAAGGGGGAACGTAGAGGAACGCTGTTCCCAACCTCCAAAAATATGTATAGCGTCCCCCCAGTTCCTAAAAAATTACAATGGGCAAAGATAGGTATGGGGATGGTGTGATGTAATGTTGCTATTTAATCCCCCCTACCTTTTTCAGATCCACTTTTATTCGATGGAGCCTAGAAATTAAATACATACATTTGGTATAAATGTGTCTCTATCAATATAATAAATGTGTGTGTGTGTGTGTGCGCATATAGAATTTGAAAGAAAGTGAAAAAAAAAATCAAAATTATTTTACGCGGTGGCTCAGTGGTAGAGCGTTCACCTCTGGTGCTTGGGGTCCCTGGTTCGATCCCAGCTCACACCGTGTGGACTTTGTGGTGGACAAACACCGTGCTCGTGGATTTTCTCGGGGTTCTCCCTTTCCTCCCACTTTCTTCATTCCACTCATCTCTCATCATCACCGTCTCCTTTAGCCTAACCGGCATAATCGTGGGACGTAAAACTTAAAGATTTAATTTCATTTCATTTTTTTCAAAATTATTTCATTGTTTCATTCCAATTCCCAAATATCAGCTGATAGTTTCATAAATCTCAATGATGGATTGCATGACCGGTTGCTATGGCTGGCAGCACACTAACGACACAAACTGATAGAAATAAGTGTTGTTCGTCCTTTTCGTCCAATTGAAGTTTATCAGAAACCAGCTAGTCATGCATCAAATAGGTTTGCCGCGTCCTGAGTGAGGGCATGTTACAGGGTTTCTCGCAACGCCGCTAGACACTTAGAACGTCTACCCTTATTTCTTTGTTGCGTGGCAAAATTGCGCAAGCAATTGAATCAACCTTTATGCAGAATGAGACCTGAACTGTCTGTTACTTGGGATTTATTCTGGATTGTGTTGCTGTAGATGTGAAGCTACGGCGCACGCTGAGGGAGTAAAGAGAAAAATTGCTCCGGAGCAAACTGATTTGCAATACTTGCTTTCTAACCTCTTGCTTCCTCAATGTGCGGCCAACTTAATATAGCAGTCTCCGATCATAAGAAAAATTTACTGAACAGATGAAATACAGATAGACTGAAAAAATATTTACGACATAAACCCAGTTTGTATAATCTCGTCTACGAGTACTCTCGAGCACTACAAACATCAAGCCAGAAAGGTGAAACTCATTTTGCTCCCTCCTCTTGATTTCTCGTCTTCAACTGCAAAATTATGTCCCTTGGCCATTTTTTTTTTAATAGTACTATCTTATTCGTCTCATCGAGTGCTACGAGAACCAAATCTCGTAGTACTACAAGAAAGTTGGGGTCAAATCTTCTCCTTCCCCTTGACTTTTCACCTCAACTGAAAATATACCTTTGCTCCGCTGCTCAAAATTTAAAAATCTGGATACTATCGTATTAGTCTCGTCAAGTACTTCCAGAATCAAGCAGAAAAAAAATGGGCGATCAGTTTACTCCCTTGACTTTATTTTTCATCTTCACTGCAAAATTACCCATGTTTCCCCGGTTAAATTTCAAATATTTTAGTACCATCGTGTTCATTCCGTCGAGTATTATGAGAGACAAGTGGGAAAAAAAAAGTTGGGATCAATTTGCTCTCTCCTCTTGATTTTTCACTTTCAAGTGCAAGAATACCCATAATTATATCCCCTGTCAAATTTCAAAAATTGCTGGCACCATCGTATTCGTCTCGTCGAATATTACAAGAACCAAACGAAAACAATTGGACTCGAGTTTGCTTCCCTCCTACCCAAAACTAATAAACACTTTTGCAGATGGATACCTATGGATAACTTGAACAGTAAAGCTTCACTTTACGGATGGTAAAGCGCTTACCTCTGGCGCGTGGGATTTCTGGTTCGATCTCCGGCCAAGTATATTTCTGGAGGATACTCCCGTTTCCTCCCACATTCACCTTCCACCAATTCATCCATTATCATTCATCGTCTCCCTTAGCCTAAAGGACAGAATCGTGTGACTATAAACTGATTTTTTTAAATATTGGATGGAGCAAAGTGCAAAATGTGATATCTTTAATATGTATAGATGTGTCATTTCCTCTACCACCTTTCTCTCTCCCCCCTCTCTCTCTCTAACGAACAGACACTCCAACAGCAGTCCTCTCCTGGTCTAGTGGCTAGTGCGCGAGACGATGTTGATCTACGAGATCTACAAGTTCGATTCCCAGTGGAAAGGCATCGAAGGCAATAAACTGGAGAGGTCTCGTCTTCTATAGAATTACTACCGACAAAGGATAAAAGTACTTATAATAGGAACTGCAGTGACACTCTTCCTTTATTCTATTAGACTAGAGCTAAAATACAAATTTTAATAAAATCGCTACATCACTGTTTTATTCATATTTCCGGGAGGGTTCTTCTCTTCTTGTAGTTGGCCAACCACCATCCTGGTAAAACAAATTGTGATTCTATGTTACTCTTGGGACGGCACGTTCTTTGACAGTCTCCCAGTACAACGCCCTCACATTTTATTTTGCTCTTCTGCGGAAAATGCTTTTTGGATGAAAATCTTTGTTGAGAAAGGCTCAGTAAAGTTTACTTGTCTGTGCACTGAACGTGCGACCTTTAATCTAATAGTAGTAATATTTTAATATTTTATTTATACTACCCTAGTAGCAGAGACGACTGGCAAACCTCGTGATGTAAGCTTGTATTGCAAGTCGTCAAGCTAGTATTCCACTTGATTGGAAAGCATGCAAGCATGCTGCAAGCTGGATTCCAGTAACGAAGTTACATGGGGACAACCTTGATTCAGTGTTCCATTCAAGCTTGATGCAAGCGTTTTACAAGGCAAGTCAATAGCCAATGAAGGGCCAGTAATGCTACACTGCGAAGGGTCTAAAGCATCGTTTGTAAGCAGTGTTCGTAGTTTGAGGGAAAGTTTCGTAATCTAGGGAAATTTCGCAAGTAAATTCAACAAAAAGGAAAAAAGGGAATTTTTCGTTAAAACGTGAAAATCCAGGGAAATTCTCGCGCTGACTAAGTGACCAATATAAATGCTAATATATATATTTATATATATATATATATATATATATATATATATATATATATATATATATATATATATATATATATATATATATCGAGAGAGAGAGAGAGAGAGAGAGAGAAATAAACGAATAGAGTACCATTAATTTGTCTATGTGTTCAAAGTAGCATAATTTACACCCATTGTTGGCTAGGTGTATTTGTTTGTATTTTTGTAAAGAAAAGAGAAAAAGAAAATGAGAAGGAAAAAGTGAAAAATAGAAGCAAAGAGCTAACGAACAAACCAAATGTGGCTGACACTTCCCATAATATAGCTAAATTAATCTTATCACATAACTTCTCTCATAGAAATTGGACACTTAACAAACTAGGGAAAATTTGATAAGAAAAGGGAAATTTTTTTGCCAATCGAGGGAAATTTTTTAAAGGAAACTACGAACACTGTTTGTAAGTACAATAGAAGGCATATTTTATGAAAACAGAAAGCACGCATTGAAATACAAGCACCAAAAGTCAAGCACGCACCAACTGGCCCGAAAGCTTTCTTGCTACTTGTGTACTACTACTACTACTACTACTACTACTACTACTACTACTACTACTACTACTACTACTACTAATAATAATAATAATAATAATAATAATAATAATAATAATAATAATAATAATAATGGCACTTCTTTTATTTTCGGTAGATCCATACAAAGAAATGTAATCACGTTTTGATTAGGCAATATCACTACTTTCCTTTTGTAATTTTCAAATACAAATGATATACATAAAAATGAAAGAAAAAAGCAAAATCGTTAATTTTAAACAAAAGTGTTCCACATTAAACTTTTTAAGGATTCAAACTGAAAAGCTGAATATTATGATCATTAAAAAAAAACTTTTTTTTAAAAAAATCTCCTGGCCGAGATTTTATAGACTACCTCTGTCATAACATAATGACAATTCATATAGTAACAGTTAAAATACCTTTTTATTTTTTTTTATTTTATTTTATTTTTTTTTTTTGCCTTTTCCTTGTAATAACAGAACTTACCAAGGAGAGCCTGAGAATAATACACCTTTTTCTGTTGTTTTTTTTAGTGTATAACGAAAGAAAAAAAAGCACACTAAAATGATAACGTTTTTTTTAAATGGATAAAAAGCAAAACACAATCGTTACTAGTCTTAATTGCTATTTCATTAAAATGGTAGATATTTATTCTTCTTCTTTGTGAAAAAGAAAGACAAAACTGAGATTATTTAATGTGATATGTTTTAGCCTTAGGAGCGATTACTGATTTTATGGTCATAGAGGTGAATTCTCAATGACCAAGAATAATGGAGTCACTTAAAAAAAAAAAAAAAACTTAAGGGCGTACCTTTAATGAAGTCCCTTTATTTTTTCCCCCCTTATTATTGTATTTACGAAAATCATTTGGTTAAAAACCTTAAAAAAAACCAGGGAACTATAAAATGAAACTGTGAATGAAACACAAAAACAAGAACAAAAAAACACAAATAAACTCCAGATTCTCTTTCTTCTGTCTAGTCAAAAGGAAAACCGCTAGTACGACTTAAAAAGGGTGAAAAAAAATCGTATAAGGGATGAACCGACGACGACAAAATCGAAGACTGCCAAATTGCACTTTCACACATTCGTAAGAGGAATTATCTTCACAAATGTGATTCTGTTTGTAAAACGAGCTGTGTTTACGATCTACTAAAAGCAGGGCCAACAATTACTGGCCAGTGGAGATGAAAACAGAGAGAGAGAGAGATAGAGAACTTGAAGATCGAAGAGAGAGAGAAAGAAAGACGAAAAAAGAGAGAGTCAGAGTATTCGCTAGCACCCTCCAAATTTTTTTCCTCCCTCTTTAAGTGACTAGGGTCGAGAGTAGTTGGTAGTGTACTATGCGTTGCACACGGTGTGTGTGTGCGCTGTGTGTAGTGGCCGGTCGGTTTAAGGGAAACAGAACAGAATCAAGTGCGCGCGACTGGAGAAGTGCATTTTGCTGGGGACGAGACTAGTACAAACCTCCCAGCTTCTCGTCTGCTGGCTGCCTCCGTATGAAGCGATAGTAGTGGTCCTAGTGCGTCCGCCATTACAGTCGCGCGCTCATCGAGCTCCTCTGTGTTTAGTGATTGTTATGGTGTTGTTAGTGAGTGTTTAGTTACACTTGTGACTGTACCGATACTTTAAACATAAATTGTAATACTGTGAATAAATGTGGTGATTTTTCCTCGCGTTCTATATCGATAACAGGAACCACAAAAAAATTTTTTGTTCCTTTTTTTTCTGTTTATCTTTTAGGGATAACCTCGACCCTTGTGCTGTCAAAACGTGAAAGAAAGAAAAAAGGTAAGTCAATGTAATGATTCCTCAAAACATCCCTTCCACAATGGACCACTATAGAAATTTAAAAAAAAAATATCAATTTCTGCTTGTCAATTTGATAGCACCCTCTCATATCTTACAAAATCATCCCCCTTAAAATGAATGAAGTAAAATGGTACGCCGGTCTGTTGAAATCAGCCGGTGTGTAAAAGCGTGTTCAACTGTCACCTGTCGTCGAGCTGTCAGTGAGTTTACGTCGAAATGTCATTCTTGTTAACCCTTTGCTATGATGATATTCATTTACTCAGATTACTAAAAACAGCGCGACTTTTTGAAGTTCTTTTTAATATTTTCTAACAGAAAAGAACGTTAGAAAGGCGAAATAATATTTTTCTTTCCTGCGAGACATGCATTTAATTAGTATTTTCAATGAAAATTACTTTTATCAGTATTATTTAAAATATAAATCAGAACTTGTTACTGGAATCATGTTTTAACTTGCTCGTTTGTGCTATTAAAGCTGTTGGTTCCTGAGTTCGATTCCCTGTTTTTTTTAAATACATTGAAACCTATTAATATTATGAGTTCTTCCTTAAGGACTATTAAATCAATGAATTAATTGCGTACAGTAAATAATAAGAATAAAATAAGGAAGAATTTATACTTTCTGACAATTATCGTTCACTCCAGCACTTTTGTCTCAAGCTCAATATGCAATATTGTTTTTCTCACCCCTTTTAATGTCCATAATTTTTCAATCATTTCTTAAAGCTAAATACGGCTGATTATCTTGTAATAAGAAATCAGATAGATAAAGACAGTGGCGGATCTAGTAGGTAAAAACTGGGGGGACCCTGCCAGGATCCTGACTATGATAGGTATATCATGAGTTAACTATAAACTTTCAAAAACATATAAATAACAACTTCGATTATTTTTGTCACTCAAAGAACTGGGGGGCCTAGGCCCCCCAGCTCCAGGTTAGATCCGCCACTGGATAAAGATAATTTTTAAAAATACAGATAGTAATGCTTATATATATTTACAACAAAAACATTAGAATTATCATCAGCGGAAAATATTTGTTATTACTTACAAAGTATTTATTCAGATACATTATTGTTCTTATCTTCAAGGTACAAGACCCAAATCTTCTTGTGCTCTCCCCGATAGTCTAGTGGCTAGCATTTGCCCCTTTGGTACACGTGGTCCAAAGTTCGATTCCAGATGGAGAAGCATTAAACGCATTACGGAGGTTCGGATTCCTCATTAAACTGAAAGTTCATGTAGTATATAGCCTCGGTGCTCTAAAAGGGACACTAAACGTCAAGAAAAAAATCTGTTGACTTAGTTTCTTCAACAACTGCTATTCTTGTGGAAAAAAAGATGTTGCTTAACTGGGGTAATGATCCTTCCATGACCGCACCTTCTCCACATTTATATATATATATATATATATATATATATATATATATATATATATATATATATATATATACTGATATGTCTCTCGAAAGCAGGAACACTGCAAAATTTAGTTATTAGCTCTAACATCCAATACCGGGGAGGACAAACTTGATATTAAAACGTTCTTTTTGTGTGTAAATGATAGAAATTGTATACAATTAGACGTGTAACTTGGTTTAGATATTTTTCTCACTACTAAAATTTCGATGATGCTTTTTCCATATGACCTCCAACTGTAGAGGCACCCCTGCTATTCATGCATAAATAAATGTATGCGTAACTACTCCAAGATCAATCAATGATGGCGAAAAACAAGCTTATTTTCAAATTAATGCCAATAAAAATAATTAAAAATGTACTGTATTTCTCTTGATTGTAAAATTTTCAGTATTTTTTTACAACAGTTTATTGGCAGTTGTGGTGGCAAATATATTATTGTTATAGTACAATAAGTGTAACAGGAAATTACTGTTGGGGCTGTGTTAGCTCAGTGGTAGAGCATTCATCTTTGGCCTCACGAGATCCTTGGTTCGATCTCAGCTCCCGCCAAATGGTTTTGCAATGGCCAGACATAATGTGTACGGGTATTCTCTCGTTTCCTCTCACTTTTGTCATTCTGCCACTATCATTCATATCGTTATCGTATCTTTTAGTCTCGGTGCATAATCGTGGGACGTTAAAAGGAATAGTAAGTAATTGTTATTTTAACATCAACCGTACGTACCTACCATATTTGTAAAGCAAAAAACCAGAACACCCTATGAAAATTTACAATGTATTCATAGTTGTGCATTTGATCAGAATTAATTAAATAATAAGCCAAGAGAGTGACGAAAAACAGATTATTTCTCGTATGCTTTCAAGGAGAACCGTGACATTTAGTCCCAAACAATTCGTAGGGAGACATGATACAGATCCTGAACTATAACGGGTAAACCGGGACGTTTGGGGCCAGTCATTCTTTCAGAAAAGATGTTCCTTGGGGGTACTCTTAGTATTCTGGGGGGAACTGCTGGTACTATTCTATTTATTATTATATTATAGACGTATTATTTTGGTCTCCTCCGGCGGGCACTCTCAGAGCTCCAGGGCGGGGGGGGGGGCAGTGCCCCCCAAAAAACATGTCTGGAAGAAACACTGTTTGGGGCCCCTAACCGTACTACTTGTAACATAGGTATGTTGCTAAAGATTTTGTTTTCTTTTACAAACATGATACATCAGAAAATATCCTCGTCTTTGAAGAAGCACGTATATTGTATTATTAAGTTTCCGAAGTTATTCAAGTTAGAAACTATAATGAAATTTGAATTTACGTTTTTATCTTCCTATGATATAACCTTGATTTTAATACCTTAATTGATTTAAACGCTATTGATTAATGATACAGCTATTACAGTTATTAATGTGTTCTTGATATTATGGGCTTAACAAAATTCTGCTTGTGTACACTTTTCCAAACCAAATATTCATGATGGTGTAGGTATTTCACCCCATTACCTTTATTTGAGGCTACTGTTGCATATTACATTTAGCAGAATTTCAGATATTTAAACAATATCCAAGACAAGTTAGTTATATTTAGTTGGAGTTTAAAATTAAGAGAGAATATGTACCTTATACTATAAAATTTCCAGCTAACACGATAGAGGTGCTTACCTCAGGTGCTTGGGATTCTGAGATATGTGAGTTTGTGGTAGGTATCGTGTCTGTGGGTTTTCAGGAAGTTCACCTGTTTCTTTCCACATTCTCATTCTACCAAATTCTTTCACGATTATTTATTTTCATTAGCCTCTTAAATCCTACAATCTTCAAAAGAATAACTTCGGAACATAAAGCCAAAATATATTATTTTATTTTTCACAATGAGTTGCTGGTAAAATACCAGCATTAAATTGTGTTAAATTATGTAATGAATAAACAATCATTGTTTAACTTAAATTTACCTTTTTCTGCTTGTTACGAATCTGTGCAAGGGCGTCCATCAAGGGGGGTAAGGTGGGGCGCTTGCCTCCCCTAGAGGAAATTGTACTTCAGAATATCGAAAACCCAATAGAATTTTTACATTACTTACAGCAAAGTTTGAAACTATATTTGAAACTTCGCTTATACTTGCCGCCCCCTTGGAAACCACATGGGCGACCTTGAATCTGTGTGATGTGCTCACACGTAATAGAACAATAACATGTTTCGCGGTGGTTCAATGTATTTTTACAGAAGAAATCGCAGCATTTATAAAGTAAGGAAATTGTATTGTATAATATAGGTCTGGATGCTTCCGACTTTTGTTTTGTGTATTTGTCTTTTAACGGTAAATTTATTTTAGGTATCTCAATATTGGAACTTTCTGTGAAATCTCATTTTACTTCCTGACATTTTTGTGAAGATTCATCACCATAAAATATTGGGAAACGACTTTTAGACGCAGTTAGAACACTTTACATATTACCAACTCTCTTTCAACACCTCTGAATTACACATATTCACCCCATTTTAGATACTGTTTTTTTTTTTTTTTTCAAGCATATCCCAAACGTGTTTGCAGAATGTGACATAACTTTGTTTTCGAAACGCATTTGTCGAGAAGAAATGTTTTAAATATGTCACACTAGACACTGTTTTTAAGAATTAACGCATTTTGGACACGTGAAACACACTTTTTAAACACTATTTGATCAATGTTCTCAAAAACTGTTCCAAAAGTGTTTATACTAATGATGTTTTATTTTCTACAATGAACTTCCATCCAAGAATTGTAATACTTGTGCGGAAAGAACATGCAAATTCCACCTGTAAAGACATGATTTTCCAAATTATGCAACTCAAATATATGTAAATGTATTTATTTTTGCCTGTATTTCTGGTCTAATCCTTCGCGTACGAACCCTTTGTGCACTGTTGTCTAAGTTGAAGTTTCATTTGAGAGAGCATCAAATGCACTAATGGCTCACTGTTGATCTTGTCCTATATGGCCTGGTTGCTGACAGATGGCATGAACACTAAACAATCAATTAGCATTAATGTTCACATCACAGATGACTCTGTGGCCTGGTTCTATCAATTTCAAATTATTACCTTTTTATGTATAAAAAGTGCGTTATGAAATGCTCTATTTTACCATTAAAATATATTTTGAAAGCTTCCGGCTGACAAGTTTTAGACATTAAAAAATTTATCAAACTTAAATTGCAGTGGACTTTGAGCTGGAGTGCCCACAGAGAGAGATAAGGGTTGCTCACATGAGAATATTTGAGGACATAACTTATTCATTGAAAATCGTACAATCAAACTGGAAAATGGTAAATTTGGAAGGACAAAGGTGTGTGTGTATATATAAGGGCAGAACAATTAATTAGGGAAACAAAAGGATAAATTTGTTGAAAAAAAAATGGTAAATTAGATGAGTTGAGCCCAACCTCTTGAGCGGATGGGTACCCCCGTAGGAAAGCCATGCATTAATACGAGCCTACTAGAACACCTTTAGAAAACAACTTGGAATAGCTAGCTGGGTGTGGTATTCAGTTATGGCAAACAAAAGAGATCTTTAGTGCCGACCGACCGGACCGCGAGATCTTTAACCGCTTCTTAATACAACGTTATTTAATACTGCTAATTCAATCAAAATTCTTTTGAACGCGAATTCTATCGAAGAATTTGAAGTTTATGTAAACCATGAATTATGTCTATTGTGCTACATGATTGCGAAAAAGGTTGTTTATTTGGGTGGGAGAACGCACGCTGAAAGTATCTGAAAATAAAATCCTGAGGCGAATGTCCGGACCCAAAAAGATCGGGAATGGGGAATGGCGGAAAATTGATAACGAGAAAACTGCATAATTTATAGTGCTTAAGTAACATTGCTGGGGTCATTAAGTCTAGGAGACTAAGGTTGGCAGGTAATGTAACCAGGATGGAAGAAAGTGGAAACCTAATCAGAAAAAGTCCATTAGGGAGACCTAGGTGCAGATGGGAGGACAATATTAAGATGAACCTCGCAGAAATAAGAATGCAAAGTACAAACTGGATCCAGTTGGAACAGGAGTCAGTGTAGCGTGCTTTTGTGAATGTGACATTGAACTTTCGGGTTCCATAGGCCACAAAGTTAGTTACCGGTAGTGGTTAATCATAATATTTTCTCAGGGAAAGAGGCTCTTCTATAGCTTCCATGTACGTTACGCCCTTAATTAATAGCTACATTGCAAAAAATAAAGAAACTACGTTTAGACGCAGTAGGACACATTAAATGTCGACTAAAAGCAAGGAATTCGTGTTATTATTCAGTTCAAAATCTCTTGTCGTCGCGAATCCTGTCAAGAATTTGAAGCTTAAAACATTTAAAATTATAATCATGCCTGTTCTGTATAGTTGCGAAACATGATCCCTTATTCTGAGGGAAGTACATAAACTGAAAGTTTTGAGAACAAGATCCTGAGACGAATATTCGGAACCAAGAGGAACGGGAATGGGGAATGGCGAAAACTTCATAACGAGGAACTATATAATTTATACGGTTTACCAAACATTGTTAGGGTCATCAATTCTAGGAGGCTTAGGTGGGCAGGTCATGTAGCAAGGATGGTAGAAAGTAGAAAAGTATTGACTGGGAGGACAATATTAAGATGGATCTCGCAGAAATAGGAATACAAAGTAGAAACTGGATCCAATTGGCTAAGGATACAAGTTAGTGTAGAGCTTTTGTGAACGCTACATTGAACCTCCAGGTTCCATAGGTCATAGAGTTAGGTAGTTACTTAGGACGTTTTCCACATTACCGACACTTTTTGAATACCTCAAAACTACACATATTCACCCCCTTTTAGATACCGTGTTTTCCAAGTATATCCCAGAAGTATTTGCAAAACGTGTCATCCCGTTTCAAACTGTTTGTCGAGAAGAACTGTTTTAAATAAGTCATACTAGATACCTTTAAAAAAAAAAGAGAGAGAGAGAGAGAGAGAGAGAATTAACGCTTTTGGACACGCGAAGCTCACTTTATAAACACTATTTCATCAATTTTACCCTCAACATCTGTACTAAAAGTGTTTAAATTGTGTTTTATTTTTTTTACAGTGTATTTGTAGTGTTGAAAGTACGAATATATAGTGAGAGTAAGAATGATTCAGATTTAGAGCAGAACATTTTAGAACCGAGTGTGAATCGTAAAGTAATTTCTGAATACTTACATATATATTTTCCCTACGTTTTGTATTCAGAATCAATAAATCTAATGTCAACAACATACTATACTCTATATTAATAATTCATACAAGATTCGTTTAATTTACTATGTTTTCCGTATAAACAGCTAATGCTTATAAAGGTAATACATACAGTATATTAAAAACCAATTAATTATGTTATAGTGACTGGTAGGAAACCCATGTTATTTGAACGTAATTGTCTTTTGAGTGGTAATTGTCGAACCACGTTCTGTTTAATGATTATTAACATTCCACTTCAATATTTTGATTTTCCCATCAAACTCGATATATTTGCTCTAGGGTTCTCTGAAATTACTTATTTCATACAGCGACGCTGCTAATTTATTAACGTATTGTGATATTGTTTTAAAATATATCACTTGTTACGGGGAAACCGCAAGTACATCGCTTGCTACGTCATAAAGGGTATTATTATTATTATTATTATTATTATTATTATTATTATTATTATTATTATTATTATTATTATTATTATTATTATTATTATTATTATTATTATTATTATACATTTAGGTTTCCGAATTGTATGTATTTCGTGTGCGTGGCCCAAGTTCGATTCATAGTAAGGCATGGAATTTTCGGTCCGATCCAGCATCGTGATTGTAGAGTTGAGTTAATAAACAGTAAACTTCATTCCAGATATCCAGAATAGCAGCAATACGAACTGATGCTCTGACTACACATCACCAAGGTTAAATCCGTCTGTCCAGTCATAGCACTTTCAAGGTTATAATTCCTGAAATTATAATAATTAATTATCTTATAATTATAATTACGTAATTCACCGAACTAGAGCAGGCTAGTTAATTTGCTTTCTGGCTTCACGATTAGACGGTTCGAATACAGTGAACCACCCATCCCGATTGAATTTCTTCCAGGACTTCCCCCTAGTGTTATTTATTTATTTATAGGGATGGGCACGAGTCGAGTCAAAGATAATTTTCTCGAGTTAAGTTCCGAGCCGAGTTACTGTTTTGAGGTCGAGTTTCGAGTCGATTCGAGTTTGGTAGACGGCTCGCTCGTTTTAACTCGTTTTGAAATCATGACCTGATTTATAACGATATGTGTATTTTTAAAACCTGATTTATACTTGTAACTTGTATTTCAACATCTTTGGGCAAAATGTGCTTTCAATTGATGCATAAGCTATTAAAGAAAAGGAAGAAGAAATATATAGAGAAAAAGGATAGTTCTATATAAAAATGTAATTGCTTAGCTGTTAATATATGTTACGATAGAGATTCGTTGTCATAGCAACAAAATATAAATAACATATAATTCCAGAACCATCTTGTAAAAAGCTACACACAAAAATCTTTAAGGTGTGTTTTTGTTGTAGTGATTATGTGCCATAATAAAAAGGGAAATATTAGAATGCAATGTGAAATGTTTTGT
This sequence comes from Thermobia domestica, assembly GCF_964235325.1. Lineage (NCBI taxonomy): Eukaryota > Metazoa > Arthropoda > Insecta > Zygentoma > Lepismatidae > Thermobia > Thermobia domestica. The sequence continues at coordinate 42,398,362 of NC_137465.1, forward strand.
GGTGTTTAGTAGCCTTATTTATGTACAAAATGTTAACTGAGGACCTTTATATAAGCAACGTCTTATAAATTTTTGGTGATCCTCGCCGCAGGATCATCGTTATAAAATTTTGGAGGTTTGCCGCCAGGAACCTTAGGAGATCCAGATTTAGACAATCTCTTAAACAGTAAAATACAAGTGTGCAGATTGATTTTAAGGCTACAGAGTAATTTTGATAAAAGAAATATCAAGACGGAGTATACTTTATTACGAAGTGGCACAAAAATTTTCAGAAATAGCAAAATGAGTCTTCCTGATATTGGAAATACATCTGAATCAGATGGCAACAGGGGAATGAGCTTTTCTGACCTGGCCGATCTCATTAAACAACAAATGGAACAATCGAAGCAACAAATGGAACGAATCAACCAACTTGAGGGACAATTAAAGCAAGATTTTGGTAACCGAATGGATCAACATACGGAACAAATGAAACAACTCGACAGTAAAATCGATCAATAGATGGGACAATTAAAGCAAGATTTTACTGAACAAATGAACCAACAGATGGGACAATTAAAGAAGGATTTTAGTGATTGCATGAATCAACAAATGAAACAAATGAAACAACTTGATAATAAAATCGATCAGACGAACAAAGTGACATTAAAATGGATCGTATTATACGTAGATTCTCTGAGATGCAACATTCTATTGAAGTGGTAGAAACTGTTGTTAATGATACCTGAACTTTCCACAGAAACTATGGAGAATATAGATCCTGAATTTGCATCTACGAAGAAGTATGACATCATTGATTTAAATGTATGGATGAACTTTGCTGAGTGTTCACAAAAACATACTGAAGTATTGATTGAATCAGATTATCCCATTCTCTCTTCATCCCAATGTTTTTGATTGCCTTACTGATACTGTATGTAATAAAGATTTTAGTATGTATCAATATGTGAAAAGTTATGATAATCTTCGTCTAGTGAATGCTATTGACTGCTTGTATTCACGATACATTCAATATATTAATCCCGGAGATGAAGTAATGGTAATAGAACCGTTCAATGATATGCATACGACATTGGTCCATGTAGCAGGAAGAAAGTTGATAACAGTATTCGTGAAATTCATAAAGAAAACGTTACCAATGTTTGTAGTGATTGGCTGATTAAATTGAACCTGTTATAATGTTCACTCCCCCGAAAAGACTAAAATGATAGTAGTGAACAATCCGATGGTGCTTTTACAGAACGTGATGCAGTGCGTTGACTTCAATCATCTAGGTATGACATTGTAAAGTTTTAATGTTATTAGGATAACGGTAGTGCCCTTGTAAGATTGTAATGTTATTAGGAAAACGCTAATGGGCCTTATAGGATTGTAATGTTATTGCGATAACGCTATTGGGCGTTATAAGATTGTAATGTTATTAAGATAACGGTAGTGGCCTTGCAAAATTATAATGTTATTAAGATAACGCTAGTGGGCCTTATAAGATTGTAATGTTAATATGCACGTCTGTTACTCTGCACGACAACTCTTGAACGAAAACGAATTTTTGATTTTTTTTTTTTTTTTTTTTTTGCAATACATAGAGCGATTGTCTTGGTCAAATTTGTTAATGACGTCAATCCGTTAATATCTTAAAGGAAAACAGATTAATTCATTGATTCATAAATGTTCAATTCGCGCAATGCTAATATGCAAATCTCAAAACATTTATGAGCTACGAGTTGCATAAATATCTAGGCGAAATTATTTATTCTGAATCTTTATAAGCAAAATCCCATTCATTCCAAAATGTATGTTTGGAGTTTGATTCTCTTTACTGTCCTTACAGTTAGCAGAGTTTATTTTTAACTTAATGATAACATGTTGAAAGATTGCTCAAATCCTCATTATAAAAAAGGGGAGCTTCTAATTTTGTGCGTCCCGCTAATTTCTAATAGTAAATAGTCACGCTAATAGATATCGGTACTTGAGCTTTCTACCTGCCTAACGCCAATAGATGTCGCCACCCTGCAGACAATTAGCCGATTTAAAATGTTTGTTACAATTGTAACTTAAGAACTATATTGTTTCAATTTAATTATTTCAGATTAAGACAAACCATATTTAGATTTTGTGACGATTAAATTGCAATTAATTTTTTTAAATTTTAATTTAGTTATTTCAAAGTAAGACAAAGACAGTGACCATATTTAGATTTTGTGACAATTAAATTGCAATTAAAAATGTTTTTATTTCAATTTAGTTATTTCAATTAACACATAGGCAGTGACCATATTTAAATTTTGTGACGATTAAATTGCATTTTAAAAACTGTATTGTTAAAATATAATTAGATCAAAAAACGACAAACGCCGTAACCATATTTAGTTTTGAGCATTTGTATTTATGTAGTACGCATGTTGGTTGGTGGATAATTAAAAAAAAAAAGGTAAATATACAGCAGGCCGAGAGCTTGGGCGCAGCAATTAGTAATTCTAATAATTTTTTTCAGTTGTTAATGTGATAAGGTAAGGTGTGAATAAATAAGGAGCAGATAAAAACTGCAGGTGTGATGCATTTCAGATGGGCTTTATAACTTACATGTAATCCACTGCAGGAAGAAAGGTTGAAATTTATGTATAACTATTTTAAGGAACCAAACACGAACACTAAGATAAAACTTCATTACCTATGTTTTCCCATTAAGCTCTTTTCCTGACATTAAAAGTTCCTTTTTAAAAAAGTTAAATCTTTGTTATCACCGTGAGTTAATTATAAGTATTTCACAATGGTATTATCTTTTTTTTTTTTTTTTTTTTTTTTGTAAGAAGAATTATGATTACTAAAATAATCTAAGAAGGTAAATGTTTGTAGCGTTCTTTAAATATACCTACATTAAACTCTCATATTTTATTTTATTTTATTTATTTATTTTTGCAAACATAACTATAACCAGCTACACTAACTAAAATCTACCTCCCAACCACGTATATAAGAGAAGGACCTTTATTTGAAGTTGACTGTGTTCTATCACTGCTGGAAAATTCAAATAATCACTTCTTTTAATAATTTTAATAACATATTCTTCATATATTTGCAACTGGAACATTTTGAAAGTAATAACTATTGAAAGTACGAAGGTTGGTTGTGAAATTTTACACTTTAATAGAAAACATTGCAATACATGTATGTGTTTTGGTAAAACACACACTAACGGATCTTCTGAACGTTCTTTACCACATAATCCATTACGGCACATGTGTCCCCCCCTTTTTTAATGTGTCCCTTTCAAGTCAATAATCTTGTCAACTAGTGTTGTAAATAGAAAAAAAACCGTTCGTTTTTTTTCAGAAATGTACGTTTTTTTTAGAAAAAAAAACATTGCCTCTCGTTTTTTTTCTAAATTTCGTTTTTTTTCAAATAGTCATTTGTAATGTATCTTACGTCATTTAAGTCTGAAGTATTTTTATGTAGGTGTAATTACCATAAAATGCAATATAAATTAAACACTAGAAACTGATGCGGTACAAATATTTTACAATTTATATGAGTAGTGTACCTACTAAGAATCCGGGTTTCTGTATTGTTTCACCAATATCAACGAAGAAATAAAAGTAGAAATGAACATTTGTTTGTTTGTTTGTTTGTTTTTTTTCGTGAAAGTAGGCCTTTAATAAGTACGAAAATAATATAACGAACAGTATAAAACGCAAATAACTTGTCTAAAGGTAAAAACTAAAACTAATTTGCCTACTAATATTTTTCTGAATATCATATATAAATAATTTGTCGACTTGATATATGATATGCATTGCTGGCTCTATCACATGTGAACACGTGCATTTCCACGGGGCTGCAATATCTGTCATAAGTATTTTATTTAAAATAAATATTTCTTGTTGGAGACAGACTTCATGATCATGGTAGCTAAATTTACTAAGCTGACCTTCTATTTGAATACTACATTCATAAATTCTGTTTAGGTCTCATTAGTTTAAGTCTCATGATCAGTGCTAAAGCAAATGGTAAAATAAATCCCAGAATAAACTGCTTGATTGTTGTCAAATACAGGAGCTCAATTCTCGAATGCCTGCCCCCTTTGGTTAGTTAGCAGAGCTTCTCTTGTCTTTGTCGCAAATAGGATCGTTATCATTGAAGGTGGAAACACTTTAAAAAAAATAACAGATGTAGAAGGAAAATCAAGAAATAAAGGTAAAAGAGCTAGTTGCACTATAATTGCAAACTGATATGTTGAGATTGAAACTTGATATTGAATTCTATAAAATGGATTACCATCTTTCAGATGTATTTGCTTTATCTTTCACTAACATAATAGATTAATATTTAAAGAAAAAAACAGACACAACAATATTGTATTTGTAGTAAGTATATAAGCCTTTCTGAGTGCGAGTGTAGTTTTCCTCCCTTTCGTTGTTCATGCTGGAGTAGTATACTTAAAATCGTGACTTTTAAGATTTGTTCTTTCTGGAGAAAGAGGGAGGCGGCAAATTACGTCATTGCGCGGGCGAAAAATTGCTTTGGGCCGGCCCGATGATATCTACACTCATGTCCAAAATGATTGTCGCATATCTATAACTGTCTTCTTGTAAGAATATAATTTGATAATGATTTTGCAGGGTACTTTTAATACTGATGCTGTGTGTATAATCTGAAAATGTATATTTATGGTAAATTTCAAAGGAAAAGAATTATAAATACGAAAATGAGAAAGAGTAAAAGAAAATGTTGTTAAATGGACAAGAAAGTTTCATTTTCGTTTTATTGTTCTTATTTACTGCTGTTTTGACATGAAATTTTCCACATACATGTCTTTGCCGATTATACACACACTAACATTATAAGAAATACCAGGCGGATTCGTTATCAAATTATATTCCTAGAACAACATATTTATAGACATGGAACAATAATTTTGGACATGAGTGTACATACAAGACATGAATATAGAATGACATAATTTGAAATAATGCAGGATGTTTCAAAATGAATATTAGGGTTTTAAAACTTTGTAGTATCTATTACAATTAACTTACAATTATAAGCATTATCAAATGAAAGAATGACTCAAACAGTTTTGAACACACGCATGCCATGCATTGTTTCCTCTGTCTGCCGTTAGTAAGAGCAAGTAGCAAAGATGGAGACTAGAGACCAGAAAGCTTTGTGTGTTTAAATTTTGCAAAGACTGAATGTAGTTACAGTGCAACCGCCTGTATGAATTGAATGTTTTGTGCCATATGGCGGAAAGTTTATGGGCCTTTCTCGCCTATTGACTCAATGTGTGCCATGTGACGAATGAAGCTCACATCGAACACTTGAAGCAAAAACTGTTTGAGGTGTTCTTTTATTTGATGTATTGTTTATAATTGTGCGTAAAATGTAATAAATACTACGAAGACTTAATTCCCCGATATTCATTTTGAAACACCCTGCATTTCTCAGCATCAGTATTGGAACTAAGATGTAAAAAGGAGAGATTATGATTGTTTACAACAACGATATTATTATTAGTCAAGACTATAATTATTACAACAACACAAGTTAGTAGTCAAAAAAATGTAATTAAATGTACACTCGTAACCCTTTCGGACCCACATGGCCAAAGTGGCACATACGCGTGTGTCACTTTTTTAATCCGCTCCTGTATGGTCACTAATTAAGATATCGGTATATATTTTTTTGCCAAATATGGTTGGTCCATAGTTTATCATTTTAGTTTCTTCTTCTTCTGTGTGTCGAATTTCCTTCTTAAATTTCACCCGTCAAAAATTCACGAATTTTCGAATTTCTTTATTACTTTTCCCCTGTAGCTTCATTCGTTGTAGAGAGACCTCCTTAAGACTTGTCAGGTAGATACGTCGGATGGATACCTAATTGTTGACATCAATTGGATGGGCTCGCGCGCAGTGTAGCCAACTACGGAAATTAAAATATCCTTAAATTTTTGAAAAAAATTCGAAATTTTTGTTATAAACCTACTTATACGTCCCAATGCAAGTCAACTTACGCCAGTCGAACATTTGTTCTTACTGAACAAACTCGGGTACATATCGTTACAGTGGAGTAATTAGGGACGCACAAAAAATTCGGATTTTGGTTCTAACTCTTGATTTTCCCTACTTTTCTGTTTATCGAAATATATTTTTGGTAATTAAAAGCATTGTTTCTTAAATATCGCCATGATACTTGTAGGATATATTAGTAATGTACCAGTGATTATTTTAAGATAGTTTTCGTCTGTCTGGTAGCAGTGTTGCCAGCTACGGAAAATTTTAATCCAAGATGTTAGGGGAAAATTACGTGTTTTGTCTGTTATATCCCTCTTGTTGACTACATAGGAACAAAAGTACCAGTATCTGAAAGTCTTGTCTTTGCCCTTCACAACGCACTATAGAAAGTTTCAATACGATAGTTAGAGGATGTACAGTTGAGGTTTACAGTAGACCTTGTTCTCTAAGTGGAAAGATAATTGATTTTTTTACGTAGACTGAAATATTTTTTAATGATCTGCTTACTTTATTAGATATCGTCACAATACTTGTAGGGTATATAATAGGGATACCAAAGCTTCTTTTAAGATAGTTTGTGTGTGTCTGTTAGCACTGTTGCCAGCTACAGAAAATTTTAATTTCCGATTTTAGGAGGAAATTTTGGAAAAATTCCCTTTTTGTCTCTATTATTTCCCTCTTGTTCGCTACATTCGAACAAACGTACCACTGTCTGAAAGCCTCGTCCTTAGCCGACACAGCGCACTATAAAAAGTTTCGGTAGAATAATTAGGGGAAGTACAGTTGTGGCTTATAATAAACCATGTTCTGTAAATGGTAAGAAAATTGTGCATTTCTGAGTTAGAATGAGATTTTTTTTTAAATTTCATGTTTACTTTGTTAGATATCGCAATGATATTTGTAAGATACATTCTTAGTGTACCAAGGTTTACTTTCAGATAGTTTACGTATGTTTTATGGCAATGTTTCCAGCCAAAACAGTTAATTCCCGGTTTTAAGTGAAAAATTCGGCAAATTTCCCTTTCCCCTCTATTATTTCCCTCTTGCTAACTACGTTGGAACAAATGTACCACTACCTGAAAGCCTTCTCTTTAGCCTACAGAACACACCATAAAAAGTTTCAAATAGGATAATTAGAGAAGCTGTAGCGTCGGCATATCTGTTGATTTTTGCTTTTGAGGCGTAAAAAGTGTCAAAATTTCATGTGTATGGAAACAGATTTTTTTCTTTCTCTCTTTGAATGGAAGCCAGCGACTTCAGGTTTTCACTGTACCTTGTCAACGCACCAAAGAATTCTTTTAGGTGACTTAGACCCATATGGCAACTGTGGTGCTAGATACAAAAAAAACTTGAATTTCGGTTAGGGATTTTTTGTAAATTTTCACTCCTACATTTCCCTCAGTAATTTCCCACCCGCTCGCAACACTGCAATGTAACGTACACCAAAAAATAGCCACATTCCTTTTCTAAAAAACAAGGTCTTAACCATATCAATAGGGTAAATGGTTTTTGAGGAATACGTCACTAACTGACAAAGTAGGAAAACGCCAAAAATGATCTGGGTCCGAAAGGAATAATCACACGATTTTGCTCGTATATGTACAAGGAAACAAACGATTTGTAAGTTATGAGGGCTTCGACTCAAGTTCTGTTGATTATTTCAATATTCTTCAACATACATCAATAAATAATAGCTGCCAGAAAAAAAACAGACATTTGAAAAAAAACATGAAAAAGAACGATGTTTTTTATTGAAAAAAAACTTCACAGAAAAAAAAACCGTTTTTTTACAACACTATTGTCAACGTTCTTCACCATTTTTCTAAGTTAACGAATAAAACAATGAAGAACGGCTCTAGCATAGTCGATGAGGGATCTACCTTGCTACCTGCATGGTCCGTGTTCCATCTCCACTGGGGGTAGGAATTTTTTACCATTCTATCAACGTTCCAATGTGGGTCTGCTGTTCACCCGGCTGTTTTAAAATGGGTACGTAATTCAACCTCCGGAACTAAAGGAGCTACTGCTGACTAGGCCTACATTATCTATATGTTTGCAAAAATCAGAAAGTTTTGATCTTGCCCCCTTCTCCTTTAACGTATATAGTATGAGCTTCGAAGATTTCACCCTGATTAGGTAGAAGTTAGGCGCAGGCTACATCAACTATCAAAATTTGATGTATTGGGATTTTTTTATACACACATATGAATATCGTGTATATTTGGTTAAATGTAAAATTTCATCCAAAGAGGTAAGTGATAATGAACTTATTACTAATAATATTATTATGAAGTCAATATTTTTTTCTAAATCGTTGCACAAATTTTGGTATATGGGAAGTTTCTTCTAATACATTGACTACGAACAACTAACAGGCTTGAAGGAATGTTGCCTTTTCTCCGTATTTCTTTCATGTGCCAAAAAATACAAACACACTTAAAATGAAACGTCACTGGCTCATTTCTTTGAAAATCGTGTCCTTCATGTTGCACATAAACTATACATCTGTGCACCGACAGAAAATGTGTTCTAGCTAAAAGTTTTACATATACTAGAAAGTATTAAGTTTTCTTGTTGAAAAAATGAGAGAGAAAAGTTTTTTTTTTTTTAAAAAAAAACGTTTTTCATTGATTTTCCGTAAAGGAAATATTTATTGCAACGTAAGTAACCAACGGGGTGATAATTTACTTTCTTATGCCTCAAACTAAGGTCTAAAAAATTTGTTCTCTCAAGTATCATATTTTTGTTACAAAGTACCGTATTTTTGTTCTGAAGTACTGCATTTTTATTCTAAAGTACCACATTTTTATTCCAAACTCCCGCATTTTTGTTCACAAGCACCGTTTTTTTGTTTGTTTGTTTGTTTTCAAGTACCATGTTTTTATTCTAAAGTACCATATTTTTGTTCTCAAGCACCGTATTTTGGTTCTTTTAAGTAACGTAGTTTTGTTCTAGAGTACTATATTTTTGTTCTAAATAGAAATCAGAGACTATTTTTCTAACGAAATTCTAAGAAGTCCAAAAGTCAGGTTCGATTATTCAGAACTCGGGAACCAAAGACATGCATATTTCACATAGATATTAAGCGTGCCAAGGTCTACCACTGTTAAGTTCAGCGAAGCGCGGATGGGGTTCATCAATCGCGTGAATGTATGTATTATTCTTTATGATTTTTTAAAGAAAAATCAAATCGAGGACAAAAGTTTGTTTCCAATATAGAATGTCATCATAATAAAATTAAACATTGCATCACAGAAATGCAAAAACATTAGTTTTTATTAACATCCTTTTGTTTATATACAGGGTGTTTCAAAACAACACTGACAACGTTTAGGAAGTGATTCGTGACACCAAGATAAGACAAAAAGTATAGACCAACCTGGGTGCACAAATACTTCCTTTTAGAGTGATACGCAGCCGAAAACACGAAAACACGAACTTTAAAGGTCCATAGCTCCAAAGTAGTCGGGTCAAGACTTTACTTAGGAACTAATATGTGCTCTATCCAAAAATATATGTTTCAGAATCCTAAGGTACTCACGTAACAATTTTTATAGAGGGAGTTTGGCTGCGGGTACATAATTCGGAGTACTCACCAACTACCTCTATAAAAATGGTACATAGTAGTTCCTAAGTGAAATCTTGAGCCGACTACGGTAGGTCCCATAGTTTTGGAGCTACGGACCTTTAAAATTCATTTTTCCCTGTTTTCGGCAGCCTATAACTCCGAAAGGAAGCATTTGTGCACCCAGGTTGGTCTATACTTTTTGTCTTACCTTGGTGTCAGGAATCACTTCCCAAACGTTGTCGGCGTTGTTTCGAAACACCCTGTATAATACGTTTCTTTAACTTACAATTGTTCAACCGTGTCCTGAAATCTTAGAAACTTAATTTAACTAATTTCCCGATGTCATACACAATGTTAAAATTTAGCACAGCGACACAAGTTGGGTGACAATACGTTTAAGTTCAATTCAATAAATAACCGGAAAAGTTTATAAAAACTACAAAACTTCGACAAAGTCTGTGCTTCTTTGTTATTTTTGTGGCGGTGTCCTAGAACTATTATCAGATAGGCCTCGCACTCCTGCCTCGCGAACGGGATGCTGGGAATCACTGAAACAAAGTGGCGGCACTCTTACAGATTTGCATCGACGTGGAGCAGCGGAGTATCATCAGAGTGCCAGGCCCATTTGATAATAGTTCTAGGACACCACCAAAAAATAAAGAAGCACAAACTTTGTCGAAGTTTTGTATTTTTATACCTTTCCTCGTTACTTACTGAATGGATCTTATATATGTTGGAGATTGCTGGATGGGCGCTCTCACACGCGCCACATTTTCCTGCGCTCTTATGGCCCGAATTCGGCTAGGAGTTTTTTTTTTTTTTCAACGCAGAACCTGTTGCTCTAAAGTTTGATACCAAAACTTGAATAGGTTTTTATCCGGAGCAGAATCATGTCGGCCAAGTCCGAACCGAATGCGAGATGCCCACTGAATAGTAATAACAGAACTACCATTACGAATATACTCCTCCACAACAAATGGACGATGCTCACTGCGCCACGCCATTGCGACTACTAAAACAGCAGGAGGTTGATTTGTGTTACTTTCAGTTTAAATAGAGAATTAAAAGAAGATGGTGCTTTTACTCTTAGAACGCTAAATCGATTCCAAAAAACCGCTTCTCGCTATATCTGAACATTTTTGCTCAATGAAGATCAGTATTGAATCCGGAAGTTGTAATGGATTTCTATCACTTCCGGTTTTAGTAGAGAGTTAACAATGGACATGAAATGTATTCTAGGGAAACTTAATCGATTGCAGAAACCGCTTCTCGCTATCTATTATCGTTTCTGCTCTACAACGATCAATGTTAAAGCTAGATTTTTTTAAAAACCATTTCTAATCTCCTAATTTTTGACCCTCTAAATCCTGGCCAAAATTGATGGTGATCTATCTAGTAGTGCTTCAGACTTTTGTGTCTCCCGAACAGACACACAGACAGACAGAGTAAATATATAAAGGAGTTTTTGGTCAACCAAATTCTGTAAAAGTCATACTAGTATAGCTTTTTACTAACGAAGGAAAATTTATCTCTGGCAGAGTAAAAATGTAAAGCAGTTTTTGGTCAACCGAACTCTGTAAAAGTTGAACTTGTATCGCTTTTTTTACTAACGAAGAAAAACTTACCTCAAATAATGTAAATATGTAAAGGAGTTTTGGGTCAACCAAACTCTGTAAAAGTTGAACTTGTATTGCTGATAGAGTAAAAATGTAAAGGAGTTTTTGGACAACCAAATTCTGTAAAAGTCATACTAGTATAGCTTTTCACTAACGAAGGAAAATTTATCTCTGGCAGAGTAAAAATGTAAAGCAGTTTTTGGTCAACCGAACTCTGTAAAAGTTGAACTTGTATCGCTTTTTTTACTAACAAAGAAAAACTTACCTCAAATAATGTAAATATGTAAAGGAGTTTTGGGTCAACCAAACTCTGTGAAAGTTGAGCTTATAGTCTATTGCTTTTTACTAACGAAGGAAAATTTACCTCAGACAGAGTAAAAATATAAAGGAGTTTTTGATCAACCGAACTCTGTAAAAGTTGAACTTGTATCGCTTTTTTTTTTTTACTAACGAAGAAAAACTTACCTCAAATAATGTAAATATGTAAAGGAGTTTTGGGTCAACCAAACTCTGTAAAAGTTGAGCTTATAGCCTATTGCTTTTTACTAACGAAGGAAAATTTACCTCAGACAGAATAAAAATGTAAAGGAGTTTTTGGACAACGAAATTCTGTGAAAGTTGAACTTGTATCGCTTTTTTTACTAACGAAGAAAAACTTACCTCAAATAATGTAAATATGTAAAGGAGTTTTGGGTCAACCAAACTCGGTAAAAGTTGAGCTTATAGCCTATTGCTTTTTACTAACGAAGGAAAATTTACCTCAGACAGAATAAAAATGTAAAGGAGTTTTTGGACAACGAAATTCTGTGAAAGTTAAACTTCTATTGCTTTTTACTAACGAAGGAAAATTTACCTCAGACAGAGTAAAAATATAAAGGAGTTTTTGATCAACCGAACTCTGTAAAAGTTGAACTTGTATCCCTTTTTTTTTACTAACGAAGAAAAACTTACCTCAAATAATGTAAATATGTAAAGGAGTTTTGGGTCAACCAAACTCTGTAAAAGTTGAGCTTATAGCCTATTGCTTTTTACTAACGAAGGAAAATTTACCTCAGACAGAATAAAAATGTAAAGGAGTTTTTGGACAACGAAATTCTGTGAAAGTTGAACTTGTATCGCTTTTTACTAACGAAGAAAAACTTACCTCAAATAATGTAAATATGTAAAGGAGTTTTGGGTCAACCAAACTCGGTAAAAGTTGAACTTGTATCGCTTTTTTTACTAACGAAGAAAAACTTACCTCAAATAATGTAAATATGTAAAGGAGTTTTGGGTCAACCAAACTCGGTAAAAGTTGAGCTTATAGCCTATTGCTTTTTACTAACGAAGGAAAATTTACCTCAGACAGAATAAAAATGTAAAGGAGTTTTTGGACAACGAAATTCTGTGAAAGTTAAACTTCTATTGCTTTTTACTAACGAAGGAAAATTTACCTCAGACAGAGTAAAAATATAAAGGAGTTTTTGATCAACCGAACTCTGTAAAAGTTGAACTTGTATCCCTTTTTTTTTACTAACGAAGAAAAACTTACCTCAAATAATGTAAATATGTAAAGGAGTTTTGGGTCAACCAAACTCGGTAAAAGTTGAGCTTATAGCCTATTGCTGTTTGCTAACGAAGAAAAATTTACCTCAGACAGTGTAAATATGTAAAGGAGTTTTTGGTTAACCAAATTCTGTAAAAGTTGAACTTGTATTGCTTTTTACTAACGAAGGAAAATTTACCTCAGATATAGAGTAAATATGTAAAGGAGTTTTTGATAAGCCAAACTCTGTAAAAATTGAACTTGTATCGCTTTTTATAACGAAGAAAAACTTACCTAATATTGTCTTTTTTTTAATACTCTGGTTGGTATATCATAGTTCGAAAGAAGTATGAATATCTCTTCACTTAACATTCTTAAAAGATAATAATTCATAATAATAGTGTCCAATATTATTGTATCAACAAGGTTTCAGTCTATAATGACAAACTCAAAAATTTTACTTCGAATTTTTATTTATTTATTTAATTATATGTTAGATCAGATTTTTTTTTCAACGTTTTCTCGTGCCAACGTGCCAACACAGCTGCACCAGGGAATTAGTTATACTTTATGCATTCGAATACCATATCGAAGGCAGAACCGTAAAGGAAATACTACAGAAATATAAATATATATATTAAAATAAAAACAGAGAGACAGGCTCCGTTTTCTAGTTTTGCTGTTGAGAATCGGTGAATAAAATATTAGTGAACCGTGCTAGAACAGTTTCATTGATGAAAAGCCGTTGAAGTCCGGGGGAAGGGGGTGGGATACGAAGGGACGGAGAATCCAATTATTGTCGGGAGAGCATTCTCGGGAACTCTGCTGATTGCAAGCAGCTAACAAATCGATTTGCTCTCAGTAGCTAAATGATTAGCACATGTAAGACTAAATAGTTTTTTAAATATGAAATTCCTATTAAAAATTCATTTGCACATATGTGGTACTCTGTTTGGTTAACAAGCTTCAATATTTTTTCCCCATAGGTGGATTGTATTTAGGTGTATTTCGATAATGCATACCTACGAGTTGAGTTTAATAAGTACTATCAAGCCAGCATTAGTTTACCGAACGGATCTGAGGGGCATAACGCGTTAGCATATTGTTCGTACCATAATAATCCTAACATGAGACTGCCGTAGTTGGAAGTTCCAAATCATATTCGATAGTTTCTCTTTCAATCTCGCCAGAGGCGGACCTAGCCCGGGGCCAGGGGGCCTAGGCCCCCAAGTTTTTGAGTTACAAAATAATTGAAACTATATTATTTATATATTTTCGAAAGTTTATAGTGAACTATGATATACCTATCATAGACTGGGTTCTGTTTGGCCCCCTACTTTTTACCTTCTAGACCCGCCTCTGGGTCTCAGATTGTATTTCAGTGATAAATATACCTCAGAAACCTTGCGTTTCCCTTAGATTCGTTGTAGTTTCTCAGTAGCACAAACCAGTCCACTAAGTACCACACACTATATTACTGGAGATTGGCCGTAGAACTGACAATAAAGATACCATGTGTATTTTGACCTTTTATTGCATAGTATAAATAAAGTGCGTCAATGAGCTTTCGAGATGCAATATATTAGCTTACTTTTCGAAATTAGAGCACTAGCAAAAGTTGCCCTTCTATCTTTCCATAGTTGTTTCAAGCTCTGTTAAGGGCTTAAAAAATGACACATCTAGTTGTTCCATAGAATTAGCCAAGAAATGTTCTTTTCAACCTGCTCTTTGTTTTCAATTGAAATAACGAAAGAAATGTTCGATTTAGAACGTTTAAAAAAAAATAATCGGAAAACGAAATGGATACGAGTAGCATTTTACTACAATGTTAGTTAGGAAATGAACATTTATGTCTACATTACTGCGTTTTTGTCATGAAAATAAATAAAGGTTCACTTCATGTGATACATAATTATTCCAACTGCTTTTTGTTGACACCTTTACAGATTTAGCAATAAATAAAACTTCCATATGAACACATTTAAAAGAGGCGCCACCTTAAACATTGGAGTGACAAATTTAGTACTTAAAAACATAGAAAGAAAATAATTGTCATTACTCTTTATTTTTTTCTTTTCGTTACCATACTTGTTTGTGATATACAAAAATTGTGTACTTTTTATACATTTTAATTCCACGTAAAAGAGTACACTAATAATACTCTTGTACTACTACTGCCATTATTATTATTATTATTATTATTATTATTATTATTATTATTATTATTATTAATTTATATTGCTACCAAAAGTACTAAATAAAACTTTTCTTTAAAATTGCTATGCAAACTTCAATTGTTTAGCATTTACTGGGCAAGAGCATAATCTAAAAAGTGCTGATAAAATATATAGGAAGAGAGAGAGAGCATCTGAATAAATCTGTGTAGTCTTTTTCTGATTACAGTTGCCTTTGGGACATAACAGTTTGGACGATTCACTAGGGAGAACTCTTGAAATGTGTCCTGAAGCTTTTTTCTTATAATTTATATCCACTCAAAACTGCAGTTTCAGCTTGGCATCAGCATTTTCTAGTTACTTTCTAAAACCTGCAAATGTGTTATGGCGACAGAGTTGGACTTAAACAGATTAGACTGATTGGATCAAATCGGGACCGGCTCTAAATTGCAGTCTGCTATCGTGTTGTCAAATATACACAAGAACACATAGCAATGTACGGTTTCCTTGACAATCACAGTGACTGACAACTGGAGAAAGTAGTGTATCCAAGTTGAAACTGATCAAAACTCAGTTAAGATCATCAATTCAGCAAAAGTTTGAAATTTTTGCTTATTGAATATGATATTAACAGGAGTTTGAACTTAGACAAAATTCTAAAAGATTTTGCAGAGAGGAGAAAGAAGAAAAATAACTTCCTCATGATAAAATGAAATTGTTCATGTATAGTTTATGAGTGTGGTGAACTATGTTCAACAATATAACAATGATATACTTGATCTGTTTGCTTTCAGATCGTTCTAATTTATAAGTTGCTCTGCATAAATTTTGTCTTCATGTAATTCCAATAATCGGCAGATATAAAATTTGGCAATCCTGGTTATCAAAATATGGGGCCACTTCAACGAATCCATCAACTCTGACTTGGTTATCCATAACATTTTCAACAACTATGATGAAGTATAGAGGTGTTATGTGTCTTACTGAAAATGAGGAAGATCAATTATTGTCAAATGCATTGATTCAAGTATTAAGGATACTTGTAACGCACTTTTAACTCCACTTTTTGTTAAATAAACGTAATTTTGATAAAAGATCGTGAGACCGTACCGTAAAATACAACATTGCCAAGTGCAAAAACTGCATAAGCCTAGGCAATATTTTAAAGGTTAATTAATATGAATCGATCCTATGGCGGATATAAAAAGTTGAGTTGAGTTGATTTTGAGTTTAACGTCCCGTTCAGCAGCGAGGCTATATGAGACGTGGACCTACTGATTAACGTGGAATCCGAACCACATGAGCTCCCGCCGGGAATCGAACCCGGGTCTCCCACGCCAAAGGCGCGTACGCTAACCGCTTAGCCACGGAGGAGCTCCGGATATAAAAAGGTTATATAAGGATAAAATAATTCCGCTTCCTTGGAGAGAGCAAGAAGATAGTGTATTCTGAAACAACATATTGGCCTACTATTAGGATCACTGTTGCACAATTGTCTGTGCACCACCCAAGTGCACCGATAGGGTTGCTAAAACTTTTAAAAATGGGAATACCGGACACCTTCCTGTAGTACGTGTACAGGTACCCTTAAGTTTGTGACATCATCGCTCATCAAAAATATGAACAACGTGAAAGTTGTTACTTCACATAAATTGAGCGATTCGGAGTTCGAATTTAATACCTTTAGTTGCTTTTGAAGACTTTGTTAAGCTTACTTATTCCAGTTTTGGTGGAGTCGGCACATGTAATTTTTGTAGTATACCATCAATAATGCATTGTATTTAAAACAGAAAAGCAAATATAATTGGCAGTGGCATGCACAAAGTATATTTGCAAAATAAGCCTTACCAGCTTCCCTGGGGCAGGTAATGTCTCATAATGCCTACATACTTTTATTGGATCTGGATGTATTATTTAATTGGTAGATGTAGCTGAGGATGAAGCAGTGGCAGCTACGTTTTTGAACATGTACTTTTGTTGCAGAGGCGAATCTAGCAGTTTGCAGAGGCGAATCTAGCCCGGGTCCGGGGGTGCCTAGTTTCTCCAGATTTGAGTGACAAAACTAATTGAAGGTATTATTTATGAAAGCGTAGAATAAACTCATGATATACCTGTCATACTCTAGCTTCTGGCTGCCCGCTACCCCCCTCCCTTAGTTTTTACCTTCTAGATCCGCCACTGACAGTTTGATAAGTTCAGTAAATTTCCCTGCCTTCAACTCTTCAGCAAATTCTGCGCACGACACATCAATATCAAAGCGAATAATAAGCTCTGCTTTAACCATATTCATCGACAAACGATTCCTTTCGTCACTCCAAAATAATCTGAATAGAACAGAGAATAGGAATAGTAAGAGGGGGAAAAATACCGGACACTTAACGTCCTGTTTAGACGTCGTACCGGACACCGGACAAGGAGGTCAGAAACCGAACTGTCCGGTAAAATACCAGACTGTTTGCAATCCTATGCACCGACCTAAAGCCCCGCTCATAATTCGGAACCTATGTTAACTGTAGATCCCGTTCTTCATAAACTCTGTGTTGTATACGGACGTAAAACACAACTCAAAAACTATACTCTAGATGCATTATTACGACAAATAGAATCAATATTTTATAGAAAAAAAAAAAAAAAACAATATCTACTATCAGCAAAATTGAGACACAACGTATCGTTAATGCTTAAAAAAAAAAAAAAAAAAAAAGTGTATAGAGTATAGGGCTATCAGTCAGAACTTGAATTCGGGAATGATCCATCTACTCCCTACTCTACTATTGTTTGTACTCTGAGAGAGTTGAATGTTGGCAAAATAATAGTGCCATGGGGAGTGGCTGAAAACAAGAATCTAGGGAAAATTACAGGACAAAATATATTGTCAACAAGTTTATGTTATCTTGGATTGAACTAGAGAAGATTCCATCAAAGGTGACCGCTATTCATCTCTCTTAACTTTATTTGTCGTAAATCATAATTAAACAATGAATATAAAACATTCTAAAACACCTGTGGCCAAGTCGGCACTCGAATTTGCGACAGCGTGTGTAAGAGTAAGCCTATCCCTCGAACTACACGATTATACTAGCCAACAATTTACTGAGCTAATATCATCTTTGTTTCATTGTTAGAGGAAATTTGGTTTGACAATGTTTACTTTATCTTCTTTAGAAGGCACAGCGGTGACTTAGTGGTATTGGTGATAATAGGTGTAAATGGTCTCATGAGTTCGGCTTCGAATCACCAGAAGCAATCCATCGTGGGTTCGAGTTCCACTGAAGAATATAGACGTGTTTAACTGTCCTCAAAATTTCTGTGTTCGTGTCCCTGTCGTATTGAATTAAGTAGAATATTGATTTAGGATTTAGATTTCTGGGCTTTCGGCATCTATGGCCATGCTAGCCCGTCACAATTTGAGGGATGACGTCCCTCGGCGAGCACACTATCCGGGGAAAGGGAAGAAAGAAAGGATTGGGGAAGAAAGGAAGCAGTCTGGGACCCATATGTTAGGTACCACCTCGGCATTTGCCTGGTGTGAATGAAGAAAAGCCAGGAAAATCCCATTCAGGATGGCTGGCCTGAAAAAGCTTTCTATACTTTTTCCACCGAGTGCCACTACCAGGAATCGAACTAGGGACCTTTCGCACCGCAGGCGAGAGCGTTAGCGACTACACTACGCGAGGTCACAGTAGAATAAGAGTCTTCACCCCGGCGAAATTAAAATACCGCTAATTTTACAGTAATTATGTGATATCTTCAAATAGATAAAAAATAATTGAAATATGGAACAAGAGCGCCCTAGACAATCTTATTTTGCGTGAGGTACCGTTATCACAAGTCACCTAGTGGCTTTCCGTTTTCAGCTGTTTAGAAACGCGAAAATAAATACCGATTTTCAAAATGACTCGAAATCGAAAGCAGATAAGTGAGTTGTGATAACAGTTTCTCATGTAAAATAATATTGTCTAGGGCGCTCTTGTTCCATATTTCGATTATCTTTTATCTATTTGAAGATATCACATAATTTCTGTAAAATTAGCGGTATTTTAATTTCGCCGGGATGAAGACTCGGAGACAAGTGACCTGGTTGGGGCAAATAAAAAAAAAACAAAAGTAGTAAAAAGTATACTAGGGACCCCTAGTTGAACCCCTGACCACAATATTTTGTCCGTGGATTTTCTTGGAAGTCCCTGTTTCCTCCCACAATCTTATTCCACCTCTCGCTTCTTTAATAAACATGCACTTTCATTAATCTTCCTTTTCCTTTATAGAAGCCTACTACAGGCATAGACGTAACTAGAAGAGAAATAGGAATAGCCAGACCCTTGCTACAACATTATTGTTCTCCCCTGAATGCCGTTCGACTACAAGCTGAGACTGAGAAGTTCTTTCAGTTCTCTAAAGTCAAGAGCCATTCCATCCGGCAAAAATATCCTAGTCATGCCAATGCCTACAGGGCATAATCTTGGGACCAAAATTTGAAGTTTTAAATTTTATTTTTGTCTTCATTGCACATTACATGTAACTGTTTTCTTTTGACAAATATTTTTTTTACAAAAGCTTTCTTAACGGTTCTTCATTATCCCCAGTTGATGAGTGGTTTAATTTTCTTTTTCTTTTTCTTTTTTTTAAAAAAAAAGAATAAGTTGTTTACTGAAATGCGTCGCACCTGTCAATTGATGACGGTAGATAATTACTTCTTAAGGAATACAACTCAGATAAAATACCTCATTAATTAGAGTAAATTAGGTTACCAGAGAATGGGAGGAAGGATTTACTAATGAAATAAATTACATTTCACTGTACATTTCTGAATTTGTTATCATACGTTGCACACAAAATATTATCTTGACGACATCCTGCGGTCTGGTAACAAGAAGAAAAATCAAGAGGCTAAAAAGAATGAACACGTATCCTGTACATACTAACACGCAAGATGTAGGATGAAATAAATAAAATGGGGGAGGCGGGAAGAGAAAAAATACAGTATATACAAGAAAGTAAGTAAAGAGGAAGTCTTAAATTGGTTTTCTTGTTACGTAAACCTCTTTTCCATATCGACTTTCATGCTGGGTTCAAAAGAAGCCGCTACATCTTAGTCTTGGTTCTATGGACATGGACAATCCGTTGATTTGATTGGTGGGGTTGGTTCGTTCGGGAGGAGGAGGGGGAGTGGGAGACGCTAAATGGAATTACTACATGGATACAGAAAAGGAAGAACAAAATTGCAAATATATTGTGAAGGCAAACAACATAATTCTCTTGCTCACAAAATCAAATGATTTATTGAAGAAATAAAAAAAAAAAAAAGTAAAATTGAACGTATAGCGCTTAGTAACTTGTGGTGTGGACAAGATATTTATTTTGTATTGTAATTCAATAAACACAGTAAGAATATGTCTTATTGAGCATATACAGGGTGTTTCCATGACGTTAGGTAATATTTGTAGGTACGATGGACAATAACAAAAGAAACAGCTTGACATAGGACTTCTGCTTTCATCTAGTCTTTTAGTACATCCATGTTTCTCTTCTTCTCTGTCCAGCTGGGTCTATCCAATCTTCTTCAAAAACCACATTCATCAGTTTCTAACTGTCGTCGTTCTTGGCATCCCAGTGTTAATATTTCACTTCCGTATGTCAAAATACTCCAGACATATTTTTTTAATAAACTGTTTTCTTGGGGAGCAACTGGATTGCGCACACTCTATATCCCAAATTGCGCACAAATCTCTGTTTGCCTTTTTGAACAGAGATTTTTGTTCAACGTTGCCACAATGGTAGCTTTAAAATCTGTGCACAAACAAGGTTTTCCTTCAGCCTAGGATAGAAAGAAAAATTAGAAATAAAATACAAATTATATTGAGGATTAACTAAATATAATTTCATCAGCAAGTACAGCAGGTCAAGGTACCTCCAACACCAAGTTTTCATATTTACAATTCACATGTTAAAATTTTCTTGGTTATAATTTTATATTAAGCCTACAATTTTTAGAAATCAAATCCTCCCTGTCTCATACTCTGAATATGAGTTTAATACTCACCTTTAAGCATCTCATACTGTTTCAATATGAAGTTATGTCTCTTCAAATCTCCCTTTCTTTGTGTTGGTGTCTCCTTTCGCAATTGATCTTAATTTCAATTTTGTTTCTGATTGTATCTACAACAAAGATGAAATCACCTGACAAATATTTAGACCTGGTGAATAGAATTGTTCATTGCAATGTTTATGAAATGCTTCAGCCCCATTGTACGCACCTAATGTTACTCGCACAAGTTAGGATGATAATCTTAGCTTCATTTACAAACAGAAACTTTTCTCCATCATGACTGAACTTATCTTCTCTTTCAACCATTTGCTCAATAGCCTCTGTAATACTGTATTTCTCAGACGAACAGTACCTAGCTTCTCTACACCTCTTCACATCTTTTATGTGTTCATTCCTCACAGTACCTAGCTTCTCTACACCTCTTCACATCTTTTACGTGTTAATTCCTCTGTATTTTCAATTAGATAACTCAGTCATAATAATTTCATTCGACTTTTCGTTTGTGCATTCCGCTACTCTTTTGTTACAAATTTCTCACACATATATACGTACAAACATAACAGAATGTAAAATATTTTCCATCTGACAACATTGCTTAATTTTTTTGTGCGCAATCCTATACATTATGACAGCTTGTCAACGGCTTATCAGATAAAACTGATAAAACCAGAAAAGTATGTGCACTTTCATTGCAGCTGTTTTCTTGTTCGAGGACTCATTTTTTTTTATTCATGAACTTCTCTTATTTTGGAAGATCAATTTTGCCATCACAATCCTCTTCCTTCACTTCATTCTGAAAATGCTGCCAGTTTATCAGTTCGTTTAAATTCTACATAAAAGCAAGAAAATTAGGAAAACCAAAAATGGATCAAAAGATTGCGATCGTGGCCAATAATTAATTTTTGGACCAGGACCCACAAAATTTTTGAACGGACCCCAAATCGAGTTTTCGTATTTTCTACGGAATCAGTACATCATACTGAATTAAGTGATACTTTGGGTCTGGCTACACTAAGGTAGTTCTCCATATATTATAAGGTCTATAAGAACATTTTTGATTGAAATATATTGGATCTTTTGATCCAATGAAAAATTTTACAAAGTTATAAATCCCTTTGCCTCACACATACAAGTACATATATATAACGTTAATCCGCTTTAATTTCGCCTTAGTTTGACTTCTGTAATCGTTGTACTTAATTTTCTTTTGCAATTTACCTCATAAACAAAGTGTTTCCTTTGACAAAGGTTCTGACAATCTTAGGTGTTAGTTGCCTTGCAAAGTAACAAAGGAATAGATACATTTTTCATCAAGACATTATTTTTTTTTAGTTAATTAAAATACAAAAGAATAGCATACGATACATAATTACATTACAAACTCAGTAATAACCTTTGTATTAATTACTTTGTCTTTATGTAATAATTTTAAAATATAAATAATAATAATAATAAATAAAGATATTTTAAAATAAATCCTTTTAATATGAGAGTAACAAAATGCAAGGATTAAAAAAAAATCTTTCTAATTAATGCAGTTCCAAAACTGTTGTTCTTGTAAATGACAAAGTTACAGGGAGAATGAGCGTTGTTAGAAGAAAATTATGGGAGAGCAGGTAATTTACTTACACACACACACACACACACACACACACACACACACACACACATATATATATATATATATATATATATATATATATATATATATATATATATATATACGTGTATGTGTGTGTGTGTGTGTGTGTGTGGATATCTAACTTTTGAAGTCATTTTTCCTTAGAAATAAGGGTTTTAGAAACATAAATGAATGATAAAGAGATGTACTACCTTTGTGTAAGACTCTTTGACAGATTCTAAAAAGAGTTTTCGCACTTTTCCTTCTTTCCTTTCTTTTTATTTATTTTTTTTTTCAAAGTTTCTTTTGTCACTCCAATACTATTTCTTGTCTCTATAATCTACCTTCTTTTTTTCCTGTTATTTTTATATTTAAAAAAATATACTTTTGTAATGATGAAGGAGAGAAGTATACATATATAGGCGTATGTACTGAAAGGCTAAAGTGTAAAATTAATGTTCCCTTTTTGCCTTTGTAATGATGGTTGCAATTTTGTCAAAGGATGGTTGTAAGCTTTCTAAAAACTTTCAACGGTGCTTCCTGTTGTTCTCAAAAGTGAGGAAGAACAAACAGCAAAGAGAGTCAAGATGAAGAATAGGATGAGGATTGAAGTGAACAAGATAATTCGTTAATTTTCAAACAAATTTCTTCCCTTACTATTGACGTTACTCGTTTGTTCTCAGCATCATTAAAATTAAACGTGTTGCTCTTTGAAATAATATAATTATTACGACTAGTATGTGTGTCATTGTTAAAGATTGTATGTGTGACCGTTAGGAGTGTATGTGTGACTGTTAGGAGTGTGTACGTCACTCTTACCTGTGTGTCCGTCACTGTTACAAGTGTGTGCGTCACTGTTAGTTGTGTATTTCATTATTAGAAGTGTGTGCCTCACTGTTAAGATTTTGTGTGTCACTGTTAGGAGTTGAGTTGATTTTGAGTTTAACGTCCCTTTCAGCAGCGAGGCTATATGAGATGGGACCTACTGATTAAAGTGGAATCCGAACCACATGAGCTCCCGCCGAGACTATTAGGAGAATGTGTGTCACTGTTAGGAGTTTGTGTGTCGCTATCTTAGGAGTGTGTGAGTCACTGTTAAGATTTGATGTGTCACTGTCATTAGTATGTGTGTGTCACTGTTATTAGAATGTGTGTATCACTGTTAGGAGTGTGTGTCACTATTAGGAGTGTGTGCGTGACTGTTAAGAGTGTGTGTGTCACTGTTAAGAGTGTGTGTGTGTCACTGTTACGAGTGTGTGCGTCACTGTTAGGAGAAACCAAGTAATATATATAATCTTCTACTTGATAGTGCACATTCTTGGGGTACCACGCTTACCTCTG
This sequence comes from Thermobia domestica, assembly GCF_964235325.1. Lineage (NCBI taxonomy): Eukaryota > Metazoa > Arthropoda > Insecta > Zygentoma > Lepismatidae > Thermobia > Thermobia domestica. The sequence goes on from NC_137465.1 coordinate 42,422,264, forward strand.
GCGCGTGGGGTCCCTGGTTCGATCCTCCGCCAGGTAAGCTTGTGGTGGACAGTGTCGTATCCTTGGATTTTCTCGCGGTTTCCTTCCACCTTCTCATTCCATCAATTCTTTTATCATCAATCACTTCTCTTAAACATCCGTCTCTCTTCACCTAAGGGGCATAATCGTTAGAGTGTATGGCTGATGAGGATCTTGGCTAGAAAATCGAAACGTCACGTGTAAATGTGTTTTTATATTAAATAAGTGCAGTCTTGTTCAGCAGTGTGTTTATTTTTCTGATTTTATTCGCAAGACGTTGACTATGATTGTGTGTCAATCGTGGGACGTTAAACTGAAAGACAGTCCATATTGTTCATATACGACAACATATTAAATAAATTATCTATTCTAGCAGAAAAAAAAACTATCAACTGCATCGAACTGACAACGGACAACATATCTTTTAACACCATAAAATTTATTGTTTTAAAAATTTTTATTTATTTATTTATTTATTTTGGAAAATACACAAGAGAATTTACCCTCAAATATGTTATTTTGTTCAGCATAATCTCGTCGATCGACTAACGTATGTTGAATCTTTGGCGAAACTATATATTAAAATGCTAGATTTATATGTTTGTCCCCAATCCTTTCGACAATGAGATATCGAATACCACAAGTGCTAGAAACGTGCCGTTTTCACTGGTCGATTCCAAATTTTGTATAGATTGTCCAGTTCTCATTCAAATTTTCAAACAAACTGTGTCGTTATTCTATTCAACATTTTAGGGACCGTTTTGAGCCCATAAGATTAACATTGTTGCAGGCCGAAACTATGGTGTTAGGCAACCAGTAGATAAATTACGTATGGCGGGTTGACGGACATTGCAGGCGCTTTGCTTAAATCTGACTGGCAAAACCTATTTGTATATTGGCAACTTCAAAGGCCTCAAGAGGCGCACTTGGACGGATATGGATTTATTAGAAAAAATATTTCCACTTGATGTCATGTTACTTCTACAAATTTGCTACAAACTCACTCCAACATCTATACGTAGCAATTCACTTTTCTTGTGAGTCTCCCATCCTTTACTTGTGTGAGTAGGGAGACATGCACATCGGGAAGGAGATTCATGGCCATAACAGAATGATGCACTGAGTAAACAGCGCAGGTTCAGCTAGTATTATATTAAAATTATTTAAGGATTAATCTTAATTTTAGCAGTAACCATACTTTGCATCGTCACCTAGCTAGTGCTTGTCGGGGGTTCATTTTAGTAGTAGTTTCATCTTAATCGGTGGCCTGGTTATCGTACTACATCAATTTTTAGGTTTATGAAAACATTCATTTTTATCAAAAACTGCGCTATATGTGGATTTGCAACATGAGGCCAGAGGGGGAGAGGCGGGGCGAAGGAGCGAGGCCGCCGGTCAATCCATCTGTCTCCCCAGATATGTTGTATTGTACGTAGGTCAAGTAATAAAAAAAATGTCCTTTTCGCTATACGTGCCACCCCCTCCCCCCGCAAAAATAATCCACTGCCCTCTATTACATTATTATTATTATTATTATTATTATTATTATTATTATTATTATTATTATTATTATTATTATTATTATTATTATTATTATTATTATTATTATTATTATTATTATTATTAGCCGCGATGTCGTAGTTGTCTATTCGGTAAGGCATCTACCAATTGGGCAACCTGTGTTTGATCTTTGGTGGGGACGGAATTTATTTTTCGTTCGTTGAATATCTTTAACCCATTAACCTTACACTTTATGTATCGTCTCGATAGAACATGTTAGAAGAGCACTGCATTGCAAGTGGCCAGCGTTTGTAATCTTCTTCTGCTGATAAGTGACCGGATTAAAAGTTCCACAAAATAAAAATTCCATTCGTGCTAAGTTCGGTAAAAAAATACCTTCCATTCTACGTACCTTGCACGATATTGTGCGTTGTCTTGCGCTCTTTGGCTGATCCGTCACACTCGCGTCTTTTTTAACTTCCTGATTGACTTGACTACAGTCTTACGTATAATTGTTTTTTTCTGTTCGAGTGGTCCCTGTGATAGTCCTCCGATATCTTTATGCAATTCCTAGACCCTACCTGGAGGATCATATCTATCTGTTCGTCCTTCTTCTAACGAAATTATGTTCCATTGCGTCAACGAACGGCACATTATTATTTCCTGCATATGTCAAGCTTTGAACCACCCTGTAATTTCATGTATTCATGTAATTTCATGAACCATCCTGTAATTTCATGTAATTTCATGTATTCAGTTGTGTTATTACAGAATTAAAATCGTGTATCGTTGAAAAATATGAGAATGTCAAACGTAGTGGGTCACGAAAGTTCATTAATCAACACCTGCCGCAAACTATCGTGCAATATATTATTATTATTATTATTATTATTATTATTATTATTATTATTATTATTATTATTATTATTATTATTATTATTATTATTATTATTATTACAGTGTAGTAAAAATAATCCTATGTTGATTTTTAAACTACCTATTTACCACCATCATCTTTGTAATGCTTTCTCGCCATATCTCTAATATCATTTGCTGTAGAGAAGCTCCCCCACAGTAAGGCCCTTTGCTAATGAAGATTACGAAAAAGTTTCGCACTGTAATCCGTTCTACTAAATTTCAATCATTTCTTTTCCCTCCTTCTTTTGAGTTTTTTTCTCATCCCTAACAAGGCAATAAGCTAAAGATATGTTTTCCTTCCTCCAAGTATGATGTTTGTTTGTTTTTATGTCCCTCAGTTCTAGCTATGAAATTTGCTGTAATGGAACGTGTACTTCCACTAGAAATTGAAATATTTCTAGGATTGCCTACGAGAGGGAGTAGAAGCTGTCTCGTCTCGAAAAATATGTGAAAGTCTCGTCTCGTCTCGGAATGCTCTCTAGTTTTATCAAAAGGGCTCTGTATTGTCTCTTAACGTACCTTAACTACAAGCCAAACTTCCTCAAAGAGCCAGCCGATCATAAAAATCACCCTATATATTTTTGTATGTATATACATATTTTTAAATACATATTCCTTGGAAAAGAAGAAGCTACTGGGACAGTTGCTCTTCCTTGATCCTTGCAGTAGTAGTAAATATATGAGTAAATATGTAAATTTATATCGCTCATTCAGAATATGTTCAGAGTGGCCCACGGGAGTCATGGAGACTACACACTTGCTGCCCTTATGCACCAGGTTTCCCTAGGTACCCATTTGATAGAAACTGTGTGAAACTAACTTACATTTGAACGAAGGTTATATTTGCCTAAGAGAGGGGACTATACTTTTTTTTTTGGTGAAGAAATACAAGACAAGACGTAACTCTTGCAGTACAAACCAAATTCCCTTTCCAGAATAAAACATTACTTTCACGATACTTTTCCGAGACAAGATTGCCTTAACTTCGTGTCCCGTAGGCAATTTTGAGGCTACGGTGGCTCAATGGTGGGGCGTTCACTCCTAGTGTATGGAATCCCTGGTTCAATCCCAGCTCGCGCCAAGGGAACTCTGTGGTGGACAAATACAACGTGCGTGGGTTTTCTCGGGATTCTCCCGTTTCCTTCTCTTTATTCATTCCACCATTCATATCTCATAATCACCGCCTCCTTTATCCTAGCCGGCATAACCGTGGGACGTAAAACTGAAAGATCTTTCTCTCTCTTTCGCAGATAACTTCACGAGCGTAGAACGAGAGAGTAAATCCCCATCCTCATCGGATATTGAACCCTGGTCGTCAGGTTAGTAGGGTAGATGCTTTATCTATTACGCCACAGCGACTCTAGTTTAACAGATTATAACATAAATTTTCTCTTTCTACCTCCCCCAGGACTATTACTAATGTTTCTTACGTTGTTTGAATATTCTGTGTTTAAAATATTCTGGGTCTTATAATATACGTATGTGTCAAGAAAGCATTCGGAAAGTATCGAAGTCTTCCGTGCTCATCAATTTTTATTAGGCAAGCTCAAAATGTAGAGGAAAAAGATGAAACTACCAATTTAACTCCTACGCTCGGTTACCTATTACATTCCATTTCATTTCTGGTAATTCCAGCTAACTCAGAGAGGGGAAAGTAAGTAGCGTTTCGATCGTCTGCGAAGATGTTCCCATTAAAAAAAAAAAAAAAAGCATCGTATCAACAATTTTAAAATAAGCACATTTTTTTAAAAGCATTATTAATCTTCCACTTGACTGTATTCTCGCATTGAAACTGAGAATATAGTTATATAACGAATGCAAAAGAGACGATACGGGAAAATGAGCGCGAAAGTATTATTTATGGATCATTTGTAAGACTTACTTTTTTATTTTCAAGAAAGAAGATGAAGAAAAAGAGTTATTGATAAAGCCTCGAACCAGGTCAGACATCAAGTCACTTAATAAAGATGGCGTATTCCGTTCCGATAATGAATAGAATAGCGGGCGCAATTTGTTCCGCAGATAGAACTAAGTAAGTAAGCCTTTACGTTATCACGGGACGTAAAGAACGAAAATATTCTTTTGCCTTCTTTTTCGAAGCCCATATCCGTTTCTTCTTCTTCAGAGAGCTTCTAAAAAGCAGTGCGCAATGCCGTCTTCTTACGTTTTTTTGAAGCATTTGGCAACGGAAAGAAAACTAAGTGAAAATAGCCTCGTTACAGCAAATATCATTCCGAAAAGAAGGAGCTGAAGATCGTATATAATAAAAATGATATCAGAAATTTCATTTTTTTCCTTTCACTCTTTCTGCTCAACTCAATGAGGAAATGGGATTCAAAAACTTTTCCAAACCTGGAAAGACGGAAGAGAAAGACGATAAAGGGTGAAGAAGAAGAAGAAGAAGAAGAAACAAATTGTAAAATATAATAAAAAGGAAAGAAAAAGAAGAAAAGAATCTGCTTGTAGATTTTTCTTTCTGACACATTTCAAACGCAAATTGATTTTCTTGCGTCCTTTGATTCTCAATAAAATCAACTTTTTCTCCACATTTCTTAAACAAATATTTGTAATTTGTGGTGGAGGAAATGAAATCCATTATAGAGAACACATACTAATAAAGGCTCTTTGGTAGCCATTTTGCAGGATAATTGTCGAAATCAGTAATTAATGCTGCACTTTGCGTCATTAAGAAAAGAAAGAAAGAAAGCATATGTGTGTTATTGTTAGTAGTGTGTGTGCCACAGTTAGGCAGTGGCGGATCTAGCCTGGGGCTTGAGAGCCTAGGGCCCGAGTTTTTTGAGTGACAAAAATAATTTAAGCTATTTTTTTATAGGCCTATATATTTTTGAAAGTTCATAGTAAACTCGTGATATACTTATCACAGTCTGGTTCTGGTTGCCCTCCCCCCTTCAGTTTTTACTTTCTAGATCCGCCTCTGCCGTTAGGCCAAGATAAACAACTGTAAATGCAATCTTCTAGCCAACAGCGTATTCTTGTTTAGATATACAGTTCATAAATAAATAATCAATCTGTGCCATAAAAAAAACACTATGAATTATTATTGGCAACAAATGACCTACTTTTTAGTGCTTTTTTCGATTTTCTCGAAAGCTGCGCATGAGAATTTATGGCTAAGTGTGTCATTTTGTTCAATCCGATCTAATCTATCCATTAATATGTGTCTTATATGTGGATAATATGAGTATTATAGTTAAACAGAAATGAAAGTTTATGAATTAATCAAAACTTTGGGCTATATCTCAAAGTTTACTGCTGTCAGTGGCGTATTTAGGGGGGGCTATCGGGCTCAACCCCCTCCTCGAAATTCCACGTACAACAATAATCCTTCTAACCATTTCTAAGGAAAAAAATATAAGTGCTTATCCATGTGTTGTGCATAGACCTAAATACGCCACAGACTGCTGTTAGGCATTTACCTGCGTGATGTGTGGCTTATGAGCAGCCGCTCGACCATGATATCCAAGTTTTCTCACCTCACGCCTAACTGTCATAGTACTTGGAGTGGATCCTGATGCAGTTTGGAATTCCTGTGTGATGGTCTGGAGGCCTATTACACTTTACGACCCTCTTCAACTGTCGGCGGTCTCTGTCAGTCAACAGGCGAGGTCGGTCTGTATGCTTTTCTGCTGTACATGTCCCTTCACGTTTCCACTTCACTATCACATCAGACACAGTGGACCTAGGGATGTTTAGGAGTGTGGAAATCTTGCGTACAGACTTCTGACCACGTTCGAAGACCGTGAGTTCCGCGGTGGGCCCCATTCTGCTTTCTCACGATGTCTAATGACTACTGAGGTCGCTGATAATGAGTACCTGGCAGTAGCTGGCAGAACAATGCATCTAATATGAAAAACGTATGTTTTGGGGGGTGTCCGGATACTTTTGATCACATAGTGTATGTTGTTGATTCTAAATAGAAAGAAATAAGATTTAATCTCAATAGTTAAAGTATATGTTATTTTTATAGAGGTAATCTGCATTTATAGTTATCATAACAGCAGACTTACTTGCTTAAAACGTTGCTATGACAATCGAAAAAGAAAAGTATAATTAATGAAGTTTTGGAGAATAAAGGTAATAGTGATATAATTTGTCGTGACTGATTTAATGTGATTTGATCGTTTTTATATATTTTAAAACTTACACGGACTGTAGACTGAAATGTAACGTAAAATATATGTATAATATAAATTAATCATTACATTTTAAATGGTGGTTCCAATATACGTTACAATCTGTTGCTTATTGTGTACTTCTAGACATTTACATTGTTCTTACAGGGAAGGAAGCCATCTTTCAATTTATTATCTAGAATAACCTAGCGTCATAAATTGATCAAGGAATGAAAAAAGAAAGAAACCTGAAAGAGAGAGAAATAATGAAACCCGGAATGAAAAATGACTCCTGAAATAACGACTTTGAAACAAATAAATGATTTTAAAAAAAGAAAGAAAAAAAAAAAACGTAAGAAAGCAGGAAAGGTGGTGGATTTAAAGTTTTTTGTTTCTTTCTTTCCCGAAAAACCACATTCACATTTTTTTTTTGTTGTCTTCTTATTTTCTTGTTTTCTTTTCATACTGCTCGTTTTCGTTCGGTAGTGCCAGGAATACGAACGGAAAAGCAAAAGGAGGTTTTTCGCAGTTATATCTCAGTTGCGTGCCGCATAACCGAGAAGAGATGAACGGGAGTCGTATCCTGCTAGTGGTGGTAATATATTTAGAAAGAATGTTTTTTTTTCTTCTTTCTTCCCTCGATCTTCTTGTCTTGTGGATAATCGAAGGAGTAGAAAGAGGATGTTTTCTGGAAAAATGGGAGAACGTGGAACGAAACGAAGCTGTCTTTGCTGTTTGGTTACTTTCTTTTTGATTCCAAAAGATTTTTTTTTCTTTCTTTAAGGAGGGCACAAATCCTTGACGTGACCAGCTGGTATTATAGGTGACTTTCCAGCACGTTGGTAGAAATCACTGCGTCAGGTATTGATCATCTTGACAATCTTAGAATCAGCAGTTTCAACTTCCACTCCAAGATCCAGAAAGAGAAAGAGAGACAGGAAGAGATTGAGAGAGAGAGAGAGAGAGAGAGAGAGAGAGAGAGAGAGAAAGAAGATAGAATTGACAGAAGAGCACTATACTGTACTAGTTTATCCAAGACATTGCTGTTAATTTTTCTGAAAAATTGGTGTTATTTACCTGATGGATATTTGTTTGATAAGCCAAACAGTGCAAAAACGCAAATTCGCTTATAAATTACTGTACCAAACCTCTTCCACCCACTGTAGAATCTATGCATTTCTCTCTGGTATAATAAGCAGTGATTGAATATTATTTTAATATCATCCGTATTACTTGTTTTATGTTGGATTCTAATAAACAGTGATTGAACATTGTTTTAACGTCACCTATATTCCTAATTTTATGTTGGATTATAGTGAGAGATGGGCAATATATTAACATGGAATGTATTTCTCACTCTCCGCTAGGTTACAATAAACATGATTGAATGATATCTTAATGTTATTCGCTTCTATTCCCTTTTATACACTGGATTTTTATTTGTCCGGCATAGAAGATCTGTCACTTCTCCACATAGTCCCCCATCACTGTAATAAACTGCTCCCACCTATGTTCTAGAGCACCAATACCACACTCAGAGAAGAAAAAAAAACTTGATGGCTGTGCTAGAAGCCATTCTTCGACAATCTGCATAACAGCTCATCGTTGGCAAACTTTGTTCCTCGCAGGTGCTGCTTAAGCTTGGAGAACAAGTGAAAGCCATTGGAACAATATCTGGAGAGTGGGGAGGGTGCTTCCAAGTATTTCAAACCCGGCATCAGCAATTGCGGCAGCGATAAGGTGATCCCTGTGAGCAGGAGAATTGTCTTGAAGCAGCAGCATTTTCCTGTGTAGCATCTTTCTGCGTTTCTTCTTGATTGCCTTCCTAACTTTTGGAATGAATTGTGAATAATAGTCACCTGTAATAGTCTTTTGGCCTTGGAGATAATCAATGAACAGTACGCCCTTACTATCCCAAAAAATCGTGGCCATAAGCTTGCCAGCTGATTGCATTGGCTTGAATTCCTTGGGGAGCGGAGAATCATGGTGCCGCCACTGCATACACTGTTGCTTGCACTCTGCATCCGAATGATGTACCCAGGTTTCATCTACGGTTACACATTTAGCAATGTTAAGGGCGATCCTGCACATGATGCATGTTCACAGCTCTCTCTGCTGCACCGGAAGTCATGTGACCAGTTCTTGATGTTTTAGTATGTAGAAGCCTCACTTAATACATTCACCGTGTCTTCATGAATCTCTTTGGGTGTTATTCCTTCCTCTGGAAGTACTTAATGACAACTCTTTGTTCAGATTTCTTCATTTACGCAGTCGTCGCTCACCTTGACCTGAAAAACAAAGCAGAACATTAGATTATACAACCAGGGATGCGCATGAGACGAGTCGAGACAGCATTTTCCTGACAAAATTCGAGTCGAGACACGGCTCTTCCAATAGAGAAATATACATTTTTCGAGTCGAGACATCATTTTTACAGCATATTTTCGAGACGAGACAGCCACAAACCCTGTCTTGTGCGCTTCCCTATATACAACCGACGCCTGAAACGTCTCTAAGCATTCAAAGGATACATTATGCTGCACGTACAATTTCCTCTATTTCAGATAATGCCTTTTATATCAGGGACAATAATTGCTGAACACCCCTCGTAATAAACAATGATTGAATGTTTTAATACTAACCATATTACTCGTTTTACGCTGGATTGTAATAAACACAATGGAATATTGCTTTAATATCAACCATTAGATTACCATTTACCATATTCTGAAATGTCAAAATGCGGACATACTTCTATCTCGATAACTCGTTATATAAACTTTAACTTTCGACACAGGAATGATAAAATTTATTATTACTATTTTTTTTTATTTTTAAGTTTGCTTTTAATACATTATGAAAAAGGTTTGAAAAATGATTAATGGAGAGTACTTACACAGAACCATGTTGACTTCATCTATTCATATTTTTTTCTATAGATATTATCTTTCCTGACATTTCCTACTTTGAATACAAATAGCCAAACATACCTCTATATGTATGTAAAATGTCTAAAATTAAATTGATAATACACTTTAGCGTAGAAATTGCAGACAGATCAGAGCTTCGGAAAACGTATTCAGACAGAAATTTTACTCTTAAAAAGTGAATATGTCCGCAATAATGCTGACATATGATAAACTTAATTAACCATATTCCTGGTTTTTCATTGAATTATAATAAACAATAATTTAATATTATTTTAATATTAATCCTGTTCATTGTTTTACATTGGATTGCAACAAGCGTGATTGAATTTTATTTTATTAACAACCTACGATATTTCTCGTTTTTCTGCTAGATTGTAACATGGTTAGGTGCTGTTTTAGTATCAACGGTATTCTTTGTTTCATACTGGATTATGTAATAATTATTCAATGTGGTTTCAATATGAATCATAGTCTTCGTTTAACACTGGATATTCATAAATATGATTGAATGATTGTTTTAATATCAACCTTATTCCGTTTTATGCTTGATTGTAATGGACAATGATTGAATGTTTTAGTATCAGTCCTATTCATTGTATTATAATAAACATGGATTACAATAAACAGGATTGAATTTTATTTTTATATTATCCGTATTCCTCGTTTTACACTGGATTGTAATAAATAATGACTGAATACTATTTTAAGATCTATTGTATTCCATGTTTAGTGCTGGATTCTATTTTTTTTTTTTTTTTTTTTTGTAAAAAAAAATGAAATGAAATCTTTGAGTTTTACGTCCCACGGTTATGTCGGTGAGGCTAAAGGAGACGGTGATGATGAGTAATGAATGAAATGGTGGAATGAAAAAGGTGGGAGGAAACGGGAGAACCCCGAAGAAACCCACGCACACGGTGTTTGCCCACCACAAAGTTCACTTGACGGGGGCTGGGATCGAACCCAGGACCCCAACCACCAGAGGTGAACGCTCTACCACTGAGCCACCGCGGCCCCTTGTAATTTTAAAAAAATGATTCAGTAGTATTTTAATGACATTTTTTTCATTTTACGCTGGATTTTAATAAACAATGACAGAGTATTATCTTAATAACAATCTTATTTCTTGTTGTATACTAAATTATAAAAAAAACATTGATTGAATATTATCTTAATATTATTTTTTCTTCTACGCTGGAGTATGATCAACATGGATTGAATTTATTTTAGTATCAACTGTCTTTCTCCTTTTACGCTAGATTGTAATAGACGTGATTGAATGTTTCAATGTATTCCACGTTTTAGACTGTATTATAGGATTTAGGATTTAGATTTCTGGGCTTTCGGCATCTATGGCCATGTTAGCCCGTCGTGTTTGTGGGATGACGTCCCTCGGCGAGCACACTATCCTGGGAGAGGGAAGGGAGGTTGCGGCCTGGGACCTATATGTTAGGTCCCATCCCGGGACTAGACTGTATTATAATAAAGAATAATTTTGTTTTTGATATGAACAATATTCCTTGTTTTATGGAAGATTGTAATAAACATGATTGAATATGTTGTAATATCAACCGCGTTCCTAGTTTTACACTGGGTTATAAACAAAACTACAAGGATGTGTTAGTATGAACTATATTCCATGTTTTACGATTGATTGTAATAAACATTGATGGTATATTATCTTAATATCAACCTTCCTTGTTTTACTCTGAATTCTAATAAACAATAATCGAATTTCATTTTCATATGAACCGTATTCCTCATTTTACACTAGCTTATAATAAGCAATTAATTTTAATACGAACCGTATTCTTTGTTTCATTCTGAATTGTAATAAACAATCAGTGAATGCCTTATAATATGTATTTCTAGTTTTACGCCGGACTATAATCAACAATAATCAAATGATATTTTAAAACCAATCATTTTCCTAATTTTAAGCTGAATTGTAATTTAACATTGCTGTTATGGCAATATAGTTGTCAGTCAATCATTGCAACTACACTTAAAAATTTAACAGTGTGTACACAAAGCTACAGTGACGAGATGAATTTTTCTTATATGAAAGGGGTAACGAGAAAGTGCCGAAAGTGGTGAAAGAAAGCGAGAGGAGAGAAAGAAATAATGGATATCTGCCACTACAGAATCCAGAGGAGATTACGAGATTGGAAGGATTAGGATCAAACCTCCGGAGACGAGGAGGACAGGAAAGGGAAGGAAGATGTGGGAGTAAGTCCTGGAACAACGTGACTCTTTGTCCAGACAAGAAGAGCAGCCCGGAGGAAGAAAAAGGATTCCCTTCGCCGGATACAGGCATCAACAGGACGTTTCCTCCGCAAATTACGACACCAGAGTCAACGGAGTGGCGTCACTGGAATTCTAAATTCTCAATTAGGCAGGAGATTCTAATCCTGACATCCGATCTACAATGTTGCTAACCTTTGTAATTAGAGGCAAAATTAAATCAATCCATTTACACAACTCGTCTAATTAGCTCTAAAAATAGAAGACGAATCGATAAAGTAACCTTAAGTCAGTACTAAAGTACTACGTATCTAATGACTGCAATTATTTTGTGGAGTCACTGCTGTTGAGTTTATGTAGTGTTATTGGGTGTGTATAGGGGAAATTCTGAATTACTAGGGTTGCCAAAACATAAGAGCAATGAAAGTCCATTTTTCGTGTGATTTTATTATTATTGTTATAAACGATTATTAAAATGAAGGGAAATTTCTTGTTTTATTTCTCTTTTGTATACACGAGATTAAGGAGACAGTGATGGTGATCATGAGTGAAATGGTGGAATAATGAAACCCACTCACACTGTATTTGTCCATCATAAAGTCCACTTGCAATCTTGCAAACTTTAAGTGTAACGTCCAATGGTTATGCCGGTTAGGCTAAAGGAGACGGTGATAATGAGAGATGAGTGAAATGGTGGAATGAAGAAAGTGGGAGGAAACGCAAGAACCCCGAGAAAAACCACGAGCACGGTGTTTGTCCACCACAAAGTCCACACGGCGCGACCTGGGATTGGACCAGGGACCCCAAGCACCGGAGGTGAACGCTCTACCAGTGAGCCACCGCGGCCTCTAAAATCCACTTAGCCGCAGGATGAGATCGAACGAGGAACCCCAAGCACCACATGTGAACGCTCTATCATTCATCTACTGCTGCTTTGTCTATGATTGTTGAAGTGTTTGTTGCGCTTTGGAGGGGAAAATGGAACCACAATGAAGAATTGCCACAAACTAATTCGGTCTGATACTGAAAAACTATACAGAGTGTCTCAAAAGTCCCCTGACATAGGGTAATTCTGTCATTATCAGAGTTGCAACAAAATGTAAGAGGGGAAACCCTCTACAAATATGATGTTTTCAATCTAAAATGAAGGAATTTTTTAAATTGGATTAGCCGTTTGGGCTGTACAGTATTTATGTGCCTAATGTTAAATGAAAATGCAACGATGCCAGTAATAGAGGAACTGTGGAGAACGGAAGCGCGGGGCGGAAGGTGGGTAAAGTTTGTAAGAGTATGGTAAATGGGGCTGGTCATCGACACGTTATTGTAAAAGATAGTAACTTCATTCACTTATGTTGTGGATCCAGAGAAATGGCAACTTGCATTTTCATTTAACATTAGGCGGATAAAGAGTGTACAGCTCAAACGGCTGTCCGATTTAAAAAAAAAATCTTTCACTTTAGATTGAAAACATCATATTTGGAGACGGTTTCCCCTCTTACATTTTGTTGCAACTCAGATAATAACAGAGTTACTTTATGTCAGGGGACTTTTGAGACACCCTGTATATGAAGTATTGAAATTCGATAGCGACCAAATCCGTATAGTGTATACCTATTAATATTACGGTTTAAAGTTAGCTACTATACGCTTCTTCGGCGTGGGCAGGAGATCTGGGTTCGATTCCTAGTGGGAGTTCATGTGTTTCGGATTCCACTTTAAGGTGTAGATCCACGAGAAATCATATTTAAAAATTGTAAGAAATTATTTCGAAAAATCAATTGAAAATTATGTAAATAGAACAATCAACAACATTGATTTAACTTCCCGATCATGTGAGCTTGTGGTGGAAAACATCATTGCAGTGGATTTTCTTGTGGTTCTTCCGTTTCCTCCCACATATGTATTCCACCAATTGTTTTGTGATAATTCATTTGCACTATCACTCGTCTCCTTTAACTTAGAGGTCATAATTGTGAGGCGTAAAAGTAGAAATTTCATTTTCTCTTTTTCATTCAAAAATGATTTTAATAATCCTTCTCGCTTGTCTAATGACTAGCGCGCGCGCCTTTGGTACACGGGATTCAAGGTTCGATTCCTGATGGAAGACTATTGAACGCATTACAATGGTTTGGATTCTACCTTAAAATGTACGTCCACATCTCATATAGTATCAGTGCTGAAAGGGGATGCGAAACTTAGAAGAAACAAAGAAACAAGAATGACTTAAACAAAGTTAAATTATAAAGTCTAGTCAGAGATGAAATGCAATTTTTCTGTTTAACGTCCCATGATTTGCCCTTTAGGCTAAGGGAGACGATTATTTAGGCTAATAAATGATTATGAAAGAATTGGTGGAATGAAGATGTAGGAGGAAACGGTAGTACCCCGAGAAAACCCATGAACACGATGTTGTCTACCATAAATTTACTTAGCCTAAAGCCACGAGGGAGCTCTGTACCTCTGTTAAGTGGGGTTGTATAACATTCCAGGATACTCACAAACTGCCATATTTTAGTATCATAAATAGTATTAATAAGTGGTCCTTCACAGACAGCATACTGGAAATAACTAAATCTAACTGGGAAGGATCAAAATTTAAAAAAAATCGCTTTGTACACTTGCTTTTGGGAGTATTCCAACCAAACGCGCACTCAGAAATTTTTGTTGGAAGAGATCCAAGGTTTAAGGAAGTCTAATAGTACAAGACATTATGTTTATGTAGTATCGAATGGTTATTTTACAGCTGAAAAAATTAAAGTAAGTAATTTTTAACCTATATTCTCACGAAAAATAATAAAACGATTTTTTTTTACATCAGAAATGAAATAATACAGATGATGAGTGTCAAATTTTAGTCTACGTCAATTATTTCACTGCTACGGTTTTATTAAGAAAATGTACAAATATATGTCGTTATGAAGTTTTTTTCGGAGGAGAGGTCCGTACCCAGTGGACCCTCCCTGCGTGGGTGCGGCACTGATTCCTCCTTTCTCTCTCAAACTTTCGCATTTTACTAGAAATAATCAAAATCGTGTAACACTTAGCTATTGTATTTTTATTTCTGCGCTAACTGGTATAACACCCTATTTACTAGACCTATTGGTATTTTCTTTAAATATACACGACTTGGCGACATAACAAAGAGAGAAAAAAAATCCAAGAAACTTATCCAAAGACATGAAGCTACGCGTGCAATTTATCAACCTTGGTGTCACCTGCCTTTTAAGAGACCTGTACTACCTGCACACTTGCTGTGTGATTAATCGACGAAGACGCATGCCACATTTTTTTTTTTTTTTTTTTTTTTTTACACGAACACTCAAGCACATGTACTGTACTCACGTGAATTATAATCGTACAACAGTTTCAGATGTTAACAACGCAACACATTTGCGCTTTTCCTACATTTCTGCATCTCATAACTATGCAAGGGCACATGTACTAACAACTAACAACAAGCGCGCACTTGATATATGGGTTGATAGTTCGATCCTATGGAAGAGGTAACATTTCATGTAATGCGTAGAACATTAATGTTTGGAGGATATGTGATACAACTTCTTTTATGTCTTCCCGCAGGAAAGTAATAGAAAATTTGCTTGGTACAGTTTATATAACTTTTTTTCCTGAGTTGGGAGTTGGTATGTAGTATATGCGTTGTTTGTATTAATTCCAAAATTTAAATCTGCAAACTAAACAAGCCATTTGGAAACACAGTCCATTGATTTATAAGGTAAGTATTATCTTATTTTTTGTTTAAATGTAGGAGTCGTGGTGAGTTATGATCCAGATTTTATTGATTATTTTCTCTCCCACACCAGGCAAAGAGAAGCCAATCTTCATTCGGTACAGACGTTATACGCCTCTGCACTTTCGAGACTTTCGCTCGCCGTTACCCTCCAGCTTCTCCAGGCATCCCAAAACAATGAAGAATATAAAAAAGAGTATAGAAAGTGAGTCACATAGCATATACAAAATGCTATTATATAAACTAATAACCGTTTCCAAACGTTTTCTTATAGTCCAGAAGTTCGAGTGCTCAATTTTATGACCTGTAATAGTTGGGCACCCAAATTTACACGTTATACGAAAGGTCTTGAAAACAACTATTAGTTCATATAAAATGATTTTGTAGATACTATCTGGCTCACTTTATACACTTTTATATTCTTCATTGTCTTGTACACAATCTTGTAGATACTATCTATTTCACTTTTTACATTTTTTATATTCTTCATTGTCTTGTAGATAACCTTATAGATATTACATTTTTTAGATTCTTCATTGCCTTGCAAATACTACATTTTTTATATTCTTCATTGTCTTGTACATAATCTTGTAGATACTATTTCACTTTTTACATTTTTTATATTCTTCATTGTCTTGTACACAATCTTGTAGATACTATTTCACTTTTTACATTTTTTATATTCTTCATTGTCTTGTAGATAACCTTATAGATATTACATTTTTTAGATTCTTCATTGCCTTGCAAATACTACATTTTTTATATTCTTCATTGTCTTGTACATAATCTTGTAGATACTATTTCACTTTTTACATTTTTTATATTCTTCATTGTCTTGTACATAATCTTGTAGATACTATTTCACTTTTTACATTTTTTATATTCTTCATTGTCTTGTACATAATCTTGTAGATACTATTTCACTTTTTACATTTTTTATATTCTTCATTGTCTTGTAGATAACCTTATAGATATTACATTTTTTAGATTCTTCATTGCCTTGCAAATACTACATTTTTTATATTCTTCATTGTCTTGTACATAATCTTGTAGATACTATTTCACTTTTTACATTTTTTATATTCTTCATTGTCTTGTACATAATCTTGTAGATACTATTTCACTTTTTAAATTTTTTATATTCTTCATTGTCTTCTAGATCCTACACTTTTTATATTCTTCATTGCCCTTGCAGATAATCTTGTAGATACTATCTGGCTTATTTTCTACATTTTTTAATGTTCTTCATTGTCGTGTAGATAATTTTGTAGGTACTATCTGGCTCACTTTCTACATTTTTATATTCTTCATTTTCTTGTAGATAATCTTGTAGATACTACCTGGCTCAGTTTTTACATTTTTATATTCTTCATTGTCTGGTAGATAATCTCGTAAATACTACTTGGCTCACTTTCTACATTTTTTATATTCTTCATTCTCTTTAAGTTATTAACTATTTTTTTTAAGTGGGGTTAAGCAGAGAGAAGAGTTTTATTTTAACGAAATTAAATATATTTAAGGTGCAAGGTAAATTGAAAATTTTGAACTTTATAACAAGATTATTATAATTTGTTCTTAATCCATTCAAGAACTACTAGCAGGCAAAAAGTGGGACTACTAATATTAGACTCGTCACGGCGTTCTTCCTTATTTTGATGCGCTCATCTAACTGTTAAACTAATTGACAAAAAAATACGAAATTTTGTACCATGCAAACATCGGTTGGGGGACATTGTTTGCGATTCTATGTGATATCACAAGGTTAACACTGTTACCAACCCAATATACAGTTGCACTTTTTCAAATAGCAGTACATCAGTTTATTATGTATATTTCAAATTTACATGTAAAGAGAAAACATACAATGTCACACTTATCATGCGATGTTGCATACAAGGCGCTACAGCATCAACATCGAAAAGCAACCAAATTTTGGAAGATTCTACAATAGTAAATAACGTAAGTGAGACGGGCAGGGTTAATGCATATCCAAATTACCTTAAGGTCAAACACAAAGGTCTTTATATGGCGTATTTCGAACAAGTATGGAAAAAGTTATAAGGAATTAAAAATTTAACCCTTTTTGAAAAGACTATACTTCGAAAAAGAGCATATAAAATTATCTAATCGAATTAGTACATGAATTTCAATATATATATATATATATATATATATATATATATATATATATAGATAGATAGATAGATAGATAGATAGATATATAGATATAGATAGATAGATAGATAGATAGATAGATAGATAGATAGATAGATAGATAGATAGATAGATAGATAGATAGATAGATAGATAGATAGATAGATAGATCATAATGAAGTCTACAGCAATTTGATATCTCAAACCGTTTCGGAGATATGAAAAAATGTAAAATTTCATATATATTGCTTAAAATGGAGATTCGTTTTTTTTTATCATCGATAACATTTTTTATTTATTTTGATTCTATTGCACACTGTAAAAATTTCATAGATAAATTTACAAAAAACGGTGGCAATCTGTTTGCCAAGCATCTATGTAAATAAATTTACACGTATAAAGTAAAATTACTAATATGAAATGGTGTAAAATTAGATTTTTATCAATAAAAATATCATATTTTCATATAAATTTACTGTAAATTTATAAAAAAACCGAATTTTGTAATTTAATGTAAGGAAATGTATATTAATTTACGAAATGAAGGATAAATGATTTTACATTGATTGTTGGCAATTTAATTACACATTTTTTTCAGTGCATTATAACAATACTTTTTCGTAAGTGTAATTTAATAATTCTTGGAATTACATAATTTTAAGCAGTGTTGCAAACTTTTAATACCTTTATCGTTTCTCCGGAACGATTTGAGATATTAAATTGTAAACGACATTGTGATCTTCACATCTATTGAAAACCATTTATGCAATTGGATGAGGTACTTATCTAAACATTTTTTTAAAATAAAGGCTTTTGAAAAAAAACTGAAATTTTCAATCTCTTGTAACTCTGTTCGTATTTATTCGAAATCCGTCATATCACGATTATAGTATTAGATACTAAAGTACTTTGGAGAGCATTATCGCGTTTTTTGTCTCTTGTGTTGTTACTGTTGTAGAAGCTACTAAAATATGGACGTTTGTGATACTGTAACGTCCTTAGTTTGCAACACTGAATAATAAATGTAACATATTTTATTTCCGTTTAACATGCAGATTTAAATCGTGTAATAACTTGAGGTAGTGCCATTTGAAAGAAAAATACGAGTACAACTTAGTATTGAGTTGGCAGCACTGCTAACCTTGTGATATCAGAGAGTACGCCAGACGATGTTCCTCTTTTGATATTTGCATGGCACAAGATTTCAGGTTTTTTTTTTTTTTTGTCCATTAATTTAAAAGATATAAGAATATATTAAGGGTATAAGTGTATGTATATATAGGCCTACGGTATATTTGAGCCTCCTCGTCGCTAAGCAGTTAGCATACGCGGCTTTGGTGTAGGAAACCCGGGTTCGATTCCCGGCAGAAGTTCATATAGTTCGGATCCCACGTTACGCTGTAGGTCTACGTCTCATATAGCCTCGCCGGTGAAAGGGATTGCTGAACTGAAAATCAAATCAAGTGAAGTATACCGTATATTTGATCAAGATGGTCACTAAAGAAGTAATTGGAGAATATATATATATATATATATATATATATATATATATATATATATATATATATATATATATATATATATAGGGTGTTAATGAACTATGAACTATACCGACAAACTGTAAGAGGTGATGCCTCACATAAAAATAAGATAAAAAGTTGATATGGACTTATTGCGAAAAGTGCAAAGTTTCAGTGCTAAGGCTGTCAAAAATTGCGATAAAGCCAAATTTCAAGAGGCTCTATTTTGAATGCAAGAGACTGTGGATGGTGGTCCTTATCAGCGTAAAGGAAGTCACGCATACGCAATTTATTGCTATACACATATAATATTGTAGAATTACATGGGAAGGGGGCAACGATGGCTCAGTGATAGAGAGCTTACTTCTGGTGCGTAAAGTCCTTGGTTCGATTCCCAGCGAAATAAGTTTGTAGTAGACAACATCGTGTCCGTGGGGTTTTCTCGGGGTACTCCCTTTTCCTCCCACATTTTCATATCACCAACTCTTCTATCATCATTCACTTGCCTTAATCATAGTCTCACTTAGCCTATCGGGCATAATCGTAAGAGTTAAACTGTAAGATATAATTACAATGGAGTCTTTGCTTGTCAGTAGAATAATTTGAAATTTTGCCAAGGAGGGAAGCAAGGTGCTGCACCGACATAAGAATTTCATGTGCTTCATTATCATATTAGTATACAATCGATTAAAAGGTATGAATCTCTCAAACTCCCCAAACTACCTTGGGGGGCTGGGGCCGCGGTGGCTCAGTGGTAGAGCGTTTACCTCTGATGCATGGGGTCCCGGATTCAAACCCTGCTCCCTACAAGTGAACCTTATGGTGGACAAACACCATGTGCGTGGGTTCCCTCGGGGTTCTCCCGTTTGCTCCCATTTTCTTCATTCCACCTTTTCATTCATTTCTCATCATCACCATCTCCTTTAGCCTAGCCGGCATAAGTGTAGGACGTAAAACTCAAAATTTTCATTTCATTTTTTCCCTCTCCCTCTTATCTAGAGATGCAAGGGCTCGGAAAAAAACGGCTTTTTTGAAAAAAACTCGGTTTTTTCTGCTTCGCTTTTTTGCTTGGGAAATTTTGGACTTTTTTGAAAATTTTGCTTTAAACTGATAAAGCAGACTTTGTTTCGCTTCTCTACAACAAAAAACTCATTTAAATAGTGGCTGATGCAGTTAATAATATGAAACCTTGAAAATAAACCATGAATTTCAAAAAGATTTTTTAAAATTCTTAACATATTTACATTATGAATTCCAAGGGATTAACCAATATATGTAATAATATTTTAACCTCTTATATACAATAAGTACTTTAAAAATGATACACAAATAATTAGCAATATGTAGTATTTTTACTTCAAAATATCTCACATCCTCTTTTTGAAGCAAAATAAGGAAAAACATGAGAGAAATCTGCACATCAAGAGCTTCTTTTCGGGTGGTTCTGTACATTCTTGAAATTTTTCAGTTAAGTTTTAACTTTCATATACATTGTATGAATATTTCGAACAAATTTTTCACTGATTGATCACATACATAATAATCTGTTACCACCTATCAGGTGCTTCGGATCTGCAAAATCGGTAAAGCTCCAAATTCTGTAATGCACTGACTGCTCCTTAAGCTTGTTCAGAATCAGGAAAGTATCAAATTTTCTGTTCATGGATCATATACGTAATAGACGGTTCATCTGAGTGTATGGTTTTCTAGGCTGTAGAATATATAACCACCACCACGATTTACTCAATGCTGAAGGTTTCTAAATTTTTAACAAGAAAATTTAACATATAGTTACGAAACTTTTTTTTCTAAAAGGAAAAAGCTATGGAATACATTTAAAAAGAGTGGAAGAATCAATCACTTCCAATTCACAAGAAAGACGACAAAACTGGATGTAATAATTATCGAGGCATTTCTCTTAACATTCTATTAATAAGATTGACCCCATACGCAGATGAAATTATTGGAGATTATCAGTGTGAATTTAGTCGAAATCGACCAAATATTTACCATTCGACAAATACTCGAAAAGAAATGGGCATATATTACCCAGTACATCAACTGTTTATTGATATTAGAAAGGCTTACAACTCGGTAAGGAGGGAAACATTGTACAACATTCTTACAGAATTTGGAATACCGAAAGAGCTAGATTTATTAAGTGTTTAAATGAATTCCGGAGTAAAGTCCGAGTAGAAAAATGCGAGCTTCCACGTCGAGATTGGCCTGAAACATGGATATGCGTTATCGCCGTTATTATTCAGCTTTGTTCCGGAGTACGCTATAAGAAAAATCAAAGATAGGAACCAGAGCCTAGAGTTGAATGGTATTAACCAGATTATGGTGTATGCTGATAATGTAAATCTGATAGAACGATCGAAAGAAATGCAGAGGTCTTATTAAACGCTTGAAGGAAAATGAGTAAATGCAGAGAAATCTAAATACAAAGAAGTTCACAAGGAAGGCACGGCAAATTATGAATGCGTTAAAATGTCAATTAACACTTTGGACACAGTGGATACTTTCAAATATCTTGGATCAGTATTACCGGACCAAAATCATACCCACAAAGAAATTAAATGTCTACTGAAATCAGGAAATTCTTGTTATTATTCAGTTCAAAATATTTTGTCGTCGCGAATTCTGTCAAGGAATTTAAAGCTTAAAATATATAAAATGATAATCATGCCTGTTATGCTTTATGATTGTGAAACATGGTCGCTTACGCTGAGGGAAGAACGCAGACTGAAATTATTTGAGAATAAAATTCTGAGACGAATATTTGGACCCAAGAGGAACGGGAATGGGGAATGGCGGAAACTTCATAAGGAGGAACTACATAATTTATACGGTTTACCAAACATCGTTAGAGTCATCAAGTCTAGGAGGCTCAGATGAGCAGGTCATGTAGCCAGAATGGAAGAAAGTAGGAACGCTTTCAAAGTTTTAACTGGAAACCCAATCGGAAAACGTCCATTAGGAAAATCTAGGCCCAAATGGGAGGACAATATTAAGATGGATCTAGCAGAAATAGGAATACAGAGTAGAAACTGGATTGAATTGGATAAGGACGGAAGTCAATGGAGAGCTTTTGTGGCCATAGAGAAAGAGGGAGAGAGAGAATACATTTAAGTTAAGCACAACTACACAACAAACATGAGTGAGTGGTTTTCTTTCGCGCTTCTATCGTGAAGTCCGGGATTCAACACCGCATGCGACCATTTTGCCAAAAGTTTTTCTTAACTCCATCTGTGAATGTAGAGATAGTGCGTGTACTGTGAGTCCTGGCCGACTTACTTTCTAATCGTTTTTAAATCTCTGTTATTATTAATTACCAGCAATGATGGATTTGCGAAGAGGGTTAGGGTGGGGATGTCTTTCGGATTGAAGCCTCTACCCCGAAATTACGGAATTTCTAAAACAAACTAAATATTTGTTTTGCCTTTACTCATAAACTTCAAGCTGCCCTCAAGTAAAAAATTAGGAATTTTTAGAAAAACTAAACATTAATAAGAAAAGTCCCTCCCAAAATACTTTTCTAAATCCGCCACTGATTATCCGTATAAAATGGTGTTCAAGGTTGTATCTGAAAGATTATATACAAATATTTGTTATACCTATACTCATAAACTTAAGCTCCTCTTAAATAAGTTAGAAATTTTTAGAAAAACGAAACATTATTCAGAAAAAAATCCCTTCCAAATATTTTTCTAAATCCGATACTGATTATTTCTATCAAACGGTATTGAAGGTTGTGTCCGGAAGATTGTTCTTAAATCATTGCACAGCTACAGTATAACGGAAATGTGGAAGTACGCTCTGACAGATATATTGAAAAACGTACGCTCTGATAGATATATTGAAAAACATTTTTAATTATGTGCTAGAAGCTAGAGTACTAAGTTCTAAAAAGTGAAACACGGATGACTAAAAAGAAATGATCTAGAGAAGAAAAAATGTCGATAATTCAGAAGTTAAAATCAAGTTAATTGCTTCTAAAATTGCCCTCAAATACTACGTACTTTATGTTTACTTTAATTCATAAACCGTGTGCTCCATCCATCATGATGGGTGAATTCCAGAGCGAAATATGACATTCAGGTCATGGAATCTTATTTAACTTTAGAGTATACTATAAGAAAGCTATTTAAACAGAAAAATCATGAAAATGAAACAAGCCAAAATTTCCAAAATTCTCGTTTTTTTCCCAAAAAAGCCGAAAAAAACCATCGATTCAAAAAAGCCGGCTTTTTTGCATCTCTACTCTTATCCGTCCGTCGGCTTTACTGCCCATCTTCAAGAAATGTCATTTTCGTTATCAGCTGCGTTCGGACGTTCGGAACTCTATAAGAAGCCCAGATTTTTTTTCGTTTAGTAAACATTTTAAAATATAGTACAGTACTTCATTTAGTATTGTAGGCTGAATCGTATTTTTTTTTTCACTTTTGTGTTTTCTTCAATCAACATACATACGCTGTAAATCAGTGTGATTTGTGTGCGACCGTAATATACATTATTTAATATACAGTATTTAGTTCAACTGCCACTGGATGGAGAAGCTTGTGGTCGAAACTTCTGATTTTGGTAAGGTAAATACTGTATATTGAATTATAACACTTTAAACTCATTTTTAACCACTACGGAGATGCTATGCAATTTAAGGACTATGAAATAGTGATTTTCATTTGAACCGACTTTTTTCGTTATTCGATCAGTGACCAGTTCCGTACAAGGCAAGGTGACCAGACGTCACGTTTTAGCCGGGACAGTCCCTTTTTTCCCACCGTTGTGTCGTTTTTTTTTTTATCTGATTCTCAAACGGGACACCTACATGTCCCGTTTTTAAGCAAAAATGACCCAGGTGTCAAGTAATTATTATTCAAAATATAAATGATCAATGCAAATTCTACACTTTTCCGTACCAACACTCGTTGGGAAGGTTCAGCTGTGTCTGGAACTTCTGAATGTTCAAATGGGAATTGAGTGTTCTGTGGTTAACAAGTGGAAATTGAGTTGGAATTCTGAGTGTTCAAGTAATTAAAAGTATTGTTGGGTTGTACTTAACTTAGAAACGGTGTGTTATCATTCTTACTTGTATATTTTGTAAATTGAAAACACTGCTGAGTCCCAAAATGCAATGTGGAAGTCAGATATATAAAGCCCCCCCCCCTTCCCGTCGCCGATTCATATGCGTCCCGTTTTTTAAAGTAAAAGTTCTGGTCACCTTGGTACGAGTCTATCTACTGTACTTATAAGCTCGGCTGTGTAATGTTAATGTTACTTTCACATGCTAAAATCTCTAGACCATTTTTTTTAAAAAGCCATTTTCTTTAAAGGAATCATTGTTACGTTATCTGCCATCACTGACTATAAAATATGTCATTGTTACGAAAATTTTAATGTTAATTGTAGAATTTAAAGAGGCCAAACAAGAATCGTTAATCTGGAAACCTCAGAAAGAAAATGGAATCTGCAACATTTTCAAGTATGTTCTCAGAAATAGAAGCAGAGCTCAAATAAACAGCGCTTTTCTCAAATCACCCATTTCAAACCTAATTTAGCCTTGTGTTTCTTGATAATGGGGCACAGAATGGCTCTTTGTGTTTTCTCGAAAGCTGCTATAACATCAAAGCTCGGGAAATAGCGCGTTATAATTCCTTCTCCTGCTCTTTTTGAGGAACAAATTGGTGTCGCGTGAAAATGCAGGTCAGCAATGCTTTCAATGGAAGAGGTGAAAAGGAGCAGAAATACTGTAGCAAAGCGTGCTATGAAACCACAAGTGATATCAGTTGCCATTGAATTAAGTAGAAGTGGAAACGTAATATAATAAGTCGTGCGACTCTTAATTTTGTGCTAAAGATGAATAATTAAGAGATTGTACTTATTTGTTTTTTATACCATTTTTGGAATTTTGTTTCAGAATTCTTTCGTGGCTTTATAGTTAACATACGCGCCATCCACACGGGAGACTCGAGTTCCATTTCCGGTGGAAACTCATGTTGTTCGGATCCTACGTTAAGCTGTAGATCCACATTTCATATAGCCTCGATGCTGTAAGTGAGTTCCAAATCAGTCACTTAAGCAAAAAAGCAATACTTTTTTTTTAACAGGGGTCTAATACTTAATGAATAAGTTTCCTTGGCTTCCCACGGCTAGGCTGAGTGATGATGAGAAATGAATGCAATGAATAAAGTGGAAGGAAACGGGAGAATCCCAAGAAAACCCGCGAACTTGGTGTTTGTCCACCACAAAGTCCACTTGGCGCAAGTTACGATCGAAGAAGTGACTCCACGCACCAGAAGTGAACATCCTTCCCTGGTTTTGTCAAAGGCAGGGAAGGCTCCTGAGAGAAATCACATTGATAAAAACAAAATACAGTTTCATCGTTATAACATAAGGGAAGAAAACGTGTCTGTTCAAATTCTTGTATCCGGAGCTTGTAGCCTTAAAACTATAATAGTAATGTGTCTAGGTAGAAGTTTTCTGTAGCAAAATAGCGTTCCTGCTTTGTTGTAGAAGATGCAAGAGTTCGATTCCATATGACCTCATAAAGCTGCATGTACACATCTCCTATAGCATCGGTGTTGAACAAAGACGTAACATTCCAATCAGCCATTAAAATCCTACTTTAGGCCTGTTAGACATAATCGTACTTTACCTCATATGTTGTGTCTAATTTTTCTTATATGAAAATTTAAAGTGACAAGTTGGTTGAGAGAGACAGCTATATATCTTATAGACAATCAAATATTTAAAAAGTAAATTTAAATAAAAATAAAAGTAAATTTACTCACTTATTCTAGGGTTGTGCTGCTATTTTGATACTTTGTTCGATCAATATTTTCAAATGTCCAAATATATGGATTCAAAAGTATTACTGATTAATATTTGATATTTTTCGATGTTTGGATTATTCGATATTGATATTTTTCCGACATTTCAATATTTTTCGATATCTATACAACGGTACGTTGTATATTTATATATTGTTACTACTTGTAACGATCATTGGGTCGTAAAGTATTTTATATATGTACTAGACTGGCTATGTCGAAAAAAAAAAAGAAAAGAAATATATGTTAATTCTAATTGTAATATCGACGTGGAAAGATATTCATATGTTTGTAGACCCTATAGTATTTTTTTTTTTAATAATAGGATTTTGGATATGAGGTTGTCAGGACAACCATAAATAAATAGAGCTATTCAGATTTAGAGAGTAGACATATTGAAAAATAAGTTTGTAAACGTGATGTATACTTCTCAGTTTTGATTATTAAATTAAGTGTAAAAACAGATATATAAAGGCATTTTAATGGTTCAATACTAAGAACAAAGAACCAGTGATTCGTTGTATATGGTGCCGAAACCCGGGAAGTGAATGGTTGTATCGTTTTGGAAGTACAGTAAAAAGCGATCAATATTGAGCCAAGTATTAATTATACAATTTTGAGAAGTGGCCGAATTATATATAGAAACATCATGAGTGTTACAAATAATGGAACGATTGACACTCCAGTAATGAATTCTTCAGATACCATGTTGGAAATGTTAAGAGAAATGTCACGACAAATTACGGACCACCAAGCTGAACAGTTTGCAAAAGTGAATCAACAATTGGAAAAACTGGATCAAAAGGTGATCCAACAAGCTCAACATTTTGATCAAAAATTAGAACAATTGCAACGATGTAATGATGGTAAATGGGACCAAATACAGGAACAATTAAATCAGGTGAACCAACAAATTGCTGCCAAATTCGGAGATTATGATGAAGATATGGAAAAAATAGTGCAGAGATTCCCTGAGGTCCAGGACTCTGTGGACATTATAGAAACCACGGAGCAAGCAAACTTTGAATCTACATTAGTGGAATTTACGGAGTTTTCACAAAAGCATACTGCCGTATTGGTTGAAACAGACTATCCTAACTTTTCCTTTCAGTCGAATACTTTTGATTGTCTTATGGATGCTACGTGTAATGGTGATGTCGGTATGCATCTAAGTGTGAAAAGGTACGACCGTTTTCGTCTAGTGAATGCTATTGATTGCTTGTATTCACAATATATTCAACATGATATTAATCCTGTGGTTCATGTAGCAGGAGGTAAGTTGATTCCAATATTCGTGAAAGGCAGAAAGAAAACGTGTGTTCCTATTAGTGCTTGTGTTGTTTGGTCGATTGAATTGAATCTGTTGAATTGTTCATTCAACGAAAAGATCAATATGATAATAGTGAGCAATCCAATGATGTTTACACAGAACGTGATGCAGTGCATTGACTTTAATAATCTAAGCATGATATTGCAAAGTTTAGAAAATCCATCAAGAAACAAAAAGCATGGCAGGACCGATTACCATGAATATTGTAGAAAGAATAGGTATAGACACAGCATCTCGCTACCACTGAAACGAATGAGAACTGAACCTAGTGTTACCGGTAAGATAACCGAACCTAACCTTAGTAGTAACGGTAAATGTGATTGTGTGACTCAACCTAATCCTAGTGTAGTACGATTACGTTCACCTAAGAAGCATGTAAGCATTAGATCTAATCACGTTCGATGGAGACTTCGTAGAAATCCCATAGATGACGAAAATTCTCAAAGTAAGAAACAAAGAACTGTAGATGTAAATAACACGCAAGACTGTATTCCGGTTTATGACTTTCAATGCAACCTGAACAAATTTATTGGTCATGTAACTTAACCTAATGTAGGGGCGTCCGAAAGGATATATCAAATTGACTCTTAATATGGCCACATATGTCTTAATGTTATTTGTTTTCTTTGATATTTGTATTTCATAATATTCATGCGTTTTCCTATGATAGCAGAACACAGTATCAATCACATTATTCGTGTTCCATGTTATTGAAGTATATTTAAAAGCATCTTTGTAATGCTAGGATATATATATTGAAGTGAATAATTTATGTTTTCTATAAGGAATTTGTATTTTAAACAATTCTTACTTTTGTGTTCTTGTTACATTCGAATTATATGCTAATAATGTAAATATATCCGATCATTTTTCGTTAAATGAACAACTAGATGAATATCGCATACATCTTTTTTAAAACCTTCTTCATGTTGCCTAAATAAATAATTAATAATTTGTAACAGGCATTTAATAGACCCGAAAAAGGACTTAAATAACTAGCAAATCAAATTTCAAATGTGCCTTATCGTCGTTGAAATGTATAAATAAATGAAGATGATGATAAAGTTTAAAATAAATATGATATATAATTATATGAATTGTAATTTTCAAGTATACGAAGTGCATTCGAAAACTCGAATGATTGATATGTAAAAGTAAACGATCCAGAATTCTTTTTCTTTTTATTTGAATAAATGAATAAAAAGAAAAGTCCGTCGGGCGCCATAATATACAACGGTACGTTGTATATTTATATATTGTTATTACTTGTAACGATCATTGGGTCGTAAAGTATTTTATATATGTACTAGACTGGCTATGTCGAAAAAAAAGAAAAGAAATATATGTTAATTCTAATTGTAATATCGACGTGGAAAGATATTCATATGTTTGTAGACCCTATAGTATTTTTTTTAATAATAGGATTTTGGATAGGAGGTTGTCAGGACAACCATAAATAAATAGAGCTATTCAGATTTAGAGAGTAGACATATTGAAAAATAAGTTTGTAAACGTGATGTATACTTCTCAGTTTTGATTATTAAATTAAGTGTAAAAACAGATATATAAAGGCATTTTAATGGTTCAATACTAAGAACAAAGAACCAGTGATTCGTTGTATCTTCATATTCGATTTTTTGGTATTTTATATTTCGATATATTTTAGATACTTTTCGGTGAGCTATATTTCGATATTTTTGATATCTCCATATATAAATATATCAAGTTTCGATACTAAGAGCATAGTGCACATAGAAACAACTGATGGCAGGACTTCTGCTCATGTAAATGTCAGAAAATTCATACGCTTACAAAACTATTTTCGGAAAGGATTACAGGAAATATAATGAATTGTTCATTACTTAGTATGCATGTCAAACATACCGCGTAAAGCTTTACTCACAGTAAAAAAAATAACATCTAATACGCATTCTGATTGTCAGGTACTAAATATTTCTGATGCCCTAGGAAGCTGATGCTTTGATGTTAAAATAATACGCTTTCAGCGGTAGACAAAATTAACCGTTTTAACAGATCATTTTCTTGCTATGATATTTTTCTCCTGTTGCGTCAGATTCAAATCAGGCAAGGATTAGAAGGTAAGTTGAGCCTCAACTTGCTAGTCTAACTTTATTTACTCCGTTCTACTATGAGCCAATTTAACAATAGTTTTAAACTGCTTTCAGGGATATCGATTGCATTATATGTGTACTTCACCAAATGCAAAAGAGATAAAGAATCTATCGGCCTTCCGTAGCGTAAAAAAAAAAAAAAAAAAAAAAAAAAAAAAAGATCATGAGAACAATAATTAAGAAATGAAGAAAGTATTGTAGTGGGGAAATCTTTTAAAGAAAATGGTGTTTGGTTTTACAAATTGCTTTTCGACTCAAGAACACACACACACACATACATACATACACACACACACACCACACACACACACACATACATATATATATATTAATTCCTTTTCTTTTCTGTTGAAAGAGAAATAAGTATATCTACACATAACATTTTGTTTTAAGGAAGCAGAAAAGAAAAGAAACCTGCCAGAACATCAAATCAAATAACTAATTTTTCTTCTTTTCCGTTGAACATAAATTCTCCAACATGTAGCAGAAAATGAGGAAATTAAAGTCTTTTTACCGTTCTTTGTACGCAGCTTTCATCTTACTTTGTGTTTTGTGTGCAAACTCTTTTTCCTCGCTAACTGGCGGATATGAAGGTATTTCCAGTATTATGTTAGAAACAATGTCACAAGAAAATCTGCTCCTTTCGTTCTGAGGGGGAGAGAGGGGAGGAATGAGTTAGTACCTGGAAAATAGTAGAAAGCTCATTTATCATTTTGTTCATTGTTTGTTTTTTGGAACAAGTTTTTTTTTTTTTTTTTTTTTTTTAATATTTTGCTCTTTATTTTTCTCTGTGATGAAGCAAAACTTTACACACACTGACGATATTGGTAGCAACTCTTTTCTTCATTCCATCCCCGTCCAGGGTTCCGCACTTTTTTTTTTCATTCCACACTTCAACCCCTTTACCGCCCGACAACTCCACTCATACAGCTGTAGCTATACCTCGTCACCCCCACCCCACCCCGCTCTCTCTCTTTTGCTAACGTAATGACATTTCCAATATCGTGTCGAGATGGGGAGGAGATTAATGGGCAAAGGTGACTTTGGAAATTTACAAACCAAATCAGGAAAAACAAATGACTGCCAAGAAGCGCAAAAATGACTTTTCTCTGTCTCTGGATATATTTCTCTTGCGCGAGAACGGAAAAGGATTTTTTTTGCTTCCCTTTTTTATTCCTTGTGTGCTAAGTCTACACGAAACAAAACTCTATTTGCATTAGTGTTTAACAGGAAGAAATGCTGACTGCGTTCATTCCGTAGGAAGAATACACTTCCTTCGCTCAATCTCCTTTTGTAATTGGTAGTTCCGCTGATTAATCGAAAATCACTAACTACCATATGATGGAAGAAATTCCCTCGTTTATATTCTACGTACACAGTATACAGTGGCGGAAAATCAATGTTTTTATGTAAATCAGTTTTGGTGTAATCAAATTTCCGGCGTTAAAATTGTTAATCCTTACGGGTGTTGCACACTAGATTGATTATATCTTGATCCGTCATAAATGTTCTTCCATATCATTGGTACGTCGCAAATTTAGAAACCTTTATGTGTCATGGTTAGTGATGTGAGTTCCGGAAAATTTTCCGTTCTAAAAAAATATCAGTAATCAAGTAACAATTCCTCAGCAATCATGAAATTGATTGAACTCATGTATAGAAATGTTAGAAAGTGAAAGATCGTTTAAAGAATCTGAAAATTTCATGGCTCAGACAATTTTCAGTACTATGTAGGAACAAGTTAAACAATTTTTCATGAATCGAAATATTTTCCACCTTATATGGAAAACTTGAGGAACTTTTTATGAGTCGTAAAGTTTTCATCATTTTGAAGCAAGAAGTAAAAGAACTTTTTTGTGAATCGGAAAGTTTTATTGCTCTGTAGAAACAAGTGAGAGGAATTTTCATAGATCGGAAAATTTTCATCACGATGTAGAAACAAGTGGAAAACACTTTTCATAGGCCTGACAATTTTGGATATTATGTATAGTGATGTTAGGTGGAAAATTTTCCACTACATTTAACTGCACATAGAGCTACAAAATTGGATTTCAGTAGAGGAAAGTTAGTCAACAACAAATTATAATTTTCCAATTAGCTTTCGGGAACCGGAAAATTTTCTATTTCAAGTTGGGAAATAAAATTTTACAGTATTTCTCTCTCTCTCTCTCTTGCTCTGCGAGCTCCTTCGTTGCTAAGCGGTTAGCATACGAGCCTTTGGCATGGAAAACCTGGCTTCGATTCCCAGCGGGAGCGCATGTAGTTCGGATTCCACGATAATCAGTTGGTACCGTTTTACATAGTCTCGCTGTTGAAAGGAACGTTAAACTCAAAATCAACTCAATTCAACTACTCTCTCTCTCTCTCTCTCTCTCTCTCTCTCTCTGTGTGTGTGTGTGTGTGTGTGTGTATGCAAAGTGCAGAGAACATACCTCGAGTTCGTAGAATACAAATATCCCATTCTATTATTTAAAATTTCAATTTATTAAAAGTCATGAATATTTTCCGATTCATAAAAACATATTCCACTTATTCATTCGATTCATGAAAAATTGTTCCACTTGTTCCTACATAGTACTGAAAATTGTCTAAGCCATGAAAATTTTCAGATTCTTTAAACGATCTTTCACTTTTTAACATTTCTATATATGAATTCAATCAATTTTATGAATAGTGACGAATTGTTACTTGATCATTGATATTTGTTAAGAACGGAAAATTTTCCGGAATAATATAGAAGAAAATTTTCCACCTCACATTACGGCTAAACAACGATGTAGGAATAAGTGGAGTATGTGTTTATGAATCGGAAATTTTTCCGGAAAATTTTCATCACTGTGCGTGTACAGGACAGACAATTTTCCGATTCATGAAAAATTGTTCCACTTGTTCTCATATAGTACTGAAAATTGTCTAAGCCATGAAAATTTTCAGATTCTTTAAACGATTTTTCACTTTCTAACATTTCTATATATGAATTCAATCGATTTTATGAATAGTGACGAATTGTTACTTGATCATTGATATTTGTTAAGAACGGAAAATTTTCCGGAAAAATATAGAAGAATATTTTCCACCTCACATCACGGCTAAACAACGATGTAGGAATAAGTGATGTTTCTACGAATCGGAAAATTTTCCGTTTCAAAATTTCCCGGAAAATTTTCATCACTGTACAGGATAGACAATTTTTCGATTCATGAAAAATTGTTCCACTTATTCCTACATAGTACTGAAAATTGTCTAAGCCATGAAAATTTTCAGATTCTTTAAACTATCTTTCACTTTTTAACATTTCTATATATGAATTCAATCAATTTTATGAATATTGACGAATCACTGATATTTGTTAAGAACGGAAAATTTTCCGGAAAAATATAGAAAATTTTCCACCTCACATCTCGACTAAACAACATGTAGGAATAAGTGGAGTATGTTTTTATGAATCGGAAAATTTTCCGGAAAATTTTCATCACTGGTCATGGTACTTCGTTAATTTCTTATTTTTATCGATATCATGCAGCGGTACACCCACGGGGTTCCATTGGATCGGGGCCTCCCCAAAACCTCCTAACTCAATATGTATTTCTGTACTTTCTCAATAAAACTATGCAGTAGCGTACGCAGGAATTTATTTCGGGAGGGGTCCAAACTAGATATCAGGGTATTTTATGTTAATTTTTTTTTAATTGCCCCTAAAATTAGGCTAAATTTACACAAAAGTCGAGATTTCGGAAGGGGTCCGGACCCCCAAGTCCCACCCTATGCGTACGTCCCTGAAACTATGCTTGTTTAACAGGGAACTAATTGATTTAGCTTGAAAATTTGATCTTACTCTCCATCTGTATTGGATTCTTATTAGGGATGCGCACGAGACAAGATTTGTGGCCGTCTCGTCTCGAAAATGTGCTGTAAAAATGATGTCTCGACTCGAAAATTGTATATTTCTCTATTGGAAGAGCCGTGACTCGACTCGAATTTTGGCAGGAAAATCCTGTCTCGACTCGTCTCGTGCGCATCCCTAATTCTTATAACAACAACCTAGTTCTATAATGTTTTTCTAAAAATATAGGTGGAAGTATTTTACAATTACTTATCATCTTTTCGGGTGCAGAATAATACACGTTCAATACTATATATATATATATATATATATATATATATATATATATATATATATATATATATATATATATATATATATACACTTGCTTGTAGTATTGGATCCCCATTCCAACAAAAATTTCTGTTGCACTTCTGATATCATGTATCAACTGCAGTCTTATTTTCCTAACTCATATTCGTTTCTACCCTACTTTCTATTACATTCTTAATAAGATAGTTTCTCCTCAAATTACGTGCAAACTATTCGTAACGATATCCAGTATCTTTTCCTCCCTAAACGTTTATAATGCTGTACTTCCGTTTATAAGTAATTTTTCATTCAACAAGTTTAATTCTGGGATAGCGCATGAAATGACACGAGGTGTCCAGGGTCCTCCCGGGTTTGATTCTCCGTTGGAGTGTCTTAAAATTTGAACGTTGTTTGTAGTTCGGATTTAATCTAAAACTGTAGGTCCACGTCTCGTATAGCCTCAGTGCTGAAAAGAGATGCTAGGCTTGAAACCAACGAACCAACCAGACGAGGAGAGGCAGAATTTTCGTGATGATACATCCGTTTCTTGCCACATTTTCGAGACCTTTCCCACATCCTCAATTCTTGTTTCATGAGCAACCTTAGTTAATTCATTTCATTATTCTTCATATCCACGTTGAGAATGTTTTCAGTCGTTTTCTTCATCGCAACAATTAGGGATGCGCACGAGACGAGTCGAGACAGGATTTTCCTGACAAAATTCGAGTCGAGACACGGCTCTTCCAATAGAGAAATATACATTTTTCGAGTCGAGAAATCACTTTTACAGCACATTTTCGAGACGAGACAGTCACAAATCTTGTCTCGTGCGCATCTCTAGCAACGGTCTGGTTTATGCACCGTACAGCTTAATACTAAATACGCTTTTCTTCTTCCTAAAGGCGTGTATCACAACTTCTATCCTTGCTTTATTTCCCGTATAGAAATCGCAATAGATGCGGTTATAAACCCGTCTTTCCTTTGTCTTGTACTTTCCCAGCTAGACTTACTTCTAATGACGGGAATACTGTGAGTTGTGAATTGAAGGAACATAAAAAGATAAATAATTAGCTAAAAGTTCGAAAGCAGATTCATTGATTCAAATCAGGTTTTCAAGTTTGACAACTTTGAAAAGAAATGTGCAATAAGCGTTTGCTCCTTAGTATTTTGAAACTAGTATGCGTGTCATTGACAGCAAACAGCATACTATTTTAACGCCATAAAGCTATATTTTCCTCGAAAACTAGGTACAAGACTCTATCCTCAAGCATGTCATTTTTAATCAACTCGATGTTATCCATATACTGATATAAATATGTCTTATCTTTGATCATTGTGCTTAAAACAGAATTAAAGTTCTAAACTTCATCTTCGTTATTTCATTAACCGTATTGTACACTGTCATCTTCCTAGTGTCACAATCAGTATTTGTATGTTTCCTTAAGAAAATTTCTCTCAACTCGAAATTTTCTTTTTTTTTTTTTTTTTTTTTTTTTTGTTTATCAAATTTCCACTAGTTTGTTGAGTGTCCAATTCCTATCACAGAGATTATGTGATAAGATTAATTTAGCTATATTAAAAGACAGAGTGGATTGATATAAATCAGTCTGATTTTAAATCACTTGATTTTTTTAAAATAAAAATCGTTGATTTAAATCAAATTCCAAAATAATTTAAAGTGAAAATAAGTAAAATTCCGTTTCTGTTCTGTTATTTCGATTATGGAAGATAATCATAATGCAGTGAGACTAAAATGTATGTACAGCACAGTGTGAAAAGGAGTATTTCGTGCAGAGAACGATTAGGGAAAATCCCATTTTTAACGGATAATGGGAGAATCCTTTCTTCTCTTTGTAACAAAGGGTTGGTAAATCGTTAAGTATTCCACCGGAGAAATTACTATCGACATTAAGACGAAAATTCTTTTGTGTGCGCGTCTGTTTGTTTGTTCCGAGATAATAGGGGCATAATTTGAGGGGTCCGATCTCCTCTCCCAAACTTTCCTTTTTTAGATTTTATAACTTTAGGCGAAATTTAGTATTTTATATGTATTTCGTGCAGCAAGCCAGTTTCGATTTTTTTAAAATATGCCTCTGCCAATATCAGTACCTAAGTTTTGTGAAAAAAGTGTCATATTGATAAACGTTTTTCCTTAATGCTTAAGCAACATTGGGATTGAAATAGGTTAACGAATGGGTATTAATTCAAACTTCAACGCCCCAATACTTTCACTTAAATGGCATAATTAACATTTAATACTAATTCCTAATGTTTTTTCTTCAAAAATTCCCTTTTTGCTAAATTTACGTACGAAATTTCCCAAGAACAGGGAAATTTTCTTAAACTACGAATACTGGTCCAATGGAAAGCTTGAATACTTCAGTATCAGTTTCACGTTAATAGATGGCGTAGTTATCATACATCATCAAGTTTTAGGTTTGAATAAAAAAGAACTTCGTTTTCCTCGGTTTTTTGTTTAACTTAAAATATTGTTTAAATATATGTAAGACATATGTGAATTAGACAGATCACTTCGAACTGAACAAAATGCATAGTTTTTGAAAAAATAAGAAAAACAAAATATTGGGGCCCTAAAATCTGTTTGCCGTAAAAATTTCATTTTTTTTTTTTTTTTTTTTTTTATATAGAAGAAGTTATTTATTTATCTGTATAGAGTGGTCCGGAAATTGGCGTATCCGTTAATTTGTGTTTTCTGACGGTTTTAGGTTTTACCCACATTTGTTTGGTAACATTGATTGGCATTGTCTAGCAACATTGCTATCCATGTTCATTTGTCTTCTGCTTGGTAACAGTTGTTACCTGAATCAGACGTTTCGTAGCCGCTAGATTGGAAGAGGTTGTGCATCTTCACCAGCTCCCTTTGCCTGGCGTCCCTGATCTGACGGCACCAGACAATGCTCTCTGGGGTTTCATAAAGCAACAAGTAAGAAACTCTCGATATCACACAACGCAGGAATTACGAGCCGCTATGAAACACGCCTTCACCCTCGGGACTCCGGAGTATCTCCGCAAAACAACTGCGAAAACTTGGCGCAGAATTCAGCTGTTACGACATGGATAGTGATCATACCAAATGTTTACGACTCTTTAGACTCTTAAGACTTCAAGGTAACTGTGTACAGACATTCTGCCGTAACTATAGATATACAACATTGACTTGATATCTAGTTTTCCGCTCCAAGCGTTGCTATCGGCTGAAGGAATTCCACTCCCTTTCGCTAAGGCTGTCTCGCTTAGCAGCAGCTGAACTCTTATTGACTCAACGCGTGGATGTGTCGAGGATGTGGGCTTTAAGTTCGCATTTTTGCTACGGCTCAAGACATTTTGGCTGCACTATAATACTATACTTTTGAAACTAAAGGGGGTACGCCCACTTCCGGACCATCCTGCATATGTACCAAAATAAATTAATAATAAGCAGATTCTATGTATTATTCTTTGTCTTTTGCTAACGATGACACACCACTCTTTACACACACACGCACACTACTTGTAATAGTGAACAGCTAATAGTTTGTGTTTTTAATTTACTTTTTTTCGATTTAAAAGGAATGTGTACTTTGTACGTGGGTCTGTCAGAAAGTTAGTTGCACTCCTTCATAAATATTTTCGGTCAAAGGCTATTTTGATGAAACTGTGTGGCATCACTGTGCAGACATGTAGCTGTATCGTGTGACATAGCGGCTTTAACGAAGCAAGTGGAGGTGTTCTGATAATCATCCGTAAACATGTCTCGACAACTGCAAGTGCGCGTCCAAATTGAAAATGCGTGTAGTGATTCC
This sequence comes from Thermobia domestica, assembly GCF_964235325.1. NCBI lineage: Eukaryota > Metazoa > Arthropoda > Insecta > Zygentoma > Lepismatidae > Thermobia > Thermobia domestica. The sequence goes on from NC_137465.1 coordinate 42,459,659, forward strand.
TTTTTGGGGGGGGGGGGGCTGGGGCGAAAAGGCGTAACTGCACTGAAATTTATCGACAGTTGCATGAAGTGTATGGTGAAAATGCAATGTCACGTTATCGCGAAATGGTGCAACATGTTTCAGAACGGACGTACAGATATTGATGGTGATGAGCGCGAGGAAAGACCATCAACTGCGACAAACCCGGAGATCGCTGCCGGCGTGAATTAATGCATTCTTACAAACAGACGCATAGCAATAGACGAATTTTCAAAGCGACGATACCAATCGGATGAAAGCTGCGGCCCAAGAATGGTTATCGGGCATTGGACAGGATTTCTTTGCAGAAGGCATAGAAAAACTTGTAGCATGCCTCGACAAATTCTTAAATAACGGAGGTAATTACGTTGAAAAGTAAACTGTGAATGGAACTTTACGACACAAATAAAGTTATTGTAAAATTTCTATCCTGTTTTATTTTCTAAAGCAGTGCAACTAACATTTTGACTGATCCTCGTATATTACTTGTTAGAGAATTATCCCTAGGAAACTATAATTTACAATATGTTTACTGATCACAATTTTAACACTGTCATTTATAGAGTAGATAATAGAGAAAAACCTATTCTATACAGTGTAATAGAATAGCTTTTTCTCTTGTATAAACATATTTAATTAATCTACATAATTAAATGTAATTTAAAATAAATATTTACTATTTTATCAACATGCAGAACAACGAATTATTAATTGTAAATACGGATAATTAACTATAAACACTGTATCTAGATATTCAATAAATAAAACCATTTCTTTGTGTGTTTTAAGTCGATGTTTCATTTGCTGTGGGAACAAACTAAAAACTGTATGCGACATTGATTGTTTGTCAGTGTCGAAATTGTAAGATGGGAAATGGCCTATACTTTGACGGTTGATCTTGCATATTTGTATATCCACCCACCAACTGCACTGGCGGTGGTTCAGCATCGCAAAGCCCATGTTGGTACAAAGAGTCTAGTTTTCCTACTTTTTAAGCTAAAAATAGGGAAGTATACAAAGTCGTACCTTTAAAAATATGCCCTATTTTTCCTGTTTTGTAATCAGAAATGAATATATACATGTAATATTTTTTATGGAATTCACTCTGCATTTTTGTTGAAACATGCTGGTTCACCTTCAACCAAAATGACTCGGCGATCAGCAACAGGCAAGTAAACTACAGGAATTTATTCCGGGAGAGATTCAAAGTCTTTTAGGGGATCCAAATTCAATATGGGAATAAATTTCAGTATATTAAAAGTTGTAAAATCACCATTAAAATTACACTAAATTTACAGAAAATCGGGTTTTCCGGGGGAGGAGGTCCAGGCCTCCAGGACCCTTCTCCTGCATACATACATCCCTGATCAACAATAAAAAAAAAAAAATATTTCATCTCGGAGTTTCCAAAACGAGACCAATAGGACAAAACCTTTATTATAAGTGGATACTATAGTGTTTAAAATATCCTTTGAGATCTTTTAGCCAGTTGCATTTTCTACATAGTATACCCTACATACATCATCAGCCCCCGACTGGCTATGTCGAAGACCTCTGGTGGAGATAGTACTTTGACCTCTTCTATCTGTTTGTTATCTTAAATTTAAATATTAAATTATTGTTAGGAAAGCTTAATATACAGTGCAGTTATATAGTTTCTTTAATCATTCGAAAATAAAAAGAAATCGCACTAATAACAGACAAAATATAGTTATATTTTTTTATTAAAAAATCATGCTTTTTTAAAAATAAAATTAAGGAACAAAATAAAACAAATAGCACAAAAAAGTAAAAGTAATTCTCTTTTCAAAACAATTACTTTCCTAAAATATCTGTTATGTATGACTAAAGAAAACAAAACATGGGAAGCGCTCTAATATACAGTCACTTTGATTTACGTGAGAATTGAAATATTAATTTATAAATTGATTGTATTATGAGAGCTCTTCTCACGCTGGCTTCATATTTGGACATTTTTTCCCCTGTTAAACACTAATATAAATAATGTATAATTTTAAATGTGCAAAAAGTCGTACCATTTTCATTATTCATGTATGACTTGCAAACAGCACAGATAAGAATATCCACAGTTTTGTTTGACTCAATCGGGTAACAAGTTTACTACTTCTGTCTGTTTCATTACCCTTTCTACAGAAAGAGTTTGTCTCCGCTGACTTCTTGTCAGAGAACATGAGTACATAGTAATATTCCAAACTGGAAAGTGAAAAAGAAATATAGAAAGTTACTTTTTGACTTCATTTTTTTTTACCCGTTCTGAATGGTTCCATTTTATGACATTCACCCCCTTTCTTCTTTGAGTCATTCAGTTCCCTTTTCTAATTTCTCTGGTTCGGAAAAAAAAAAATACCTTTCATGTTCAGCTTAGCTCAGATTCTCTGTCTTCCGCTCATTCTCTCTCTCTTTTTACCCCACCAATTTCATTCCGAAGTGTGATGAGAGAAGTAAAACGCTTCACTAAATTCCATCTACCCCCCTTTCGCAATTAAAACCGCGTAGCTTTGTTAGCAAGATCTCTTAGATCACTCCAACACAGATAGGTATCAGATCATTGATGAAGTACCGCTTAGAAAGAGCGGGGGAGGGGGGACACTTATCCATTGCTATTTGAAGCGGTAATACACTCCCCCTTTTCTCTCTTATTGCCGAACCCTATATGATGCTGAACGGGTGTAATTTGTTTCTTCTAAATGCTAAGACGGTGTCTCATCTAACAATAAAACCAAGCTACCCTTTTAGCTCTATAGAGAGGGAGACGGGGGGGAGGGGGGCAAGTTAACTAGCTCCTGAGGCTTTGTAATGTTTAAACGGTACGTGTCTCATACTGTGTCACCCTCAATCCTTTGTGGTTTCGCAGAAACATTCAGTTGCCTGTGTGTTGATATATATTGTGTTCTTCCTCTTGATTCAACTTACTACCACTTAAGTCTGAGAGATGCAACAACATTTGTTCTTAAAAGGCTTATATAGAACTTCCAACCCCTTTGACATCATAGCCGAAGGGAAAAGGGAGTTTCGTTTCCTGTCGGGTACTTTATTTAGAATTCCAAGTCACAAAATCTGTTCTTGTCATGACTTTCAAAATATATATATTGAAAACTGTACTTCTGATGGGAAAAGTTTGTGTCCCTCTGAAACTGGTAATTTTCAATAGAAGATTTCAATATATCTTTAGTAATATGATTTCCAGTATAATGTAACTCAAGGTATTCGGCTGATATTGTAGTATTAAAATAACTAACGATCAATCATTGTGCAATTTGAAAACCAAACGTGTTCCTTAGGTTATTCTGGCATTTAAATTGGCAACGCTGTCGTGGCAGCATATTGTAACCTATCGCTGATCAATAATTCAAATAGTCTATAATCTATATTGGTTTTCATCTCCATTAGAAGAATAAGAATAAGCATTTTATAGTGGACTAGCAGCGTTCACCCCGCTTCGCTGCGGTCACCCCGGAACGCAATAAACTTTGTTACTTAGATAATTTTTACTTTTTCGCTTTCAAATTGCAGTAAATGTTAACATTATATCGCCTGTCATTTATGTTAACCCGCCGAGTGAAGCAGCGTTCACCCCGCTTCGCTACGGTCACCCCGGAACACAATAAACTTTGTTACTTAGATAATTTTTACTTTTTCGCTTTCAAATTGCAGTAAATATTAACATTATAGCGCCTGTCATTTATGTTAACCCGCCGAGTCACGGGGTCATGCGGGTTGCATATACATACGTTTATTTTTACCTATGATGAACTATGGAGACTTGAATGGTCCATTATCTCAAGACACTGGTAATTAAAAATTAAAGTGATATGATAAAAACCATCTAGGGTCCAAATCCTAACAACCCCCCAAAAATGAAAGAAATCGGTTCAGCCGTATTAGCGTGATGAGTTCACAAAGGATTTGTACGTTCTCTTTTATATATATAGATAACTACAGTAAAAAGTTTCACTGTTGTGGGAAAAAATCGTTCTTCATTTGTTTTTCTAAGCATATCTTTAGAGAACTGTATTTACAGTGTAGCAAATCAACCAACGTTTAGTAACAGGTTGTAAAACTCCATTTAATTCCATAAACGTACACAGCATAAATTTTATTTACTTTTATTCCATTTTTCTTTTTCATTCTTTCTTTCTTTTTTGTAATACCATCAAGCACATAATTCCATCCTTCTGAAATATCAACATAACGATGCAATATATATACTCTTTTATTCTTCACAACGAAATGCCACCGCGATCCTAAAGATTCTGATACAGTGAATCCGCTCATAACAAACACCTCTCAATAACGGAGATCTCCTTAATAAGATAGACAAATTTTTTGTCCCGATAAAAAAAATATGTATTATTAGTGTAACTTCTCTTTAACGAACACTTGTCTTTTACGGGCAAATAATCATATCTCATCGGTGTCCTTTATTCATAAGTATTACTGTATTGTATTATATTTTTCTGTGTATACTGTGATTTTAAGACAAGGTTTTCATGAAATCGGGTAGCGTAGTTGGTTAAGACGTAAATTTACCAATAGAAAGGGCGGATTCGATTTCCTGGTAGAAACATAATTTGTTTTCTCGTTTTATCCTCGTTAGAATAAAACCCTCAGGGGTATAACATGCCTTTAATAAATGATAAACTGGGAAAGTATTTTGACGAGAGACGGTTACTGCAACAGAGATCAAGTCAACAACTGCTATATTCAAAAAGGCATTTAAAAAAAAGTCACTCATCAACTAGCAAGCTTAATATTGGACTAAAGAAGAAGTTGGTCAAATGGAGTATTGGACTGCATGGTTCAAGGATTGGGACACTCTGAACCTTTAAATTTCATGTTTTCATATTTTCGGCAGCCTAGAACACCGAAAGGAAGCATTTGTGCACCCAGGTTGGTCTATACTTTTTGTCTTATCTTGGTGTCAGAAATCACCTTCCAAACGTTGTCCGTGTTGTTTTGAAACACTCTGTATAAGAAAAACGAAGTATGTTATGCATTAATTACAACTGAGTGAGTTAAAAACGTTACATTTGTCCCAGGGGTAAAAGTGGATTTGAAAAGGTAGAGGAATGCATGACGTCACGCCGTCCTCCGTGGCTATCTTTGCCCATTGTATTTTTTAGAAACTGGGAGGACGCCATAGATAATCTCTGGAAATGGGGGACTACGTCTCCCCACGTTCCTCCTCACTTTTAGCCCTACTTGTATCATTTCGTTTTTGATTACAGTTGAAAAGATCACTGTGAATTGAAAAAAAATTTTGGTTGCATGAAAGAACAAATACTTTAGCTGTACCTTTTGTCCAAAAGCAAATAAATGAACTGTTTGTTGCAATAAGTGTCTATGACAACAATACTACAATAATATTTAAAAATTTGCCTTTTTTGTGTAAGCATGGAAGTAGGATAAATTTTAAGTGTCCATACAATTTTATTTTTCAAAATAAATTTCGATAAAACACATTTACCAAATTACAACCTAACCATGATGCATTCACAACTAAAGCAACATACCGTACAGTAAATTTATTTCATGTTGGTTTTATAAATCAAATGAAAAATAACACAGTGTGCTCGATAATTTCTGTTTATCTTTCTGCGTCCATTTTCAACCATCGCTTATTGCATTGGGTTTCTTTTAGATAAATAGATAAGTGATTATAATGAAAATGAAGTGAGAGGTTTACCTTCCAGAACGTGATAGCCTTTTGTTGTATTAAAATTGGAGGAGTCATGGCTGAGTTGAATCACATGACAGGATGTGGCAAAAAATGTGTTGGATGTGCGCAATAATGTGCTTGCATGAATATTCGTTGTTTTTACAATGATGGCTGATGGCAAAGAACGTTTCAGACGTTACCATCTTTTACTGTATGAAACGGTTTTAACGAACTTTTAGTACTTGTGAAAGAAAAAGTTATCCAAAATGCCGTCACTTGGATTGGAATCTCAGATGCAAAGCCTACTGCAAATTGAGATGACGCTGGAAAATACGAACAGTATACTTGGAGTTCTTGAAGATAAGTTGACCAAAATGGAAAACATAATGAAGTCAAAAAACGTAGCGAATAAAGTAAAATCAACTGCAAAATCTTCGTTGCAAAAAATGAGTGGTACTTCTACTAAAGAAGTGTCACAAACAAACACTGAAAAAGGATCAGAAATAACCCAATTACCATCACTGAAGGACAGTCCTAAGTCAATACATAAAGAGTTGTTTGTTAAGAAGTTGCGGCAATGCAGTAACACATGGCACAGCTTTACAAGTATGTCTGAACAACAGATTCAGGAAGCTATGCTAAAAAAGGAATCGATAATGGTTGAACTAACTGAGTATATTCTTGTTGGTGATAAAGATGTGTTAGCTGTTGATTGTTACAAAGAAATAATTGCAATGGTAAGCGCTAATATTTTTCGGACAGTTGGAGTTTCTGAGAATTCTATCCATTCTCCTAGCAGAAAGAAAGTCCACGGGAAATTTGAATGGCCTCACCTTCAGTTGGTGTATCAATTCTTCATGACATTTTTGGACGTACCCAACTTTGATCCGGCAGCAGCAAAAAATGTTATTAGTGAGGAATTCATCAAACAGTTGATTCAAATTTTCCGATCAAATGAGTTACGTGAACGCGAATGTTTAAAGTCAATCTTGCATCGAATTTATTATCGAGTTGTGCAGCGACGCGAGGTAATACGTAAAGAAATGAATAACTTTTTATTGAAATTTGTTTCCGAAAATTCTAATGGTGTTGGCGTTAAAGAAATACTGGAAATATACGGAGCCATTATTAGTGGGTTTTCTGTACCGGTAAAACCACACCATAAAGAGTTACTACCACAAATTCTGATCCCACTTCACAGAACGGAAGAATTACATAGTTACCATCCACAACTAACATATTGTGTGTTACAGTTTCTGGAGAAAGACAAGATATCAACTAGTGTTATGATAACATCATTAATAAAATATTGGCCTACGAATTCAGTGGAAAAGCAGCTGATGTTTTTGGGGGAAATCGAGGAAATTCTAGACATAATAGGTCCACTGGAATTTACCAGTGTTCAAAAAGCACTTTTCACTCAATTGGCGAAATGCATTTATAGTCGAGAGGATTTTATAGTTGAACGAACGCTGTATTATTGGAATAATGAAAGAATTGTCAAGTTGATTGAGAAGAACAACTCGGTGATTATGCCCATCATATTTCCTGCATTGTACTTGTTATGTTTCAAACATCATGATGTAACGCTTCTCACACTTGCTTACAACGTAATGAAAACATTTTGGGAAATAAACAGTAAGCTGTTTGATAAATTAGCGAAATATTGCGCTCAAGGAGTAGACAAACATACCAATATAAAGAAGGACTATCCGATCGTAATGTTTTGAGGAAATGAAATTCCAATGTAATAAGAGGAAGACATAAAACCACAGTTTTTCTGTGTTAACTTTCTTGTATTAACTTACTTATTTACAAGTAATCACTCAATGTAATGTAACTTTCCACGGACTCTTCACTTTTTTCTTTTAATTATAAATATATATCTTTTTAAGCTCCCATATATTGTTTTTATATATATTTTTATGTGCTCTTTAGCAAGAAAAGAAGGCTAGTTGCCACCAGAAGTGTCAAAACTCTCAAGCCCGCGATTGTTTGGTTCAATCGGTCTTGAACTCAATAAAACAAGTACGATTCTGTGTGAGGGCGAGTTCTATAAGTGGATAACGAGTCCAAGTGAGCTCGAGCACGAGCCTCACTGGGAATAGAGAGTCCGAGTCTTGGGCTCTCTGAGAAAAATCATTCGAGACTTACAGGGGATTCTTGGATAATATGCTTTCTGGTAAGACTGGCGTTTCGGCATTCTTGGGAAATGGTTGATCGCACTATGGGTGAAACACCCGTATTTAATAAATGTTGCTTTCATCTACTGACGTACATCATCATATTAACCCTTAAACAGACGAGTTGGGGTATAACGTACCCCACTCTTAGTTTTTACAAACTGGTAATACTGTTTAGGTTTCGAATTGCCGCTCGAGGTTATTGCCCATTGTTCTCTGACAATTGAGCTGATGTAGTTGAATTTGTTTCATATTCGTTTCAATGGAGAATATTCTTTGTTTAGTTTCATTCGATGCAAACAAGAAACATTATACCTACATGAAAACGTAATTGAATTGCCAACCCTGAGCTCATCAATGTCATTAGAAATTTATATTTCAGTAATGTCATATAGCTTACTCATAAGAGGAATCTAATATGAGACATGTCGCAAATTAGGACACCTTTGGTATCTCTAATAGCCACCTAACAAAGAAAATATTTATTGTTCTCTGGAAGGTACTACGGCGTCAAATGTTTGAAACAAAAACATGTAACCACATCTTTGGCATAAACATAAGCATAGTATAATTTCTTTTCTAGCACATATTTACCTGGACGTGAGATTCTCCGAAATGTTCCCAGCACAACAAATTGTAACTTATTTCTCTTGTAACCAAGTGCACAATGGCGCGTTCTCTCCACACTGATTACTGTACTAGGGTTGCCGATTCGTATTGGCTGAATAAAATTCCATTGGTATTAGGCGAAGGAAAATTAATTTGAATGTGATATTAGGAATCTATCTCATAATAGGCTCTTCTACTCTATTTCCAGTTTCAATATTGAACCACACATAGCAGAATCAGTAACAGACAGCGAGAAAAGTTTTTAATATTGATTCATTTTAGCTAAAACAGGGTCTGTCTTCATCCTTATCCCGTTATTAAAACAGAAAACAGTAGATCTATCTTATCCAGTTTCAATATTTAATCCGGGTAGTTTGAAAGTATCCCACAGTTTTCCAAGTGCGAAACGAAACTAATTTCTTTAAATATCCGATATTTCTCAACGTTTTTTTTTTTTTTTCGTTATTCGCAGAAATTTTAAAGATATTGTGGGGAATGTAGTGGAGATTTTGAAATAACTTTTATTACTCGAAAAGTACATATTTAATGTTTGTGATTATTATTCAGTCTTTATTCATTTAATTCTATAGTAATATCATCATATATTTCCCCAAAAAAATACCCAAAGGTAATACAGAGGGACGTACGAGAGAGGGATTCGGATCCCTCTTCTCCGAAATCCCTTCTTTTTCTTTTCTTTCTTTTTCTTTCTTTCTTTTCTTTCTTTTTTTGTAAATTTAGTCTAATTTTAGGTGATTTTACAAATTTGAATACAATTTATCCTTACACTGATTTTTTATTCCCGGAAATAAGTTCCTGCGTACCTACCTGGTGATATATGTATCAATTGGCATACCTATTTCATTGAATGAAACGAAATAGCATGCATGAGATCAAATTCTCAGTGTCTGGTGATATATGTATCCAGTGGTGTATTTAGGTAGGACTATCGGACTGAAGCCCCTCACCCCTCCGAAGTAAATTTGTTAGTTTTTCGCATTTCACGTACAATAATCCTTCTTACCATTTCTAAGAATTTCATTGACTTTCCATTTTCTTACACTGTTTGTTCAGAAATAATACTATATTTGTCGAAGTTCATTCCAGAAAATTAGAAGGAAAGGAACAGAGGCGACATTGGTTTTTAGCCTGAAGCGCTCATAAATCACTACCACGTGTCGCAAAGACTAATAGGGCCAGAGGTTCAGAGGGCTCTCAATTCCTTCAAAAAGATCTATCCGTATACTATATACAGCATAGTTGCCAAACTTTCTGAAGAATATATTGCAATTAATCTAACGCATGTAACGTAAATTGGAGACCGTGCTTGTATTTATGGGTCTTGTGTATTTGTATTAAAAATTTCAAGTCATTATCTGTAATACTTTGTTAGGAATTACCATATTAAAATTTACGTGTTATCAAATGGAGAGTTAGAAACCTAAGCGAAGAGGTATAACATCCCCTTAAGAACTGTGTTCTTTTTTTCTTCTTTCGTCCATTCTACTCTTCTATTTATTTTTCTTAGTTGTTACTTTCTTTCGTTTGGGTAAAATCCTTCACCTACATACGAGTTTCATGTTTTTTCCTAGTATATTAGTAGACAATCGATTGAAATATATTTAATTCTCAAACTCAGGTGGACACTTGCCCTCTGATTTCCCGTATTGTACATAGCCCTCTCCGAAACAAAATCCTAAATACGCCACTACGTGTATCAATGGATATACCTATCTCATTGAGTTAAACGAAATGCGTGAGATTAAGATCTCATTAGTAGTTTTCTAAAAAGTCGACGAAGACAATTTTTTATGGTGCTAAAAATAACATACAATTCCAAGGATCTTATAAATAGAGGATCTGCCCTTACAATAAAATCTTGAAGCCATACGTCACAGTTTCGCCTCCCCTACTCTGCTCACTCCGCCCAATAGGATCGCAATGTTTTGAGCCAACAAACATGGCGGAAACGAAAGTAGCCAATCAGACGATGTCGGAAACGAGAGCAGCCAATCAGACGTGCCGATGCTCGGTTGTTTTTTGGCTTCATTATTTAATAGGATGAAGATATATATGGGGCAGATCCTCTATTTTATAAGATCCTTGTACAATTCATGGCCAACAATAACAATCAATAACATGCCATCTATTAAGGTGAGTTTAAAAGTGCTTATCACCAACAGATGTCGACACGTTTCTTCTATCTCTCGAATGTATTTTGTAGGACTTTATTCACAATAATTGATTCACCTTCGAGAGATGAACATTCATACTTTGTCCAAATACAGGTTGAATCAATAATTAGAGAATAATCCGTACACTTTTGCGATATTTTATTTCCTTCATTGTTGAGAGAGAAAGAGGAGAGAGAGAGAGTGTGTGTGTTGTTGTTGGAAGTATGCTTTTCGAAGAATAAAATTAATTGTTCTATACAGTGAATTAAAATAGATCAAAAATTGTTCGGATTATTCTATAATTATTGGTTCGATTTATCTTTGCACGAAGTTTGAATATTCATCTCTCGAAGATGATTCAATTATTTTTAACATTGTCGCTTCCAACGAAATACAGTGGAGAGATAGGGAAAAGTGCTGCCATCTGTTGTTAGTCGAGCCTTTACACTTACCTTAAAGCGAAACAGATACCAAAAGACGTATCATCGGGCTTTTTTCTCATTAGGACATTAAGAAGACAACAGTACATATTACAGATAATTATATATATATATATATATATATATATATATATATATATATATATATATATAACCTAAATATGATTAACCCTTGAACTCTAGGGAGTACGATGGCTCGTTGGCGGAGTGCTTACCTCTAATGCAAGAGGTACCTTGCTGGATAACAGGATATGAGTTTTGTAGTGGAGAACATCGTGTTCATGGGGGATTTCGAAGTTTTCCTGTTTCCTCCCACATTCTCATTCTACCAAATTGTTTTATGCTCACTCACCTTCACTAACCATTTGTCTCTCTTATTCTAAAGTGCATAACCGTGGTACGTGGTATTTGAAACTTCATTTTGTTTCTTTAACTTTAAATCAGTAGGTTTTGTTGGGATTCTTTGGGTTTCCTCTCACTTTCTCATTCCACCAAATTATTTCATAATCATCCACTTTCATTAATGATCCGTTTTTTAAGCCCAAAGGCCATAATCGGGGGACTTAATTTTAAAAAAGATAAATATTTTTCAGTTAATATTTTCAGTTATACATGTTTCTTGTAAATGATAAAAACAAACTTCACTATTCCATTTTTTTTTTTTTTTTTTTTTTTTTTACCTTTCAAATACAAAATTTCAGACAGAGATATTAACGGTTGCTGTAAATAACTCTTCGGTGCTATATATTTTTGTTTTAAGTAATTATGGAGAATTATGATTCGTGTATCCATCAAGAACAGTACGCTCTTGGACTGGATTTTGTCATCACTGTTTTGTAAGATTTATTTGACTGTATTGTTTGAAAGTGTACCATACATATATACGTGTGTGTGTACATCCGTATGTAGTTTCCGTAGAATAGGAAGAGCGAATTCGGCATACATTTCTCTGCTGTTGACCTGTGTTAATATATCTGTACGTGGTCGCTAGGCGACCTTCCACATAGGAAGCCTGAACGATCGTAAAAAAGCACACACATACACACACACACATTGCAGAATGGTATCCCTGAGGAAAACCCTTTCACTTATGTGATCCCATTGTCTCCTTTCCCTCTTTCTCTCTAGTTAAAAGCTAAAAAAAATATACAAAAAACCTCACCATCTGTCTCTTTTCTCGTTGTACGTACGTACGAATTTAATTGTAATTGTAAGGTTGTATATATATATATATATATATATATATATATATATATATATATATATATATATATATATATATATATATATATATATATATATATATATATATATATAGTTTAAAATGATAACGAACAATCAAATTACTAGCGTTATCTCTGACAAGTAAATTAAATTAGCATTATTTTTTGTCTGATCCTTTTGCTCTTTGGTGGAAGAAAGAAACTAAAAAAGTTAAAAGCAGAATAGATCATATTATGAGCATTGTGGGATTTGATTTAGTGAGGAAATTTCATTTCGTTTCAGTTACAAATTAAAAAAAGAAAATATATTACTCTAACTTTCTTTATGACGCTTTATATAGTATCGTGGAAATTGGAAAGAAAGGAGAAGTAATAATTATAACCAGTTGAGAATGCTCCAGGAGCATTACTAGAACGAACTTAAAGAGAACTAATTTTTCTTATTAACTTCTACAGGCTTTATACTAATTGTTCTATCTACTTTATTATTATACTCATTAAATAATTCTTGTAATATATCTATAATATATCTATCCATTTACATTTTTTTCCAGTACTAAATTTTTCGACGTTTTGTTTAAGGGTTCTGTTAAAACGTTCTATGGTATGTTGTTTTACGAAGACACATGCTCAAAATGGAGGGCTCAAAATTGAAAAATTTGCAAAATATCATTTCAACCTGACTTACAGTTCCCGAGATATGGCTCCTTAAATCTCCTGAAATCCGAACTTATTGGCCAATATCTCGGAACGGTATCCAGTTGATCAGTAGCTACCGGTTACTATTTGGTATCAAAATTTTCACCATCCTTTTAGGTATTGATTGACACCAAACTGATCTCTCAATGACTTACGGTTCCCGAGATATGGTTCCTTAAATCTCCCGAAATAGGAACTCTTCTGGCCAATATCTCGGGAACGGTAAAAATGACGTGAAAAATTAAATAACTTTTCAGAGTCTTCGATGCTCTATCGAATGAAGGCTCAAAATTGAAAATATTGCATATACAGAAACACACAGACACAGACATAATTCAGTAAAGAACTTTTTAAATTCGTTATTATTATTATTATTATTATTATTATTATTATTATTATTATTATTATTATTATTAATAATAATAATAATAATAATAATAAAAATAAAAATATAATGGACTATTCACCGATACCAGACCATAATACAAATCTCAGGTAAATCTAGTGATTTATTATTATTAACACCTACTATAAATGCAAAAACTATAAATGCATGAACCTATAAGTGCTTGAAAACTATAAATGCAAACTATATTGAAATTGAGAAATCAGAACGTGAACTTTATAACTGTGCCTGTGAGGGGATTCGACGTTACTATCTGAAAAAAGTGGACCATGAAGTAGTGAAATGGACCATATGGCCTTGCCACTAGTAACATACGTATCATACAACATTTAGTATAAAAACTAGTAATTGTAAAGACCTGGTAGACGTCAAAAAGTTAAAGCAAGACAAATCATTGTCTCATTTATAGCTATTGTTCCTGAAAGCACCGTAACACAGTGGGAAACAGATAAAGGGAAATTATCTTTTATCAAATCCACAGAAACTAGTAATTCTGGATACCTATCGTGTACACCGAAGGAGAACTCTTCTAATAATCTGCACTTGTTAGAAACAGGTTGAAATATAAAACACCAATGAAACAGTTTTAGTACAGACGTTGAGGGGAAAATTGATGAAATAGTGTTTATAAAGTGTGCTTCGCGTGTCCAAAAGCGTTACTTCTCTAAAAACAGTTTCTAGTATGACATATTTAAAACACTTCTCGTCAAACAGTTTGAAACGAAGTGATGACATATATTTTGCATAGGGTATATTTTTTACATACATCTGGGACATACTTGGACAACACACAAGAGGCAGGGGCGCCCGAAGAAAATTTTCTACGGGAGGCATCTCCATGGTTGCTATATTTTGTCTGGTATTTCTGGTATTTAATATACGTGTATTTTGCTATATTACGTATACATTTTCGTGAGTCAGGGGAAGGGAGGCACTCTGGCAGGCAGAGTCTGTATTTATATATTGTACGCCCCTGTGCTCTAAATAATTTGCCGTCCCCGCACAAAATTTTTCGCCTCCCCCTCCCCCCAAAAAGACCAATATTAGAGTTGAATTCATAGCTTTTAGGGTCACTGAGATGAGTTGTGACAGTTTTAATCCAATTCAACTTCAAAGTTATACTCCACTTCCCGGAGAGGGGGGCGAGATTTTAAAAGTAATCGAAAATGACAGATATTAGTGTTGAATTCATAGTTTTCGAGGTCGCTGAGTTTGAGGTATCAGTTTTTATGATGTTGAAGTTCATCCTCTTCCCTTTGAGTGGGGGTGGGAGCGGATGACTTTAAAAAATAATCAGATAAGCTAGCTAATTAGTAACTACTGTAATTAGAGCGAATTAAACACGTTAACATATTTTCTCGCGTTTGCGCGGGACTCTGCAGGTTGCTAGTTTTAAGTATTACTTTATCGTGAATCTTTAAAAATATTCTGAGGGCAGCGGTGGCTCAGGAGTAGAGCGTTCGCTTCTGGTGCATGGGGTCCTCTGGCGCCACGTGAGCTTTGTGGCGAACAAACACCATGTACGTGGGTTTTTTCGAGGTTTTCCCGTTTCCTCCCACCTTCTTCATTCCATCATTTCGTTAATCCTCATCATCACCATCTCCTTTAACCTTACCGGCATAGTCGTCTGACGTAAAACTTAAAGATTTCATTTCATTTCATTTTTTTAAAAAAGCCAAAATTTTGACGCCCCCTAAATTCTGCCGCCCTGTGCTCGAACACAGAATAGCACTTACCTAAATACGGGCCTAATGACAGGGGGTGAATATGTGTCTTCTGGAGGTGTTCAAAGAGTATCGGTAATGTGTACAATGTCTTACTGTGTCTAAAGTAGTTTATGTGTTTTTTGCAGTGCAAGATACAGTAGATAATAATAATATAGGTCTGGCAGACGAAGTAGACAAGATACGGAAATGTCAGAAAGTTACAGTAAACAAATCATTATCTGAGCTGTAGTTATGATACCTGAAAATACTATGATGTAATTGGAACAGATAAACGCAAAACATCTTCTAATAAACCCACAAAAATCAGTGATTTTGGACACTTGTCATTTAATCAGGAAGTTCTTTGGAGAAGAACTCTTCCAATAATCTACACTTGCCAGAGACAGCTATCAGATTAACAAGTTAAAACCAGTATTAACCAAGATATAATAATAATAATAATAATAATAATAATAATAATAATAATAATAATAATAATAATAATAATAATAATAATAATAATAATAATAATAATAATAATAATTTATACATTGTGCTAAGAATACCTATCATGCAAAAACAGCATATCGTCAAATTGAGAATTTAGCACACTTTCTTATACAGTTTTAGGTCGATCATAATTTACAACTTCAGCTCTACTATTGAACCATACACACTCATGGAAGTCCATATGGGGAACAAGAAGGAGATATCACTCACTCGCCCTTGGTACTCCAAAGTATTTTACTTAGAAACAAGATTTTTAGGAATGATAAAAAAAATGCATCAAAAGATTGCGATCTTGGCAAAGAATTAGTTTTTGGATTAGGAACCACAAAAAATTTTGAATGGCCCGTAAATCGAGTTTTCGTATTTTCTACGGAATAAGCACATCATACTGAGTTAAGTGATTGTTCGGGTTTGGCTACACTGTATGTAGTTTTCCAGATATAAGGTATACAAGAAAAATTTTGATTGAAATAGGTTCTATATTGGATTTTTAGATCCAAAAATAAATAATTTGCTATTTATTACATTACTCCTAGTTATGTGTACTAAAATCTGTTTAATTTCTCTGTCCCTATCCCAGAGTGTAGGGAGAAAGGTCTGAAACTAATTAATTGTACGTTTTTCCCCACTTATGCGGGTCTACATTTCTGATCAGTCTTCTCCATAAATCCCTGTCCTGTCCTGGAATTCTACGCTGTATTGTAGTATTATATATATATATATGTATGTATATAATAGGAGCCCAGGTACACTCATGCCCAAAATGATTGTCGCATATCTATAACTATCTTCTTGTAAGAATATAATTTGATAATGATTTTGCAGGGTGCTTTTAACACTGATACTATATGTATAATCGGAAAATGTATATTTGTGGTAAATTTCATAGGAAAAGAATTATAAATGTGAAAATTAGAGTGAGTAAAACAAAATGTTGCTAAATGGACAAGAAAGTTTTATTTTCGTTTTTTTTTGTTCTTATTTACTGCTCTTTTTACATGAAATCTGCCACATAGGGGTCTACATGTCTTTGCCGATCATACACATACTAGCGTTATAAGAAATACCGGGCGAATTCCTTATCAAATTATATTCCTACAACAACATATTTATAGACATGCGACAATAATTTTGGACATGAGTGTACATATTCTTTTTTTTTGATCACTTAAGTTGAAAATACAATTACAGTAAGCTTTTTGTTGTTAATTTTCTTGAGAATTGTTTCTATTGTGGTTTCTTAGCACCTACCTAAAATAAACTTAGTAGACCCTATACTTGTTAACCTGTTATCCTTTGTGTTGTATTAGGAACTTTCAATGAAAAATCTTGAAATAAATGCTGAGTATTGTATTAGTTTCAAAGTTCTCAACTAATGTCTGATTATATAATACACGTTTACTTTTAATACAAATCAAGTTTTAAAACTATTGCCCACTGTTCGTAGCTATAAGCGATGTACTAATACTACTACTGTACTACTAGTAATAATAATGTTTATTTCTCTGCCACGATAACTAGGCGTGCACCCAAAATTTTATGCTGAATGGCGCCCAAAGATGCGGGGAATAATATTACAAGACACTGCATCTATATTGAACTGGTATTATTCTACACCCGAGAAAACGAAAGTAATTTCAAGTGGCTTCACTTATATTTTCAGAAAAAAAGAACTTTATAAGAAAAGAAAAGTGCGTATGTAGCGTAAGACGAAATCTTTAGGCTGGACGAATGATTTCTCTGCTAAAGCAACCCTAGTTTTATTAGTAAACTGTACAAATGTATGTGGCATTGCTAAAATTGGACAAAGTCCGCACCGGGTGGCTCCCCTGGAAATATGCCACTAGTGCCGACAGAACATAAATATTTTATTTTAATAATAAAAAAAAAGATACGAATTTTTGTGATGGATGTCCGGGTCCGCGAACGTCTCCTATGGTTTGCGCCCCTGACGAACACCCTAGTGGTAAAAGTGTATTTTTTATTAGTTGTGTGTGTATATTGTTAAACATACTTTGAGTAACCTGATATATACATTTAGCTATGTGAACTTCTATTGTAAAATTAAAAAAAAAAATCAGACTAATTATTGTGATAATAATAGTAGGGACGTCATTTGAAGAGGGCTGGAAGGCATTTGTCCCCCCTGAGTTTAAGAAACATATGTTTTTTCAGTAAACTGTATATTGATATACGAATAAATAAACGTGAAATTCTTATGTCAGTGGACAATTTCCCCCCCTCTTTCCTTGGGAAAACCTGAAATGGCGCTGCTTATTAGTAGTACATAATAGGCCTATATATATCTATATATATTTCATAATCACAGAAATTGGAGATTCCATCAAAATATTAGAAACAATATAATCAGTGTTTAAAATTTGTGACTTAGATTTTTTTTTTAAAAAAATGTAAACAACACACTAGACGTATATCAAAAATTAATTCCTCCTGCCATCCAAGATCTTGAATAATGTACCAATTAATAATGCAACCATACAAACTTTTCTATATATGCCTACTGTTCCACATATCTTGACAGCTGATTTCACCTTATCCACATCGTTGAACCTTGTTGCACTTAGGTGGTCCTTCATAGGCCCAGAGAGGTAAAAATCAGATTATACAAATCCAAGCTTTATATTGGATGTAGTAGTTCTGGTGTGCTTTAAGCAAAGCCAAGAGCTTTTACGACACTTCCACACGCCTAGCGTTTTTGTCTGAGGTCAGTTCTTTGGGGACTCACTTAGCACATACTTTATGGAATCCAAGGCCATAGATTCACGAATCTGTACACACAAGTGTTAGTCAAGATCTAATATATAACATAATACATCCGCAGTGCGTTAGTTATTACAAGAAATTATACGAGAACTTTTTGATACCTTCTCGTATTTTGATTAAAGTTTTGTTTCAAACAATTGATTAATCTTTTCGAAACTTCAGTTTTTAGTTCAATGGAACCACCATTGTTTGATTTCTGGTACTTCACAATATTATTATTCTTACCTGTATCATGTAGGTAGTATTCAGTTGAGTAGACTTCTTTTTAAGTAAATGCTTTCTTAATGAATTTTATTCTGTCACTTAATGTTTGTACGCCGCCCCCCCCAATTTTCCCCTTTTATTCATGAATACCCGTACGATGGTCTTTAATCATTTTATGACAGTAATCCAACGAGACAGTTCTACACAGATTCAATTTTGTTAATCAATGCCATCGATACATTGTTTCAGATAACTGAACCAAATTCTAATCTTGATTCACAAAGTAACAAGGGAAACATACTGTGCACACAAAGTTTCCGTTTTAAAATTAGAGATGTGAAATCTCTAGTCCTTTTTGTTCTTTATAGTTTAAAATTGATGTGGTTACCAAATTTCATTTTGTCCATGAAATGGCAATCTTTAGTTCCTGTGTAGAGAGGCATTTGGGTTGATTTAGTTTTATTTCCTTTGTTTGGTGCGTACAGCGCACAAAGGAATTAAGTTAACTTTTTTGGTCATTTTGAACATCATCTTTAAGGTCTCTTTCTGAAGCTCCTTTCAGAGCTTAAGATACATGTCCAGATATTCTAAATAACTGTTATATATGATGTAAAGTGCACCTAAGCGTGCCGTTCAAACTTTGTTTCTTTTTCTTATAACTTTGTTAATGTGACGTTATTGCTTTGTGTCCTGAACACCCCATTTAACTATATCTTGGGGTTAATGCATACCGATACTATCGTGGTAACCAGAAGATCCAGATCTCCAATCCAGACCGACTATACTAGTCTTTCTTTCAGCCCCATCAAGCGAATATTTGAGATTAGCCCTACACTTTTAAGTATGGTAGATCTTGACTTAATTTCTTCCAGAATTCCTTCACATATTTTGTTGTAAATTGTTTGCACTTTAAAATGGTTTTAGAGCCTATATGAAACTTCATTAAATTTATAAATAAATACTTTAACCACACACTTCAGACACAGGTACTAACTACGAGATTTCTAACACTTCAGAGGAATAAAAGTGAAAGATATAAACTCTTTGGCTATTACATGAGGCATGAAGAATGGACTGTGGTACTTTATACATGAAGAACGTTTTAGTCCTAGCTTAGCGTAGTGAGATTTTCTTAGCAATTTCTTTTGAAATTTCCGCATTCGTTAGGCATGATTTTGTCATGCAGACGACGATAGTTTTTTATGAATTGACCTGACTTTTTTCTCTTACGACTACGGGATTTTTCCCCTAAAATCCACAATATTGACAAAAGAATAGAAGGAAGGTACTTTTTTTCCCTTAGAGACACACCCTGTCATTGTCTTCTGGGAAAGCATTCCCGACAGAGGTCAATATTATGATCAGCCGTTAGCATAGCAATAGCATACTGTAGAATACACGGACCCTTTATCTTCCAACTACTTCGAAATCACTTATGCTTTTTACCCCGTCGCCATCAGTACTCTACGACGACGTCTTTTGGTTTAAACCCTCTTTTCTATAGCTGATGATGAACTCCACTTTTCCAGAAAGAACGCATGCAAAAGAGTATGAGAAGCTGAGGAATTTGACTTCGATGCGTTATACCTCATCATCACGGAGCGATTTGTGTGGATTGTATAGAGGAAAAAGGAGGATGAGTTGTAATGGTGGGAAGTAAAAGCCATTTGCAGAACAATAGCACCCTTAATGTAGTCTCGCCCACAAGAAAGTCTTGCTTTTACATTTTTTCTTTCTTGTGCTTTTACTTTTTCAGACCGCACCCTTCTTCTAATATTGGCTCAAGTCCTTACTGTCACCTTAGTAAAGATTTTAAGTTCATACACAGTGTGAGTCAAGAATACCTCAGTACATACAAGAAACAATACATGTTCTAAGTGAGTCCCTAACAAAAGCTTTACTAGAAGCAATAAACAATTTATTATTTGGCATTCGAAGAAGTGTTTGCATATTTTAAGAGAGGCATTTAAGAAACCCGTATTAAGTGAGGCCGTCATATTTGAATATTTGGGAATAAATTATTGAAGGCATCTTTAAAACATCTTCGAGATGACAAATAAAATGTTTTTACTTTGATAGTAATTACTCAGCATATGCTATCGATGATACAGAATAGTAGCTCAATGCAGGAACGGATCCAGGACGGACTTCTGGGGGGCGGTGGGTTGTAGTACTGCTACTTAGAGCTACTTTTAAGAGCTCCAAACTCTGAGATGGGTTTTATTTATATATATAAAATAAGACAGTTTTCTCTTGTGGGGGGGGGGGGATTGGCCCGATCGCTAGCTGGTTCCGCCACTGGCTCAATGTCTTGTGGAGTGTGCCTAATGAAACATTTCGCAGAGTAATTTTTTTGACTTTACGGATATCAATAAAATTTTAGTTGATTTTACACGTATTCACAATCACATTTTAATTGATTTTACTGATATTAATAAAATTTTAATTAGTTTTACTTATATTCATAATATTTAAATTGTTTCTGTATGTCGGTCAAATTCAGTTAACTTTAACCATATTTATCAAATTTTAATTGATTTTGCATATATTAGTCAAATTTTACTCAGATTTATAAAACAATATTGATAAAAATTGATTTTAAGTTCAGTAATCAAGTTTTAATTTACTTTACGCTTTCGTAATATTTTAACATACTTTACGCATAACAAATTAAGTTTACAGACATTGGCCGGATTGTAATTAACTTTACTATACTAATAAAATTTTAATTTAATTTGCTACGTTAGTAAAATTTTAATTATTTTTACGATCATATTAGTTAACTTTTAATTGTTATTACTTGTATTAATCAAGTTTTAATTAATTTAGAGTTATTGATGAATTTTAATTATATAATTTGGCTAATTTTAAAAACACAAACTTCGAAATTTAGAATGTGAAGATTATGTATTATATACCACTGAAAAGTTTGAAGTTTCCTCTTTACCTTGGCGTGTTATATTTTACATTATTGCATAAAATTTTAAAAAATAATATACGGAATATATAATATACATAAAAGAAGCACATGCAATAATATTTTTATAGTATTTTCTCTTTAACATTGAATTACATTTTCAATGCACTGCACTACAATGTGTCAGCTTATGACGTGAACACTTTTTCTCGAACGTAAAGCTTTTCGAAGAAATCTTCCATACAAAGTGCAAATTTTTGTGGTGGAATTTTGTGCAAAAAGTGTTTCCCTAGAGTCAGCCCAGTAATTGCAGGTCCTGTGTGGAGTTTTCTTTTTTATAAAATCAGAGCCTTACAAATAATTTTCATGAATAATGTTTCTGCTAGTTTTGTTGTACATCATACAAAGAATTGACCCAAACCAAAAGAAAGATATGAAATTCCTCTTTATTAAGAAGATTGCTAACATTATCGTACAATTCCTCTTCCAATTTGAGGTGTATGACATTGTCCGACATTTTCGTCAAACAACATGCACATCGCTTTCAGACAAAGATGCCAACAGAATGACTAATTACCATTTGGTCATCATCTAGTGACAACATTACGATCTATGAAATCCAAGGAATAATGCTGTATTGCTTACTCCGTACAAATATGAAAGAAAATCGATAAAAAATAATTTTGAGCGAAAACATTTATTTCTATGTGATCCGTAATCTACAGAAATTTGACCGCTCCGTGTGTATGTATAATTAACACTCAAAGTGTTAATCAATTTTGTTTCGTTTTATTAACGTAATAAATTAATCACATTGACGAATATTAATCGAATCTTAATTGATATAATACATTTCAATCATATTTCGATTAATTTTATTGATATCAATCATATTTTAAATGAATTTTCACATACACTATCTAATTTTATTGAATTTTACGTATACTAATCAAATTTTAATTGCTTTTATGGATATTGATCAAAATGTAACTGATTTTACGCATATTAATGAAATTTTTAACGCACTTCGTGCATTTTAATGGAATTTTAATTTATTTTACGTACTGGGAGCCCATATAATACAGGAAACTAAAACTCTGTAGCTTGAAAACTATTGAGTTTAGTAACACAAAATTTTGTGAAGATGAATTGTCGTGATTGGGAAGGTCACTAATCTTGAACTTAATTGGATAATTTAGAAAAAAATATAAATGAAAATGAATTTTGGTATTTTGTTTTGTATGTATGTTTTAGTATTGATTTATTTAGTATCGGACTTTTAAAGAGAAACATCAAACGAATTTAATGACCGTGTCTATAACGACTACTCCCAGTCACGACCCCTCTTCAGTTTTATTAGAAATAGGAAAAGGAAAAGTGAGGAAAATTAAGAAGGTAGGAGAAAAGAAGGAAAAGAGGAAGAAGAAAAGAAGAAAGGAAGAAGGAACTAGAGATGAAGGATTACTGGATAATGAAGGAAATATGATAAAGGAACTTAAATAGTTATTGAAAAGGTGATTCATACCCGAATCTTATTACTTGAGAATCACCTCTGAAGTGATCCTGAAGAGTCACATGTTCCCTCATACTACCCTGACCTGGATCCAGGCAACTGCACAAGTGAGAGTTGCCCTGACCCAGCCCAGGTGATTAGAAGTTTTAATTGTAATCATTTGTTTGTTAATTCCAAATGTTAAATAACCTTTATCCAGTATCTGAATTTCCAAAGTGGAAATCGAACACACATCTGAATTAGCCAAGGAAAGAAAAAAGGTCAAAGTGATTTACATATTTTCCACAAATAGAAGTTTTCCAGATTCCTGAAAGACTCGTTATCAACGCTCATCCTGTTGTTTTCGCTTTCCTCCCAGAGCCGATTTAGACTAATTCAGAGTTAATTATCTTTCATGACCTCGGTCATGCACCAATACATATGATGTACTATTACACACATATTGTAAACACTAACGTCGTAAATCAATATTAAATGCTACCACTTAGAACAAAATTTGTCATTCATTCACACACACACACACATACATGCAGGACAATGTATTGATATAGGTAAATCAGTTTAAAAGAAACTATCCTCTAACTACAGTTGGTGAACATCTATTACATCTATTGAGAAATTATACACACAATGTTAAGAATATACTACGGTGTCCCGGCAGTAGTGGGACATGTTGACATTTGTCCATTAGCTACATGTCGATATCAACACACACATTGGCCACATTTCAATATCGATCATGCGATCCCACTAGTGACATTCATTTAGTTTACCCAGTTTCCTTGTGAGTCCCCTTGCACAATTTCAACTTGGCCTCAGTTGTTGCATCCTTATTGGTATGCAACCATGTATATCATATTGCATCGGTTTGAGGGAATATTATTGGTGAATTGGCAATGGCTTTCATGTTTTTGACGCTAATCCTTACATTTCCGACGCTTTGAACTCTCGTTTACTTAGTATGAGTGCATTTCTGGGCAATTTTCGTTAAATGTTTCCACATATGTGAATCACCCTGCTTCATCTGTTGTTTTCTACCGACACTCCAGATGTCTTTCTAGAGAATTTGAGTACAAATTCGCTACACTTAATACTCAGAACGTCATTGTTGGCTAGCATCCATACCTGGCGATTATGCAACCACACACAACGGGCTTGAAGGTGTCCGCCATTTTGTATTTGTTCCAGATATCGACTTAATACAAACGAATTATTGTTACTTGGTAAAAACCCTATTAATTCATATCCATTTACACCAATTTTCATTTGGCAGATTATCTGGGACTTCCTACGTTCCTTTGGGGAATCCCTTGCGCGTGCATGTTAGGATTGTGAAACATACAATATTCAATACTGCAGGCAAGACTTCTTCAGTGAATTTTTTACCCGCCCCCTTTACGTTGGATAGTTTCCGAACTATTGGCGTTCGAAAGTCATTTTCCCACGCTTTCGGCACCTTGTAGATCCGAAACTATGTCCCTAGCCGAAAGTTCAAGAGAACTTTTTTTTCTTGTCTTAGTGGCAGGAGTCACCTCGCAAGAGTTGTAACACTTATTTTGCAACACCCGATATACAATCAATACCTTGTGGCAAAATTACACTGGGCTCATATATGCAAGGTGTCCTATTGTTTATTCACACTCACTCCAATATATACAATCTCTATCTTTATTCGTTTATAGTTATTCTCATTTATAACAAACTCCTTTAGAGACACCCTATTCCATCATTCTGCCCTAGACTGTTCAAAGCAGTCTCATTATATATATATATATATATATATATATATATATATTAAAATCAACTAGCTACTACATGAACTATAGTACACTGATTAATACGCGATATGCAATGAGAATTCAAATATCATTCAAATATCATTGAATATCCTCTTAACTAAATGCAATTATATTTTAAAAACGACAACAATGAGATCATTCACAGAACGTAACGAAGAGAGAGAATTTGAAACTGGAGTCTGACGACATACTAGTGCTATATAGACAAACCGGTTTAAGGATAAACGCGAAGTTTAATTTATTAATCATTTAATTATGAAACTACATAACGTACATTCTTTTCAGAGAAGCTAATTTATAGTGTAATTCGTCTACGTATCTATTCATATGGACCAGAATTAATATTTATGCATCAATAATTACAAAAAAAGAGTGATTTTCGAGTTGACTAGATTCTTAAGTCTCGGAGGAACAAAACACTAGCGGCGAGTAGTTCTTCGCCCGACACGAGATGGCGTTGGTAGTATGAAAACAAACTTTGCCCTACTAAACACGCTTTGTAATCTATTATCGGTTAACTATAAGTACTGTGCTATGAAATAACGGTACGGAATTACTATAAATTTGCATTACGGACTAATTTACTTATTTGAACCGACCAAAAGAGATTAATAATCCAACAACAATACATTGTCCTTAAATAAAATAGTTATATATGCTCACACACAACACACTAAATTACACATATGCATGCTATATCACACATGAACTAAGAATACACATATTAACACATATCACTATACATACAAATCCATATTATTACACAACCCAACTATATGTAAATCAAACAAATCACTAAATTTTACCAGATCAAAATGGGCTCTGCAAACTGAAAGGGAACGGAATAATCAGAGCCAAGTGGCCCTTCTATTAACTAATCCATTTTCCAATTTTAGACTTATATTAATGCCGGGAGGGACATATTGATACTATTAACTAAGAAAGGTCCCTTTCCTGAGGGGAAAAGAACCCTTTTGATTTTTTTAAACCCATGATGCGTTGGAAGCTGTAATCAATTTAGGAATAAATGTGAGTCCCTGTGCTAACTTACACTGACATAATGAAATTTAACTTAACTACACGGAAACCTACCTAACGCCATGTTTAAAAAAAAATAATCACATTTACAACGTACACAGACAAAAGCTATATCAGGACAGGCCGATCGTAACCTAACGGAAAATTTACAAGGTGGAGAGGATATCCTAGACGTTTTTAACGCACCAAATCTTCGTTTGAAAAGGTAACACAATTCAGAAGCCAAATCACTAATACTGCAAATCTGTCCTTGAAGTCAAACATGACGATCCTAACTTGCACATCCATATCTCACTGATTTTCTGACTGTTTTAGAGTGAAATTTCGCTTAGTTGAGACTCTCAGATGCTTCCTCACTATTTATTCCTTAACTAACACAATTTTTTACCTTGATAATACTGCTTTTTCCGTTCAAAATCCAAAATATTTTCGGGAGCGGAATTAGCGTGGTCTTGCTCGAAACTCTTTCCAAGTAGAATAATTGAAGACGCGCCATAATACTAAGGCGTCAGAAATATAGTTCCAGTCAGAGCAAATAATTTTGGCGGCGGAAAATACAAAGCGAATGAAAAATAGTAAAAACTGGATGAAACCGGATTTTGGGAGGATATGGGCACCTCAGAGGGACGAAGGGGCTCTAAATTATTCTGACAAACATCAGGTTGGTAGACAATTTTAGAAATTTCTGTTCAATTGCCGACCTATGTTTTTGTATCTCATTAAGACGTATAATTTCAATAATCATCCATTTGAAATGCCCATATACAGAGTTTACAATGAAATAATATATAAATAAAGAAATTATTCCCCGAAATATAATTCTTCCTACATAATTACGAAGCTCCTACACTAATTTTGGTTTAAGTAAAGAACAAATGAATTTAATACATAGACCGAAAATTATGTGTTGGGTAATTTACAGTGCGGTTACGTTCGAAAAGTATTGGGTTCCCCCAAGCGAAAATTTCATTACCTTGACCGTAATGGCACATTACGTTTTAAGATTGTTCGCCAAATCACCAATTGTGCAACATTCACTATTGCTGTGTTTTTCTGAAGTTGAAACAGTGCTCGTACGGATATTGAGAAAAACATGAATTATCTTGTCCTTCAGGTCATCCATATTAGCTGATTTCTGTGCATACAACTTGGCGTTTATATGTCCTCACACCCAATAATCACTAAGTTTCAAGTCTGGTGATCTTTCAAGCCAAATCATTGGGACTTCTTCGGTCAATCCATCTCTTCTGATATTGTTCGTTAAGAAACTGCCGAGCCTCAAGGGCAAAACCCCATGTTGTTGCTTCCTTTTGCATAAATTACATTTCGAGTTGCCTACAAGTCACAAGTTGAAGCTGTCGAATCTCAAAAATACGTCGTGACAGTAATGTCTCGTCTTGGTCTGTTTCTATTGGAAGAGCTCTTGTCTCGTCTCATCTTCTATCTCGTATCAAAAATTCTGTCTCATCTTATCTTGTGGGTAGTCGTATAATATTATTTTTAAAAATACTTTTGAATCGCTGATTTTTAATTAGATGAAAATCAATCAAAACTACTTCTCAAATCATTCTTCAAATTCAATGAATAGTGCTTCATTTATCACGCTATAAAGGTTATTGAAGGTAATATTTTGTATATTGAAAGTAAGTTATTTTTAAGCTAATAGTAACATTTTGTGTATTGAAAGTAAGTTATTTTTAGGGATGCGCACGAGACGAGTCGAGACAGGATTTTCCTGACAAAATTCGAGTCGAGGGACGGCTCTTCCAATAGAAAAATATATATTTTTCGAGTCGAGACATCACTTTTACAGCACATTGTCGAGTCGAGACAGCCATAAATCTTGTCTCGTGCGCATCCCTAGTTATTTTTAAGTTGTCAAAATTTTTTTCAGTTCTGAAAAATTTAATTTTTGACAATTAAACGTATAGAGCTTGGAGTAATATTGTATTGCTAACCAATAAGTATAAGAAATTTTATTGAAAACCAGGTTGGTCGAAGTAGATAATTTCACAGCTTGACGTTAATAGAGAGAACAGGTAGAACAAAATCATGTCAAAAGGAATGTATTGTAATATGTTGAGTTTTGTTAGAATAATAATTTTACTTACATATGAACGAAAATCAAAGAATGCTTTTCTTCGTCATTAATTAGTTTACGAATTTTATCTATGTTTTGTAAATGGCTAAATTCAACTACCTTGAATAAACTTAGGAAGATTGATGAGTAAGTAAGAATGGTACAGGATAGAGTCAGAAGTGAACGAAAAAGGGGTACAATTAGTGTTGCCTGCAAGACGAGAAGTAAGATTTTCTCTTCTCGTCTCGCAAAGAAATCTTTCTTGCCTGAATTCTCCAAAAGATTTTCTCGTATCAAGAGGTTCACGTAGCGTATATTATAACTACATTTAAACCATATTTATTATTATTGGAGTATAGTCCCGTATGGTACTGATCAGCTCACTGTATTTTATATCATTTCTTATTGTTATCAAACAGGTAGACCTAGTTTCTTTATTACTTGTTCTTAACGTATTTTACTTATAACTTAAGCCCGGAAGAGTTGAAGCAAATAAATCTATAAACTAGAATGTTATATTTGATCAATGCAGGGGTATATACCTACTTTTAGGCCAACCTGTACAATTATTTTGTCAACTTATAGCTTTTATACCAGGAATCATGCAACACTAAAACTATGTTTGGGATCTAAGACTTGGGTTAACTAGTGTTTTCCACAAAATTAGTGAAATTTCTCGTCTGGTTTCGAGTTTCAAAATATACTTCACGTCTCATGGGCAATGCTAGTACATGTTCTATAAGGTTACCTATACTTATGCATAGTATAGTTTGGAAGTCTAAAAACAGGAGATGGTTTGGTCACGTTATGAAAAGGGACAAGAAATATATGGAAAACAAGTAAGGATAATGCAAAAGAAGAAAAATGAAAAAAAAAGATGTGAAAGGGGTGACCGGAAGTCGCATTAGATTTTTTTAAAAAAATCTGGATATGGGACGGGTAAAAGACAAATTATCCTGGAGAAATTTCATTAAAAGCAGTAAACGCGTGCGAAGAACTGGAAAAGATGATTAAAGAAAGAAAGTTCCGTAAACTAACATGTCATTAATGGCTACATTATGAAATTAGTTATTGTTCTTGTCCGGAAGAGTTTGGAAAGAGTGCTTTATTAACCAACTCATAAAATTTAGAGTGATCAAATTTTATATTCGCAAATTGTATCATGCTTTGAGCAGATATGGGCACCTTTACTCTTCTTGCTGTCATGGTCCCCGTACTTAATCTCGTTGCAGTACGTGATGGTCAGGGCCAGGGCAAGAACATTATTTGAGGATGAGTATGAGGGAGTTAAGTGACAGTGAGGGTGAATGAGGGTTAAGAATACCCATCTCTGGTTTTTGAGTTTAGTTCCCTGTGAGGACAGAAACATTTGGTTTTTAAGTCAGTTAAGCAGCTAACTTCAATTGGGAAATAAGAAACGCAAGTTTAAACCAGAAATAATAACATTAGAAGGTGTTACTCCAACCACGCATTACCGAGTTGCACGTTTATTATTTGGTCATCTGTGGGCTGTAACTCCAAGAAGTTTCGTTTAGAAACGAAAGTAATCAATATAATCGATTTCGAGCGTCGATCCCCAGACCTTTTGCATAGCTTAGCTAAGAAATGAAGTTGATTTTTTCTTAAGTTGCTTTTTTTTCAAGGCCAAAAAGAAATATACGAAAAATGGGATCTCGCTTGCGTATATTTAAAGGACTTTGTATCCACGAAGATACAAACTAAGAACTTATGGAGCCCATTTCCAGACGACCAAGTTCTGTTTCTTTCTATTTCTTTTAAGAAAAGTTCCTAAGCCCGTTCAGCAATGACGACGAAACGTGACTTCGGAACGTACTAACTTTCCTGCTATCTTCTCCGTTTTTTCCTTTTTTTTTTTCCTTCAGTTGCTATGGAAGATGTCGTCTTAAAGCACTCTAACGCTTTTACTCAAAGAATTTAACGTCCTTTGAAACAGACAAGTTTTATACGACAATGTTTAAAAAAGAAAAAGCATCGTTCTTCTTTGGCTGTTAAAAGAGACAAATGAAATTCAAAAGATACACATATATAAGAATTATAAGTAATAATATTACCAAAGAGACTTCCGTTAATTTTATTGTCTGAACACAAATTAGGAATTTGTTTATCATATTATCTTTACTCCTTTATATTAAGTGCTTAACTAATTAGAAATGTTAAAACTTTGATCTCGAATCTCTGTGTCTGAAAACAGTCTTAGAAAAAAAAATAATCCAGAGCAAAATTTGGCAAACAAACACAAAATAAAATTTACTAAACTTCCTCGCTTCGGTTTCTTAACCTAAATCTTGGTGTACTGCCTTATTAAAAATAATACAAAATTTACCATTTTGCTTGTTTTTCATTTGTGAAAGAAAATAGAAATAATGAAATTCAACTTACCACAATCATAGATAATGTTATTCTACAACAGAAAATATGAAGAATTTTTAGTGTTGCCATCCATAGAAATTACAGTGTTGCCAGAATAGCAATTTTCCCAAAATCTAAGTTAAAGTAGCGAATAGAGGAACGAACTCAACCGCATTTGATTATGTATCATATTGTTTTGGAATCCTGTTAACTACTTTTTTAAATAACATTATTATTTAATTTTAATAACTGTATGTTAAAACTATTTTGGTTATTACAAACTACATAGAACTATTATTTAAAAAATAGTTCACAGGATTCCAAAACACCACGATACGTAATCAAATGCAGTTGAGTTCTTTCTCGAGTTACTGCTTTAACTTAGATTTTTGGGGAAATGTTATTCTGGCAATGCTGTAATTTCTATGGATGGCAAACTGAAAATTTTTCAAGTTCATATTTTCTGTTGTAAAATAACATCTATTGTGGTAAGTTGCATTTCATTATCTCCTTTCACTAACGAAAAGCAAGCAAAACAAAAATGGTAAATTTTGTATTATTTTTAGTAAATCAGGCTCGTAATGAAGAATTTTCTTCTGAAATACGAACAAAAATTATACTGAGAGGTGTTTTCGGAAACTTTCACCCTAAGAAAACTCATCCTAAAAAGTAAACTACCTTTTGTAGATTTTTCCATAACAATATATTAGGGTTATTAATGAAATGTTTGTATATAAAATAACAAAACCGCAAAAAGTAGTATTTCACAAAACGGAAAAGAACACCCCAAGAGTAGAAACTACCCACCCCTTGTGGATATTCTTATGGAAGTTGTGCAACATTATAGGAATATTAATAAAATGTTTATTTTTGAAATAAGAACAAAATCGCCTGAGTCGTTTTACGAGAAAGTAGTCGGAAAAGAAACTCACTCCAAGAGTAAACTACTTTTTTGTAAATTTATCTGTAGGAAGTAATTTATGCAATACTAAAGAATTATTAATAAACTATGAACAAAAACGCGTGAGTGTTTCTGAGAAATTCGTCCGAAAAATAAACCTCATCCCCAAGAATAGACACCTCATAATTTTTTTTCATTTGGTTCAGAGACATGTTGAGTGAGCGGGTTCTTTTCTCCGCCAGTAGCAATGTTCAATAATACGAGTAATATGAACCTATATATATATATATATATATCATATTATGCTTGCGTAATCTAATATTGTTGTTTCGTACAGAAATTTGTGTAAAATGGAAAGAAATTAATTCTAATGCATAGAGAGAGAGAGGGAGAGAGAGAGAGAGAGAGAGAAAGAAACCAGAAGGAACTTAAAAAGAATGGAGAGATGGAGCGTGAAGGATAACTGTGATTGTTCCTACATGTAAAAATAAATCTTTTTATCCGCACCTTCTTCTGTTTCTCGCAAAAATTCCCAAAATATCATCTCTCTATGACTTACGGTTCCCGAGATATGGCTCCTTAAATCTCCCGAAATTCGAGCTTTTTGGGCCAATATCTCGGTAGCGGTGGCCAATTGACCAGTGGCCACCGGTTACTATTTGGTACCAACATTTTCACCTTTCTCTTGATCAACACCAATATCATCTCTCTAAGACTTACGGTTCCCGAGATATGGCTCCTTAAATTTCCCAAAATCGGAACTATATTTTTGGCCAATATCTCGGAAACGGTAAGTCATAGAGAAATAATATTGGTGTTAATCGATACTTAAGAGGATGATAAACATTTTGATACCGATATTAACTGGTGGCCACTGGCCAGTTGAACAGTGGCCACCGGTTATTATTTGGTATCAAAATATTTACCATCCTCTTACGTATTGATCAACACCAATCTCATCTCTCCATAACTTATGGTTCCCGAGATATGTCTCCTTAAAACTTTGGAAATCGGCCATTTTTTAGCCAATATATCGGAAACTGTGAGAGTGACAAGAAAAATTTCATCACTTTCTCATAGTTTTTGATGCTCTGTCGAATGGAGGCCTCAAAATGAAAAAAAAAAAAAAAATACAAATAACACAGACGGACAGACAGGCACACAGACGTAGAGAATTCTGTTCGTTGAACATTTAAAATTAGAATCAAATTAAAAGAAACTTTCCTGTGATACAAATATTTTTATAAATAATTGTTCCTACATAGAAATAAAGGATAAAAGCTAACTCAAGGGTTACATTTAATTATATCTTTCAGTCTTCAGTAAGAGAGTAGGAGACAATCCCTGTGCTCATCTAACAGAGAAATATTGTTGGAAGCAATCAGGTTAAGAAATTTTGCAGCTGTCCACTCAGCCGTGGACCCAGCATCTCTCATTATTTTTCGATCAGCGTTTTTCTTCCAAGATCACTATAAACATTCTCCAAGAAACTTATTCTTTGTCACACATCAAAAATAACAAGAAATCATTAACTAGTTTATTCTGAAAGTATTGATTCCATTTCACAGATAGCAAGATATATGAAGGTACAATTATATATAAATCTGCATCTAAAACTTTAATAAATATTTAAAACAAAAAGACTTGCGCATTAAAATTGCTTTAAAACTCTTTTATATGAATATTTTTTTTTTAAATTTTGAAATAAAGAGAAAAGCAACAAAACTTTAAACTACTATTCCGGTTTCAAGTTATCTACACTGAGAAAAATCCGCTCTCCGGACAGCGGTACATTGTATATACAAATATATGGAATCTTCATGCTTACTACAGAAATCAGTATGGAACATACGTTATCCATATGCTAAATACGCACTGCACTGCCTTTAGATGTTACATCATGCCGTTGCAGGATGTCTGACATCTAACAGTTTTCCGTATATCACATGCATATACTTATGTTACATTCCTCAGATGTATGTTATATACGTCCATTTGTATGTGAGATCCTGACTGCCTATATTGTTTCATACGGAAAGTACGTATAGCTGGAACACTTATACAGAAAGTATTATAAAGCATGCGTTTTCAGTTGTGCGTTTGCTGTACGATAAGTCCAAAAACTATAGGAATTACGCATGTAACCTACCTTTTTAAGTACGCCACCTACAATTTTTTTCTCAGTGTAATATATGTAATAAATAAATATTCTTTCTTCGATATGGGAGATGGAACCCAAGTGGGATCCAAATCACTACTCAGGTTTCTGCGAGGGTGATCAGAAAGTAAGGTTACAAAGCCTGCAGTGAAACGTGTTTATTTATTTCATACAACCAATATACAGTTAACAGACAGTACATACATTAGGTTATTTTTCAACATAGTCTCCGTATCGGTTGATGCATTTGTCGCATCGTGGGATGAGTTTGAAGATTCCCTCCTGGTAAAAATTCTGTCCTTGCGTGTTCAGTCGCTTTCCAGTACTTCAGAATATCATGCACAAAAAAGTGATGAACGCTTCCAAACGACATTCTCAATTCTACCATCAGATGCCGTAATCCTTCTGTTGTACTGAATCAGCTGCTTCACGCAAGCTGTGTTCAAATCTGTTAATGCCTTGCTGGATCGGGCACTGCGCTCCTCATCGGTGATGTTTTCTCTACCAGCCGCAAACTTTCGACACCATTTTGCAACATACTGACAAGACATTGCAGTCTCTCCGTAAACCTCTAACCAGCTACTGGTGAGTTTTAGCCGTGGTTACATGTTTCGCTCACAGAAATCGAATAACTAAGCGGACTTCTTCGCGAGACCAGTTTTCCTAACGAGTCGCCATTTGTGTTTACATAGAACTAGCGCCGTAAGTGGCTGAAACTATGCATATTTGCCGCATACTCCTCATTCCTCTACATCAGACGAAATTCCAGAAAAATCGGCCATGTAAACTTAGTTTCTGATCCTCCCTCCTAGTTAACATTTTGTAGACTTCCGAACTATACTATGCGTAAGTATTGGAATTCTTAGAGAACGACTACATCTGTTGACCTGTCCATTCAACGTTGATCGCCATAGAACAAAAACTGTAATATCTAGTGACCAGCGGATTTTTGGAATGTTTTTTTAGATTCTCAAGAAAATATACAATCTGTGCTTGTGGCACTCTACTGAAACCGAAAATAGTTCAAATTTATTAGTAAGCTCACTTTCGGTTTCAATTTTGGTTTCCATATAGCAAACACGGTAAGAGATATTTAGAAGAGGTTTTCTTGGAATCGATTCAGCGTCCTAACAATACGATCCCTCAGCTCCGTTTACTCTATTCGAATTGGAAGTGTTAAAAAAAATCCAATTTCGACATTGAAATCCATAGAATAACACGGTAATAGATAGAGACAATGATTTTTTAATTGAAATCCACAGAATAAAATTGTTAATAGATAGAGATAATAAATTTTTAATTGAAATCTATAGAATAAAAAACGTTAATTGATACAAACAATGACTTTTTAATTGAAATCCACAGAATAAAAATGTTAATATTATAGAAACAATGGTTTTTAAATTGAAATCCATATAATAAAAACGTTAATAGATAAAGACAATAATTTTTAATTGAAATTTATAGAATAAAAATGTTAATAGATAGAGATAATGATTAAAAAAAATCTATAGAACAAAAATGTTAATAGAAAGAGACAATGATTTTAAATTGAAATCTATAGAATAAAAACGGTAATAGATAGAGACAAGGATTTTTAAAAAAATCGTCTCAACATCTCAAAGAAACCTACCACCTGCACTCATAGCACTGTATGAAAACCGAACGTAGTTAAAATTTCCTAGTTTTTCCAGTTTCAGTATTGATCATCATAGACCAAAAACGGCATAATATTATTGAGTAATGGTTTTAATATAGCTAGGTTATATAAGAAGGGTGAAATATGCTTTTCAATAAACTGTATATATACTAATATACTAACAAAAATCGTGAAATTGTTGTCGGTGGACAATCGGCCGAAGAATAATTTTTTATCTCCATCTTAATCCCTTTATTAAACCGGAAGTGGTGGAAGTCTGATTTCCGATTTCAGCACTGATCACTATTCTTTAAAACGGTATATGAGTGAATAGCGACAAGGGGTCTTTTTTTTATATATGGATTCAGAGGTCTTTGGTTTCAGGTCAAATACATACACCGAGCTCTCACCCGTAGTCACTATACCTAATATGTTAACAAAAGCATCCTTGCAATTGTGAAATAGCACATTGACCACGTTGCAGCTTTTGAGAAGATGTCAACAATTGGAGAACTTGCTGCCACTTTGCTCACATGCAGAATGTCGCGTAGACCGTTCCCACTCTCATCCTACTAATGTTCACCTCCCTAGCTAAACATTTAATAATCATATGTCTATCTTCAAGCACTAGCTGCTCAGCTTTTGCCAACTGCGATTGGGGCTGTAGCCGTTGAGGGACGACCTTCTCTTTAGTCAACGTGTAGACTTGAGCGATCTCATTTGAATTGTCTCTTCAATCGTTTCACTGTGTTATAAGATAGACATTTCTCACGACACAAAACTGCCATCTCTTCATGTATGCGTTTGTACTGATTTTCGTTGAGGATGGAGAAATGTAATTACAACTTGGTATTCAATTTTGACCAACATGCTGCCACCGACTAGTTTTCTCCTTGTAACAGTTCATGAATTGAAATGAAATCTTTCAGTTTTACGTCCCACGTTTATGCCGGCTAGGCTAAGGGAGACGGTGATGATGAGAAATGAATGAAATGATGGAATGAAGAAAGTGGGAGGAAACGATAGAACCCCCAAGAAATCCCTCGAACACAATGATTGTCCACAAAATCCACTTGACGCGAGCCTAGATTGAACCAGGGACC
Organism: Thermobia domestica; assembly: GCF_964235325.1. Lineage (NCBI taxonomy): Eukaryota > Metazoa > Arthropoda > Insecta > Zygentoma > Lepismatidae > Thermobia > Thermobia domestica. The sequence continues at coordinate 42,495,813 of NC_137465.1, forward strand.
CCACGTACCAGGGTGAACGTGACAGCAATATAGTAAGACTAACATCACAAATTATCACCATGTTCGATGCCAACTTTAGCACCATACTGGATGCCAACCTATCATTCTACAATTTTACACATTACTAATACATCTGTATCATGAAGATGGTTAAAAAAACAAAAAACAAAAACACTTTCTGGCCTTCCTCGTATACAACCTTGCTTCTGACAAAGAATACAAAAAAATCAGTTGTTTGAAATGTAGTGTTACTATGAAGTTTAAATGTCCCAACTGAGTTTTCTTCAGCCTCTCATAAGCCTCCAATGACACTTTGAGTAATGGTATTCCATGTGGGAACCCCTGTTTTCTGTATTAATTACCAGTAATTGGATGGAAAATTTTGTTCTTTCCAGCAACATGTGGCTAAAGCTCTGTCAAATTAACACATTCGTGGTCAGAAACATCTTTTGTAGTGTTTATTTTTCTTTGAAACTCTCTTCATAAGCCTGTATGATTGCCCTGTCATTCCATATAAAGAGTTTTAAACAAATTCACTGTTTCTTATTTATTTATTTTTTGGACTTACGCTGAAGAATGTTTAACCAGAGACGAAGTATGGTGTTTTAAAACTTTATCTGGCGAATAATTTTAAATCCTTCTTTGTGCTGTCATTGTTAGTGTTGAGTAGGCCTACGTCATTTTGAAACATCATCCGATTAGGAGTTTAATCTGAAGTTAGTCCTGTCACAATACATGTGATACTTGTAACTAATAACAACACATCCTTGTTCTTCCTCTGAAGTATGCGAAGTGTTGCCAACCATAGATGGTAAGAAATCACTTGTCGTAAAATGAGACATGGATCATTCAATAGGTCTATTCAGCTGAATAAAATGATATGGATCAATGGAAATATTCATTCATAGTTTTCGAGTTTTTTTTTTTTTTTTTTTTAATCTAGAAGTTGAAGTTGTACGATAACCAATACGCCAATTAAATAAGACGAAACTGGTCTCGGGCTCGATTCCCGGTGGATGAAATGAATTAAGTTTTACGTTTCACGATTATGCCGGCCAGGTTAAAGGAGTCGGTGATGATAAGAAATGAAAGAAATGGTGGAATGAAGAAAATGGGCAGAAACGGGAGAACCCCAAAAAAACCACGTACATGGTGTTTGTCCACCACAAAGTTCACTTGGTGTGAGCTGGGATCGAACCAAGGACCTCATGCACCTTTGTCTAATCGTATTATCCCGGCGGGACCTCATGTTGTTCGGATTCCACGTTATTCAGTAGGTCCACGTCTCATATAGCCTCGCTGCTGAACGGGACGTTAAACTCAAACTCAACTCAACTCTAATCGTATTATCTGATGTATCACTGACTTCATAAGTATTACTATCTCGGTTGCCTGCGAGACAAAAGTTGAGACTGTCTCCTTCTAAAAAGGAGTCGTGAAAAATCATTTCTCGTCTCGGAAAGTATATTTGTTATTATTGGAAGAGTTCTATTTCATCTCTTGAGCTCCTTTGTGACTAAGCGGTTAGCATACATGCCTTTGGCGTGGGAGACCCGGGTTTGATTCCCGGCACGAGCTCATGTGGTTCGGTTTCCACGTTAGTCAGTAGGTCCCGTCTCGTATAGCCTCGCTGCTGAAAAGGACGTTAAACTCAAAACCAACTCTATTTCATCTCGTCTCGGAAAGTGTATCTGTTATTGGAAGAGTTCTATTTCGTCTTGTCTCGGAAAGTTTATCGGTTATTATTGGAAGAGCTCTATTTCATTTCGTCGCAGAAAGTGTATCTGTTATTATTGAAAGAGTTCTATCTCATCTCGTCTCGAAAACCGTATCTGTTATTGTTGGAAGAGATTTATCTCATCTCGTCTCGGAAAGTGTTCTATTATTATTGGAAGAGTTCTATCTCATCTCGTCTCGGAAAGTTTGTATGTTATTATTGGGACAGTTCTAGCTCATCTCGTTTCATCTAGCACCTACAAGCTAGTCACTTGATTTCTATCTGAGAATCTCCTGAAACGTAATGAACTGAACAGTCATTTCTGAAATGGTCGATCGCGAGTGATGAAACATGTATAACTTACGACGACAACAATATGTTTTTAAAAAAGGAGGAAGAAAAAAGATGGTCGAAGCAAAGATGAGCTCCATAGTCTGTGGCAGTCTCCATACTGACGTCCAAAAAGGTTATACTATACGTTTGATGGGATTGGAAGGGCATCGTGTATCACGAGCTGCCGCCACCGGACAGAACGTTAAACTCGGACCTGTACTGTTGACAGTTAGTGCGAGCGCACCTAGCAATTGAAAAGAAACGGCCGGAACTGATCAACAGAAAGGGTATCGTATTCCATGTCAGACTGCATAGATCTTTAACGACCCGTCAGAAATGGAGAGAACTTGGCTGGAAGGTTTTGATGCATCTGGCGTATAGTACGAACCCGGCACCGTCAGACTATAGTTTGTTTCGGTCTCTACAAGACTCTCTGAATGTCGTTAAGTTACTTTCCAAAGAGGCCAGTGAAAACTACGTGTCAAAATGTTTTAACCAGAAACTACAGAAGTTCTGTTGACGTGATTATGGTGTTGCTAAAAAAATGGCAAGTCATTTACTTTCATAATATTAGTTTCCAATCACAATAAATGCATTCTGAATTTTGAACTCCAAATGCTCAATACTTTTTAGATTACCTCTGACAGATACAAAATAAATAATGTGAAAAGTACAATAAATTAAGAGATAACGACAATGGAAGTCGATGTACGTACTATCTCACACCGCTCAATAAAGAAGTGTCGATAGTGCTCATGGGCCTTAATCAGTGATAGTTTCAAGACACAGCTCGGGAGGAAATTTTCCTGAGCTATTTCTCCGATCATGCTCAACCTGGGTTATCAGCATTTTCGCACTACCACTTTAACCTCCTCCGTTTTTCGAAAGCCCCCGAGAGAAATCTTCTGAAATTACTGACTCTAGGAGTTATAATTTAGATTTCTGGGCTTTCGGCATCTAAGGCCATTTAGCCCGTCACGTCTGATGGATGACGTCCCTCGGCGAGAACACTATCCGGGGAAAGGGAAGGAAGAAAGCAGCCTTGGACCTATATGTTAGGTACCACCTCGGCATTTGCCTGGTGTGAATGAGGAAACCCCAGGAAAACCTCATTCAGGGTGGTTGGCCAGAAAAAGCGTTTACACTTTTTCGACTGAGTGCCCCCACCGGGAATCGAACCCGGGACCGCTTGCACCGAAGGCATTAGCGTTAGCGACTACGCTACACAGGGCCAAATCACTCACTCTAATAACTAAATTAAATTAATCTGATAATAATAGAATTACAATTTTGATGCCAATGTTGTAGAGTTGGCCACTTTGACATATCTTGTGCGTAATTCCGTGTGACAAAGGAGTGTCTGGTTGCGGAGTTATTCTGGTCTGTGAAGAATGGGTTAAAGAGAAGGGAATGAACAGGCGAATGTGTGATGGTGTGACAGCCCTTGTAATTTGAGTCTGTGGAAATGCTTTTTGTTGGCCCCCCTTCCCTCCTGCCATGAATTGTCTTTTGCTTCTGGTCTGGTTGCTCAGTCATCCACACCACAACAAACATCAAGTGAAGAGTGGGCAGAGGGTAAAAGGGAAGTTGTTATTTTTTGTGGTTTTTGTGTGGTATTTGCCACGACGTATCAAGCGTTCTCGAGTTGCTCAGAGGTGGTCGGTCAGTTTCTCCCGAATCACATCCCGAGTGACTGTCCTGAAAACTATTTCCCGAAAATCAATTTGTATTTCACACGCATACTTGCACCCAGAACGAGAGTCAGACTGTTCTCTATTGCTCTTTTAGCACTGACATGGCGATTGTAGCTGGAACAAACCTTACGTTCGTAGCAATCATTGGACATGTGCTCAATATTCTGAAGTTGTACGATTATGTGACACACGAATAGTGCAAAGCCGTATCCAGGGTGAGGGATGTTGGAGGAAACCCTATTCTGATCATCTTGAAGTTCATGTATAAAATGGAAAAATAATTTTGAGCCTCTCTAATTATTATCTATATTATTATGTTATATATAAAATTGTATTAGTATTATATCTGTTTCCAGTTCTCTGAATATATGATATAGTAATATAGAGGCTATCGAAATATATTAGTGTCTCTATATTTTATACAACAATTAGGGCTTGCCAACTGGACTATTTGATGAAGACACACTATGCGTATGTTTTTAGGGGGGAGAGAGTCAGGCCCGTAGCCAGCCCAAAAACTTAAGGGGGGGGGGGCGGCTGAAGTTAGGGGGGGCGATCCAACCATATGATAGTTCATCACCATATTATAGTACTTTTGCAAGCCTACTGTAAAACTTTTAGGGGGCCAGCAAAAATTTAGGGGGGGCGGCCCCCCTAGACCCCCCGTGGATACGGGCCTGGAGAGAGTCCCGTTCCCCATCTCTTTCGTCATTCTACCATTATCATTTATCTGATCATCACTGTCTTCCACAGCCTCACTGCATACTTGTGGGACTTTACACTTTCTCCTAAAAAAAAGGAGGGGGTCACGGTGACTTAGCGGTAGATCGCTTATTTCTGATGCTTGTTGTCTCTAGTTAGATCCCCGGCCAAGTAAGTTTGTGTTCGTGGGTTTTTTCGGGTACTTCCATTTCATCCCACGTTTTCATTCCACCAATTCTTCCGTAATTATTCACTTGCAATAATCATCGTCTCCCGCAGCCTAAATGGCATAATCGTGTGGGACGTTAAACTGAAATATTTAATTTCATTTCATTTCCAAAAATAATAGGGTATTAGATAAGTTTTCTTCACTTAATTTATAACGAGAAAAGTTTGATTTTTACTAACGTAACTTCCCTCAAGAATCGTCATTGTTTTCTATGTGCTTATTTATTTATTTATTTATTTATTTTGAGGAGGAAAATAAAATTGTCTAGTATTACACTCTTCTGTATCGTTTCTTATGCTTTTTTTTTTTTCCAAATGGATTTCTCCATGTTTTGTGGTCCACTCTGCAAAAAAATGTGTACGACTACAAATTTTGAAGTTGTCTCGTCTCTAAAATGTGTCGTGAAAATTATGTTGCCTCTCGAAATTTCGTCACGAAAATTCTTTCTCGCGCGCAACCCTACCATACCGGTAGGTATCCGATGTTACTATTGGTCTAATTGCACGATTTCGATTTTCAATTATATTATTATTATTATTTACTGAAATGCCACACCATCCCTCAAAATATGTGTTACAGTTATTGTATAGACACACAGCGCATTTGTGAAACTGCTGACACATTAAATCTTCATGGCTTAAAGCAATAATAATAATAATAATAATAATAATAATAATAATAATAATAATAATAATAATAATAATAATAATAATAATAATAATAATAATAATAATAATAACTGTAATGAAAGCAATTGAAGGAGTAGAGAACCAGTAACGTTCGAAAAAGAATGAAAATGGACTAAGAGTATCATTTTATTGTAATTTGACAGCTCATTGCTATTTTCACTTGAAACTTTCAAGTTTAGGAACTCACACGTGGCTATGTGGTTAGGGTAAACGCCTTTGTCGCAGGAGACCCGGATTCGATTCCTGGTGGGAGCTTATGTGGTTTGGATTCGACGTTAAGCTGTAGGTCCACGTTTCGTATATCCTTAGTTCTGAACAGGACGCTAAATTCTAAATCAACCAATCAACCTCAAGCTTGATTAGGTACTGGGGAGCGCCCATCCTCTCTAGCATCGTGGTTGGATTTCGGTGGCTCAATGATAGAGCGTTTACCTCTGGTACCTGGGGTCCCTGGTTCGATCTCAGCTCGCGCCAAGTGAACTTTGTGGTGGACAAACACCATGTGCGTGGGTTCTTCCGTTTCCTCCCATTTTCTTCATTCCACCATTTAACTTATTTCTCATTATCACCGTCTCCTTTAGTCTAACCGGCATAACTGTGGGTCGTAAAACTCAAAGATTTCATTTATTTCGAGTGAGTTTACATGATTAACTAGACAGTTGGATAGCTCAACAGATTTTACTAAATATCCACCGCTGTTAGACAGAGGGTGCTTTATTTGATTAATTTATTTGAATGTTTCACTTAGATACACTTCAATGTATATATTTTCTTGAATTTTTATCACGATGAATTGTCTCAGTGAAGTCATCACAAAAGACAAAAAGCTTATCCTGTTTTATGTAATGCAGCGTTTATGTTGTGCGACACGTAGTGGTGTACGCAAGGGACATTCAAGATTTTAACACTCCTTGAGTAAGATATTATGCAGAAAATAAACAAGTACCATATTAAGATATGTATGCATGCAGACACTTAAACTTGGAAGCTTGAACCCCTCCTCTTTCACGAACTTTTGCGTACGCCATTAGTGACACATATCATTCTATCAAATTTACTTTTGTTTTGTGTCACTTGTTTGCATACCAAAATCAAAAGCGTATCAGTTTCAATTGCAGCGTTGTGGACTGGTCTCTTATTTGTATGACTAAATCAAAGAGTATCAGTTTGAATTGAAGAGTCGTTTGTCTCTTGTTTGTATGACAAAGTCAACAAAGTATCAGATAAAATTGAATTATGCGTCATTTGTTCGTATAACAAAATCAACAGAACATGGCATTGAATTGGAACAATATGCATCACATACTCGTATTTCTAACACAAAAATTAAAAAAGTATAAAGTTGAATTGAATTATCGTGCACCTCTTATTTACATAAAGAAATCAATAGAATATCAGGTTGAATTGAAATATTGTGCACCTTTTATTTACATTACAAAATCCACAGACTAACAGATTGAATTGTAACATTGTGACTCTCTTCTTTGTGTAACAAAATCAACCGGAGCATTAGGCCGAATTGAAACATTGTGCATTGCTTGTTTGTTTAATAAAATCACCAGAGTACCAGGTTCAGTTAACAGTCTGTGCATCACAGTGTTTCCATAACACAATTAACAGAATATCGGGTTGAATTAAAATATTGTGCACCTTTTGTTTACATAACGAAATCAACAGAGTATCAGGTTGAATTAAAATATTGTGCACCTCTTATTTACATTACAAAATCAACAGACTATCAGATTGAATTGTGACATTGTGACTCTCTTGTTTGTGTAACAAAATCAACAGGAGTATTAGGCCGAATTGAAACACTGTTCATCGCTTGTTTGTACAGCGGTGGACACTTCTAAATGGTACACCTTAGCCGTAAATCTCCATATGGCTGTACCATTTAGAAGTGTCCACCGCTGTACAATAAAATCACCAGAGTAGCAGGTTCAGTTAACAATCTGTGCGTCACGATGTTTCCATAACAAAATTAACAGAGTATCAGATTGAATTGAATACAAAAACCTGAGCTCTTAGAGACAGGCATTACCACTGAGCGAAATCGGTCCTAGTTAATAATAATAATGATAATAATAATTGCTAATAGATATGAATTTCATTAATTAACTTTTATCAGAGTCTCATTTGTGGAATCCATTAGCTGTAAAAAAAAAAAAAAAAAATCTGCCGAGTATAGTAGAAAAAGAGAGTTTATTAATTCGTTAGTTCAGCAGTGGCCTTTGTAGAGCAAGCCACGCAACAAAAATTCCAATTTTCCTGACTTACTTACCTTTTCTCTTGTTTACACATTTGCTGAAAACTCAACAGCGTTCTCCAAAGTTTTTTTTCAAAGTATTAAAAAAATGTCAGCCACCCAGTTTTGCAGAATATTATGCAGGAGGGTAATTTAACTTTTAATTGTTTCGGTAATTAGTTTCCTGCAGAGCTTGTATGAATTCCAATCTGCTGAAAAGTGTTTTTTTTTTTTTTAACTTTCTTTTTTTCCCGTCCTATGTTCATTTTCAGTTGTTTTAAAAACTCTATTTTTAGCCAATTAGTATTCACTCTAAGTTGAATGCAAGCGGGTTAATTACAATGTTCCGGACCTTCGATATTGGTTTAACTTTTTGAATTTTTTTCCTCCCTCTTACCTTTATATTCGTTGGGTATGTTCAGTGAATTCTCGACAAACGGAAGAAACAACATATGCTACATTTTCGAATAAAGATAGAGGCTCCCTCATGCCTCCATCTTTCCTTTGGCGTGAGAGACCCGGGTTCGATTCTTGGCGAGAGTTGATGTGTTTTGGATTCCACGTTAAGCTGTAGGTCCTCGTCTCATATAGCCTCGCTGCTGAAAGGGACGCCAAACTCAAACTCGAATCAAAATCGCACGAAAGTAGTTACTGTGTATCTATTTCAAATGAAACCGTTAGTTTAACTTCAATATTGCCAATGGAAAACTAACAAGTAGCAGAATAATGTGCACACCACCTGAAGAAGTTTGGTTTGCATGGTGTGTGAAATTCTCTCAATTAATATTGAAATCGGAAGTGGTAGTAGATTCCTATCACTTTAATAGAGAGAGAGAGATTAGAGTGGAAATGGAATATATATATTTTTGGGACGCTTACTTGATTCTAGAAAACCACTACTTGCTATTTATTACCGTTTTTACTCTATAGCGATCAATGCTTAAACCGGAAATGGTTTATTTCTACCACTTCCGGTTTGAACATCACCTCTATCAACGACACTGATTCCTAAAGTTTGTCCCTCTACATCCTGGTCAAAGTTAATGGTGATCCATCAAGTAGTTTTTGAGAAGATTTCTTTTCTCGTGGACAGATGTACATACAGAGAGACAGACAGGGTAGATATATAAAGGAGTTTTCGTAGACAGGGTAAATGCATAAAGGAGTTTTGGTAGACAGGATAAATATATAAAGGAGTTTTGGTAGACAGGATAAATATATGAAGAAGTTATGGAAGACAAGGTAAATATATAAAGTAGTTTTGGTAGAAGGGGTAAATATATAAAGAGTTACGGTAGACAGGTAAATATATAAAGGAATTTTGATAAACCAAACTCCTTAATAACAATGAACGTTCTAAAGTTCATTTAGGAGTCTTTGCTTCACTTTCAGATACATTTATTTTGCTGTTTAATCTATATTGTCTCTAGGAAAACTGAAAACAAAACTCATTGAGTAATAGCCTCTTGGAAACCAGATCCCGCCCACCAGCCTCCTTGTAGCACTCATGCCTTTGAGATGATGTGTGTTTAGGGAATTGGCTCCCCTTGCCATTAATGCAAGCTTTCTGGATGGAGTTCACTATTTCTTTCTTTCAAGTAGCTGCCCAGTTGTCATCATGACACTGGTAAGACCATCTGGACAGTACGAGTAGTCACCATCTTTTCTTTGACCAGGCCCGGAACAGCTATATTTTTCTACTTTCTTTAGAAAGTTATGATGATTAGTACTGAGATTGAAATTTCTTTCTGCAAAAAGATACCTGTCACGCTTAATGTCATACTACGTGCTGAAATAATAGCGACAAAGGAAACCTCGTAAGAAGCAAAAACCGCCTAATAACCATAGGGTGGAATATGAATCCTAAAGTTATAAACTGCCTGAAACGATGGAAAATAAACTTTTTAAAGTTACATTGTTAAAGAATTATGGAACCTATCGTAATCAATTAAAGGAATCACTGGGGAATTAGTAGGTGCACTGTCTAAATATTCGTGTTTCATAAACCTCTTTCACCTGCACAGTGAATTGGATGAAGGAAGTTGGGTAACGGAATACAAATTTAAGTACTAATTAAGCATTAATGATAATATTCAAGTAGATGGCTTTAAAAATCATTTAATTTCTCTATTACTAATCGAAAATGAGTAAATGACGAATATCACTTTTAGGACTTCCATATTTCTAGATAGAACACCGGAACAACCTATGAAAATTTACAGTATGTTCATAGCTATGAACTTGCTTTTTGCTGAAATATAATTATATAATAGAATTAATTAAATAATAGGTTAACACTCACCAAGAGTGAGGAACAGAGAGTAGAGTATTCCTGTCAGTTGAGTGTCGATGAGTAATAAAAGAAAAATGAAATGCAATCTTTGAGTTTTACGTCCCACGGTTATGCCGGTTAGGCTAAAGGAGACGGTGATTATGAGAAATGAATGAAATGGTGGAATGAAGGAAGTCGGAGGAAACGGGAGAACCCAGAGAAAACCCACGCACACGGTGTTTGTCCACCACAAAGTTCACTTGGCGGGAGCATGGTTTGAACCCGGGACCCCATGCATCAGAGGTGAACGCTCTACCACTGAGCCACCGCGGCCCTCGAGTAATAAAAGAGTAGAGTATTCGTGTGAGTTAAGTATTGATGACTAATACAAGAGTAAAGCATTCCTGTGAGTTGTGTATCGATGACTAATAAAAGAGTAGAGTATTCGTGTCAGTTGAGCGTCGATGACTAATAAAAGAGTAAAGTAACCCTGCCAGTTGAGTAGCGATGACTAATAAAAGAGTAGAGTATTCCTGTGAGTTGTGTATCGATGACTATTAAAATAGTAGAGTATTCGTGTCAGTTGAGTATCGATAGCTAATAAAAGAGTAAAGTATTCGTGTCAGTTGAGTATCGATGACTAATAAAATAATAGAGTATTCGTGTCAGTTGAGTATCGATGACTAATAAAATAGTAGAATATTCGTGTCAGTTGAATATCGATGAGTAATAAAAGAATAGAGTATTCGTGTCAGTTGAGTATCGATGACTAATAAAATAGTAGAATATTCGTGTCAGTTGAGTATCGATGATTAATAAAAGAGTAAATGTTCGTGTCAGTTGAGTATCGATGACTAATAAAAGAGTAGAGTATTTGTGTCAGTTGAGTATCGATGACTAATAAAATAATAGAGTATTCCTGTTTGTTGAGTATCGGTGGCTAATTAAAGGGGACCATTTAAGGTACCGCACAAATAATATTAACTTATATTTTAAAGGAGAACAGGAAAATTTGGATTTCGAACAATTTCTAGGAAAGAGGTAAGATAATTTGGGACTGTCCCAGCTAAACTGGGACTCTGGAAGTCCTAATCGCTTTCTTTTCTCACGCAACAGTCAATATTGTTTTCAAGAATAATGCGATCATACCAAATTGTCCAACTTTCTCATGATGTACAATCTTCCAAGTAATCTTGTAATTTAGCTATATATGTAATTAAAGTTTTAATTAAGAATGTAATTGATTGCTCCACTTTTTAATGAATTGTCGAATCAATTGTCACTTCACTCAAAAAAAAAGCAAAAAGCAAAAAAAAAAAAAAAAAAAAAAAAGAGGAACAGAACTTTAAGTAGTATAATATCATTAATACTTTATCGTAAGTACAATTATTTTGAATCAAGAATCGAGTTTATGATTTTTTTTTTTTACGAATCGAGTGATTGTTAATCTATTTAATGAGTGTCCATACAACAATTAATGATTGTTAATCGTGTTCGACAAGTTTTGAATGAAACTGTTAGCAATTGGTAATCTATGTAACTCATATTATTACAACTCGCATTGATAGTTAACATAATGATAGTTAGTATACTTAACAAATATTGGATGAAATAGGTTGTGATTGTTAATAATATTTAACGAATATTGGTGAAACAGGTAGTGATTGTAATCATATTTACGAAGGTTGGTGAAACGGGCATGTGATTTTAATTGTATTTATGATTGTTGATGAAACAGGTAATGATTTTAATCGTATTTAACGAATATCGGTGAAACAACAAGTTATTTTAATAGTGTTTAAGGAATGTTGCTGAAACAAGAAGTGGTTGTTAATCTTATTTAATGGATGGAACAGGTTTACCGAGTTAGCACTGAAAATAGTACTTTTTCCGTCAATTTTGAAAGTTTATTTTTTGGAGGTACAGGACTAGAGAAAAAAGTAGACACGTGACTAACTAATACTCTGAACATTTTAGAGTATAAAGGACACTTGTTTTGCATTTCTCAGCACAACTAAATTGTGTTGACAATGTAGAAAAAAATCTGTGACAGTGCTATTTAGGAAGATGAACATTTCATTTTATATTATTACTGTGGTTATGAAGACAGAAAACGCGAAAGCCAGTTGAATTATGGAAAATCGTGATGAAATGGGCATGACTGCATCTGTTGCAGGTGATATTTTTCTTTTTAGCAGAAAACAAAACAGCTTCAACTGAAGCTATGTGGGAGTGACATTGTCAGAATTTTTTTTGTTTTCCTGGGCCGGATTCCGCCCAGACAACGACTTTGCTAATTACGTCATCATAAAGGGTGGGTGTGGGGAGAAAGAAAAAATTACAATGCAGGGGGTTAATAACAATACGTATATAATTCCCTGAGCATTTTGTGTTCTCCTTTTCGTGGTTTCTTGCGTTGTATTTTATATCTTTTCGACGGAAATGCAATTTATGTTTATAAAACTGATCTTTATCTTTCAAACGTTTTTACCTCCTGCAGTATTTTGTCTCTTTTATCTTCAGGATTTCTGGTTTTTATTTCCTTAAGAGATGTCCAAAATAAGAATGTGACTTCATTTATGAATATTATATTCTTTAAGGAATTTAATAATATTTATTCGTTGTATATTCTTTTTTTGAATAATGCTAAGTGACAGCAATTTATAGCGACTTCCAAAAGAATGTAAAATTACTACAATACTTACTCTATCGCTTATTGCCAGTGGCGTATCCAAGACTTTGTTTCTAAGGGGAATTATCAAGATGCGAAGTAATCATAGTCGAAGTGGAAGAGGGGGGAGAATAGTATGAAAAAAAAAAACTCTTCGCGCTGGAATGCTTCGTCATAGAGAATTGGTGTATTTGAACATCCATAATTATTAAACTATGTGAAATTAAGGATACCGCTAACAGATGTTATACAGGGTGGTGCATATTACAGCAAGATGTGAAGAGCTAATTACGTATGAAATGCATGTTAGTTACATACAATTACTATAACTAATTTGCATAGTTTTGACAATAGTGTCACTTTATGGACCCCCTCATTAACTTACTAGTAAGGGAGTTCTATTCCAGGAATATTAAGAAATCAGTAATTACCCTTATTCCCAGAATTTCGCATCCTGGGTAGTATATTTTAATATGAATATGTTCACCAAATGCACGGCTTTTGATAGTTACAATAGTCCATACTTTCATTGTTCATACATTTTATTGAAAATAGGACTTGGATGCATGAACCTTTATCTTAACAATATTTCTATTTAGTCACCTACATTAAAAACATATGAGGTATAATTAGGCCTATGTGTAAGGTGTATAGAGTGATATTAACGTGTGACTTTATGGTTGAATGGAGAGCCAATTAACAATAGTAAATGTGCTTGAGTGCCGCAAAACTCTCTTTGCGCTAATTAGAATGTGAAATCCATTATACAACTTTTAAGATTTTTTTTTTAAATTATTTGAATGTATATCGCTGTCTTATGTGTTAGACTAGCGTTCAAATGACATGTAGGTTCGGGTCCCACTTATGTCATGGGTGTTTGTATCAGCCCTTCATTAGTTAACCAGGAAAGCACAGCTAATTGGAGTGAAAATAGTATGTATACAGGGCTCAAAATATCCTGGACTCCAGGTTACCTTAGCAACTAAGAAAACGAGTCTGGTGCCTAGCTTTCTTGTTAGTTCAGCGAGTGCCTGAATTTCATAGAATTGACAGACGTTGCGCGAGAGGAATACCTTGATCGATTTGAATAATTCGTTTTCTAAAATTATTATCGGTTCGAGTAAGATTCGATTATACCTATTACATTTAAATATTGACAAGTTAAGTAAGATAAAAAATATCGTAGAAATGGTAATTTTAACAAATTAGGCAAACTTTAGAGCACATGCGCGATCGGAAGATATAAACTGATTTTCATTTCTTTTTAAGTCTTCTCAATTCGCAGCTTTTCCGCGATTGATGACTTGAAAAAACAATTTTGCTTTTTTTTTTTTTTTTTTTTTTTTTTTTACCCTATTGTATACGTCTTGCAGTTTTTGTGGTGAAGATGTTAGATTAGACTCTCCAGCAGCTAGGAGAGTCCTGTTGGAAGTTCGAGAGCCAGAAGATTTGTTTGTTTAACTGAGTTCTACTATCTTTAGTGTTTTAGAAAAAAATGGTCACATGTTCTGAATCATTGTCATTATTGCGCAATGGCCGCCATCTTGAATAGTCCTTTCGTATTCCCTAATTTTTTCTGTGATTACACCTAACTCAAGTTGTAATTGACGGAAATTTATCAATTATGCCTCCTCCTTCGATTTGCTATAGTATAGGCTTTTAACTGACGTTATTCACTTATCAGTAGTATACACAAGAAGGAAGTAAATGAGGGTAATTTTGAACATTTCCCCTCAAAATTTTCCCTTTTACCGATTTTTTGCCATTGTTAGATGGGTTCTAGGCGAGAAAGAAAAATTACATACATTTACTGTTACGTGGTAAATATATACTGAAAGTTTTGTTTTGATTGATTCACTAGCAGAGGAATAATAAAATATTTTGTGTTTTATGATTTTGGTCGCTCTAACAATCTTTGAATTTAATGGAAATACTTTTGTCATATAGAAACACCTCTAGCTGAGACTCCAGCTGCCACAGAGATACAAATAATGTCTCGTTTTATAATTTGATTGATTAGATTTAATACATGTGTGGACTAATGTAACATATGTGCCATTATAACATATGACAAGGAAGTGTAAGGAAAATAAATATAAAATTAGATTTAATATATGTGTGGACTAATGTAACATATGTGCCATTATAACATATGACAAGGAAGTATAAGGAAAATAAATATAAAATTAACACGAAATATTTTCCTGGATATTTTCCTTTGATGATGTGGAAACACTAAAAGATAGAAATGGAACTACATGCCACTTTGTTCTTAAAAATTCTCTAAACATTAATACCCAATATTTAATTCACAAGTGAAGTGAAGACATAAATAAAAAAAAAAATCTTAACATTTCATATTTTATAACTAAAGAATGTGCTCCAAATTTGATATAAAGTGATATTCTCAAACAACAATTTGTTATTCTTCTTACATAACAGCGCACAAATGTCTGAAAAACGGACACTTTCATTCCGCGTTCAGACACATATTCTTCACTTTACATTTACAGAATGGACACCACGCCATTTGTTTCACTCTGCAAGGACAAACATTAACTTTTGCACATGTCTTGCACGTATGAGGGGAGACAAATTGAAGAGGTCTCAAATATTTAGTCGTTATTATAGGCTTAAAATATTCTGCTTCTTCTGTGTAACCATACTCTAATGAATTCAGTGGTTTGGCTTCATTCAGCACAATCATCCATATGTAGTAGTGAAGATATGCATGCTGTATATGAAAGACTATCGTTGATGATGGTAGACATAGTGGAGAAAAGTTGATAGCTCTTGCTTTGTGGTATTGTTCAAATCGTACTATATCACAGTTTGTTTTTGATTAACCAAGTACTTTTGCAATAAAAAGCTCGGAATTTTGTATCATTCCTTCATCTAAGAGACAACCCAAAATTGCTCAACAGTGTTCCTGATGTCGTTGCTGTTTTAAGTGCCATAAGTTTTGTCCCAATCTTACTTGTGGTATCACAACCAGTTAGACTGTGAACAGTAGGATGAACATATAAAAGAGTGTCGTCCATGTTCACCGTCATTTTGTGAAGTTTATGTACCTCATAGATGGTCATGTGTCTGTGACAATCCACTGTTCTTTCAGACCACGTTTTTGATAACTCTTTTTGAAATGGTATAATACGGAAATCATAACATCTGTATCTATCGAGGCAATCGTAACTCTTTCAATGGAATCAGTTTTGACCATGTGTTGGATGTGTTTCATGAATCTATTATCAGCTTCATCACATTCAGAGTAAAGATCTGGGGTCAAACTAACAGATCTTCCTTTAATTTCAGACATAGCTTTGGTTGTTTGTGACCTCCTCCCAAATAGAAAGATCTTGTGCAGTTTCCTTCATCGACAATCCACTCAATCAAGAGTTCTTGCAAACGTTCTTTATTCTGGCTTGAACCTCAAAAAGTATCCATGTTGACAGGAAGGGGTACATTTGGGTTACTAGAAATTACATCAATAGGATCAGTCTTATTTTGTAGCTTCATCCGCTCCCAGTTTTTGATATTTATCTCTTGATACAAATCGAACACCATGTCAGTGTGCAAACAACCTTCAGAGAGTTTTAAAAATATCTTCCACAAGTAAGCGAAAGTAGCCTCCAAACGTCTTACACATAAGCCGTTTGGCATAGACTCTTCGCGCGTACACCATAAAGTCAATCACCATTGCTACTCTCGTTTCTTGCGTTGGTAGATGAGTAACTATATTATTCTTACTTAAAAAGTGGTTTTCAAATTCTTTGCTGAGTTGTGCTTTATCTGTTTTCTTTAAGAACCCATCATCTGTTAGATAATACAATGTAGATGTAAGCTCGTATTTTAGTAGTGTCTCAATTTCGAAACTTCTTGAACATGCTATTTCTATGAACCGAATAGCATTATTTGTTTCTTGGAGCGCCGACTCAGTTGCAGATACGTGTTTCTTTGTCTTTGGAAATTGTTTATGTATGGGATTTAGAATAACTTTGGATTTCTTAATCAGCCTTTCGTGAACGAAGATTTTGTAGTTAGTGTCTCCTTTTTCTTGTATACAGAGTAAACACTCAGCTATTACTTGATCAATTTTTGTTCCAGTTTAATGTTACAAATTCCACAACTATCAACTTTCGAGAAGGGATTTCCTTGCTCAAACACAAGAGTTAACATCTCTGATATATTCTACTGCTCTTGAATTGTTAAAGACTTCGAAAACTCGTGATGAGGAGCATATTCATCGTCGTCATCAAGGCCACAAAACTATCTTTTAAAAAGTGTTCTATGCTTTCTTTCTTTCTCATGCTTCACAAGATCTTGTTTTGTCACGGTTTCTTTTCCTCTTTTCCTTTCTCCTTTACTCCGGTTATATCTCCAGATCTCTTGGCTGGCTTATTGTAGTGTAGCTTTAGTGCTTGATCCAACGCACGCTACTAAATATATTCCACCTTATGCAGAGTCGTTTTGACGTATGATTAGCTTCATTCTAAAGCCTTGACCATTGCAGGAAACATATGTTAGTCGAACTCTTTAGTATGTCACTAATCACGCGTCAAAACGACTCTGCATAAGGTCCATTGTTACTATGTAGAGCTGTGAAGCGCATTATAGATCAGATGTTCTTAAACTCATTATAGATCAGAAGATATTCTTGTTTTAGTTTTAGACAATCGTGGTGATATAAAGTACACCGCCGTCTATAATTTGTTCTGTCAAATGAGAAGAAAAGTGGCAAATACTCTCTTAGGCTGCACACATGCAAGTCCCAGTTATTTCCTCTGTCCGTTCAAATTAAGATTGGTGTAAAGGGACAAGCTTTACCGATAGATGTCACTACAGTCTTCGTATTTCTTTTATGTAGTTTTTACCTTTCACGAAAATTCACGATTTCTCTTACAAATTTCACGCTAGAGACTTCAAATTTTTAGAGCAGGAGCTTCGTATAGAAGACAACAATCCGTGCTGATTTTTTATTTAGAATTTTCTTCATTGTTGAAACAGTTATATTGTTAAAGGTTTGGGTATCCATTTCAACAATCAAGCCATTTCAACAATGAAGAAAATTGTAAATAAAAATCGGCACGGATTGTTACCTTCGATAGGTTACGAAGTTCCTTCTCTAAAAATTTGAAGTCTCTAGCGTGAAATTTGTAAGAGAAATCGTGAATTTTCGTAAAATGTAGAAAATACATGAAAGAGATACGAAGACTGTAGTGACATCTATCGGCGAAACTTGTCCCTTTAAACCAACCTTAAGTCTCGGAGAAGAGGAGCCAGCACGGAGACAATCTGCTCGCAATAAGCAAACATTCCACTTCTTTGTTCTCCACTTTCTGTAAATTTCTCAAAGTCCATTCTGATGACGCTCAGGTTTTCGATAGCACATTTAGATTCTTTAGATAAACTTTATTCTTTATACACTGATAACTGTATGCATGTAACTGTTGAGAACAATTCGGAATACATAGTTATATTAATCTGTTCCATGAACGCCTTCCACTCCAGTGTTTGCATTACTTCACAAAGCATTTCTATTACTCTAACTCCCCTGATATAGTGGTTTCCTTTTAAAGCGACTTCAGCAGTATGAGGGACCAATGGTTTCATTCTGAACAAGAGTTTCCAAAGCTTCACTGCCCTTGATGTAACGAATATAGGTAGGCGCGACTATTTTGAAGATGAAATCCTCCAAGACCAAGAAATACGTTGGAAAATTTTTCGGGTTAAAGGAGTTGGATTTCTTTAGCTATTGATATACTCCTTCGTCACACTACAGTGAACTGTCTTCAACATTTGACTGGTGCAAAATATCTTGGAAATTAAACTTTCGTTGTATAAATAGTCATATTGAGCTGCAGTACGGAGTAGAATTGGAGGAGTATATCTAGTAATGGTTTAGTAAGATAGATATTCAGACAGTGCACTCATAAAAGCTTTTCTGGAGGGAATCTCAACTTTCTGAGGGAAATATGCCTGAGATTCGTTGGATTTTTAAAGAAATCTAGAAAGAAACCGTATGAATTCAAAATTTTCGCCTGGCTGTTTTATTTAATTTGCTGTAATTAGGTCACTGCTAGGAACGAAAGTACTGAGGGTACTGCACCTTGTTTTTGGATTTGTGTACTACAATAGTTTTTGAGCATCTATATCTTGAGTGAGAGTTCGTAAAGTGACATCAATACCAAACGTTCCCATGTATCTCTCTAGACTATTAGGTTCTTCTAACGAGACAATAAGTTAATCATTCAGATGATGATCTTGAAGCAAGACAAGTACTGTGTTATGTGTTCCATGCAATCCTGAAAATTTAGCTTCTTCTCTGCCGAAATTGTCTATAGCACATCGAACAGGAATGTCGGGTTTTATTAATGGTGGTATAGGAACACGGTATCCTTCAGCCCTAATAATAGTTCTTGATCTTGATCTTGATATAGTACATCATCATAACTGCAGCATACTACTTAACGGTTGAACATGGTGATGAGAGTTCAAGATTTACGTAATGGTGTATTAATCTTCGCTTTATTGACAGCTTCGACTTTAACCTCGACTTTTGGTCATAGTCAAGACCCCAACAGTGCTGCCAACTACACACCTGCAATTTTTTTTATGTAACTGTGCTAAAGGAAAAACGGAAACTTTTGAGCGTATTTTCAACATTTTTATTGGTTTTCATACGCACTACTGGCAAGCTAAATAAGCCTATATCATTAAGAGTAGATCTACATATTATTTGTATCTCTGCAGCAGTTACAGTCTCAGCTGGAGGTGTTTCCATGTGACAAAAGTATTTCCATTAAATCCAAAGATTGTTAGAGCGACCAAAATTATAAAACACAAAATATTTTATTATTCCTCTGCTAGTGAATCAATCAAAATAAAACTTTCAGTATATATTTACCATGCAACAGAAAATGTATGTAATTTTTCTTTCTCGCCTAGAACCCATCTAACGATGGCAAATAATCGGTAAAAGCGAAAATTTTGAGGGGAAATTTCCAAAATTTCCCTCATTTACTTCCCTCTTGTGTGTACTACTGATAAGTGAATAAAGAAAGTTAAAAGCATATACTATAGCAAATCGAACGAGGTATAATTGATAAATTTCCTCAATAACAGCTTGAGTTAGATGTAATCACAGAAAAATTTAGGGAATACGAAAGGACTATTCAAGATGGCGGCCATTGCGCAATAATGACAATGATTCAAAACATGTGACCATTTTTTTCTAAAACACTAAAGATAGTAGAACTCGGTTAAACAAACAAACCTTCTGGCTCTCAAACTTCCAACAGGACTCTCATAGCTGCTAGACTATACCAAAAGTCACAGATTTTGAGTTAACCAAAAGTTACATATTTGATGTAGAAGATATTACCAAGTGTGCATTGAGGCAACACTTATTTGTACCTAATATTAGGCTATGTGCATCTGATGCAATATTTTTCATTCATCATCTTTACAGTTGATCAAACTGTGCATTCCTAGTGAATCGAATACAATATGTACGAGAAGAGTTGTTTTTCGACAAACTGTATCTACCCACTTTACACCATGTACCGACTCATGAAGTGGACCATTCACTATGTTTATTTTTTTTGTTTTATTATTTAGTGTATTAGATATGCATGAATATATTTATTTTGTTCTCGAGGCTTCTAAGTTCATGAAGTTGCCGTTAAGTTTCAAACACATACATAAATTAGAATTTTATACTACAATTTCCTTCAAATCGCCCTACTACACAACCAATTACTTTATAAATTAATAAAATGATGTATTTTTATGGTTCATCCACTAGAATGTGTTCTGCAGAATATTTAACTTTTAGTAGGAATGTTTGTGTTTTGCGTCACTTTACAATATCGAGGTTATAAAAGACGGGACTTAACATTGAAGTGAGCTGCGAACCACGACCAGAACTTGAATTGGTAAGTGCACACACTATTACACCAATATCACCTTAGCAGTATAGAAAGGATGGCTACATATCCACAGTACCATAGAAGACCACGAAAAACTGAATTTGTGGACTACTTTGTTGATCAGTGGTTGGAAAATCCACAAATATAAGTAGACATGTGGAACAAGATCACTCACTACTACTCGATCAGCTGGCGGTCCGAAACCTAAGCTTTGTGTTTGTGGAATTGGGATGAAACGCTATTGAAACGAAATGATACGGCACGTGGTGGGATTGGGACGAAACACTACTTGGGACTTGGAACAAAACGATACAACACGGTTTCTGCAATTCAGTTAATATTTTCTGTATTAAGTAACAGCTCATTACCAGACAGCACATACCTGCTTTTTATCATTTAAGACTATTACTTTGCTTGCCTTGATTTCTCGTAATGTGTTTGGACAACCTTGCAGAAAATATGTGGCTAGCCTTTTTCGATATAAATCGTGTATAACATAGTCTATGTGTTTCTACGGAATATAGCATCACGCTCTAAATACACTCCTAGTGCATCGCTAATCACAGGTGAAAGCGCCTCTGAATACAGGTGCTTCTATTTGATGTACGATTTAAAAGACTTAAAAAAAATATATCAAGTCTAATTTGAACAAAAGAGAGGATATTTAGATAAGAGAGGAACTACTCGGAATTCGAAAATAAAAACTCCGTAAGTATGAAACGAGTATACTGACTGCCCTTTGCATGATATTTAACTTGATAAAAGTTAAACATCTTCAGCTACTTCACAAAACTTTGCTGAAAAAAAAATACTATATTTTATACAGAGTGTGTTTCTTTTCTCAGAGAAGCCTTCTTTACTAGCTCTTGGCTACATCCAATTCTTGCAAATGGCAGCAGAGATCATCGAGAGAGAGAGAGAGAGAGAGAGAGAGAGAGAGAGAGAGAGATAAAAGAGCAAACGAAAGAAAGCAAAGAAGATTTTTGGCTCTCCTTTGATGGTACTTCCTTTCCAGAGATTTTCTCTTAGAAATGATTTCATGAATATTCATAAGAGCAAGAGAGAGAGAATAAGACCAAAGAGAGAGAGAAAGAAAATGAAAAAGTGTAGAAGATAGCCGGAAACCGCAAGAAGAGAGATTATATTAACGGGTTCGAGTTTTGTAAAGGATAAAAAAAATGTAGTTTCATTAAGGTAATTACAGTATGGTGATACTTCTTCCAGCTTCACAAAAAGAATTGACAAAGTTGTTTGCATGCTTGCCTTTCTACACCTAAAGTCCTCATCGCTAATACTCAGGTAATGTAAATTACTTTATCTATATCTAGTAAGCAAATAAAGTCTTAATATTTATCCCTCTCTAAATGGCAAATTCGTGTATCGTTTATGAATACCTCAACTTGTTTATCAAAGAAATTATAAACGCTTTTTGGGTTCATTTTAAGTCACTTCCCTAATTAAGGTTCCTAGAGGCTATTGATTAAGGCTTTTTAGCAATTAGCGTATTTTACTCTGCATCGCACGTATATAATAATAAAAAAAGTAATTTAAAATCAAATGTTAAAAACAATGCTTTTTTTAGCACTATTTTTTTCGCAATGCATAATGAAGAAATAGGACTAACGTATCACTAAAGCATTGGGCGCAATTTAACCCTTATCCGGGCAAGACATTTTTGTAACGTAAACGGGCAACCGGGGCCTGTGAGGCCCGGTATATATTTTAAGTGCAGAATACACAAAATCAATGCCTATTGTCACTTACTGTTCAGACTAGTCTAGAATGTACCGGTATATATTTTTGTCAAGTAGCGAAATTTCGTGTCACGCTTTTGTAAGCCGACCAAGCAGAATAGCAAATCCGGTCCAGACATTTTTGTAACGTAAACGGGCAACCAGGGCCTGTCAGGCCCAGTATATGTTTTAAGTGCAGAACACTCAAAATTCAATGTCTGTTGCCGCATACTGTTCCGGCTAAAGGTTACAATAGTCACGTGTTCAATATATAATTATGTGACAATTTGATCTAATATTTGACAAGAATTTCACTAAAGTTATACGGGGCCTCCTAGGCCCCGGTTGCCCGGTTACGTCAGGAAAAGATTTTCAAATTTAAAAAAAAAAGCTTTACCAACTCGATATGTTCATGATTTTAACTTCGACGAAAGATAGAAGAATTCAGTATTTTATGTCTTCGAAATATGTATGGTTATTGAGAAATTTTAGAAAAATGAAGCTACTGGGCCTGGGCGGCCCCGGTTGCCCGGATAAGGGTTAGTGTTCACGTAAACTGTCTTGTGAACATGTGATAAGCACATCACATCAAGATTAAGATCCACTGATTATAGTGGATTATAGCGGATCACTTGCATAATATCTATAAAAACTTTAGGAAGAGTGCCCAGTACTTTTAATATTAGTCCTATTTCTTCATCGGTTACCGTACACTCCTTTGACGTGGGAAAACTAAGTTCGATGCCCGGCGGAAGCTCATGTTTCGGATCCCACGTTAAGCTGTAGATCCACGTCTCATATAGCCTCGCTGATGAAAGGGACGCTAAGCTCAAAATCAAGTCAAATCAAAGTAAACTATTTCTTCATTTTACCGCACAAAAGCTCGTCATTAGTACGTTTTATAAAATCATTATTTTGTGAAGTTTTTAAAAATGGGTATTATAGAGGGATGTTCTACTGTTTATTCAATATCCTACAATCGATTTTCACTCTTAAATTGCTTATTTTGAAAATAATAAATACATCAGGAGTTCTCACCTTTTTTTTTTTTTTTTTTTTTTTTTTTACCTGACATATCGTCATACTATTAGCCCTAATATAAATTATACTAATATACCGAGTTAAAGTTATTCTGGAAAATCATGATTTCTTTGTCCCATTGGCACAAATTAATTACTTACCTACTGACTTATTTTGTAAGTAAATAACTCATATTTAGTTTAATAATGCAGACTTGAGCCTATATTGAGAAATCAATTGTTCTTTGAATGTACTCAATGAATATCTTTTTAGTAAAAAAAAAAAAAAAAATCTTTTTAAAAATTGAAATACCCTAAAATGAACACATATATTTCCGATGATGATACTTCATTTCTAAAACAGGACTCAATGGTAGAACGTTCACCTCTGGTGCATGCTGTCCCTGATTTGATCCCACATCGTGCCAAGTGGACTTCGTGGTGGACAAATACCGTGAGCGTGGATTTTCTCGAGGGTTTCCCGTTATTCATTTCACCATTGTATTCATTTCTCACCATCACCGTCTCTTTTAGCCTCGCCGGCATAATCGTTGGACGTAAAACTGAACGATTTCATTTTTTATTTTCAGTTCTAAAACAAACTAACAGTTAGGAGAAATAATGGCCGTAAAAAAAACAAATATTACAGAATTCACATTCTTTCTTCAGTGTGAAGGTTGTGTTTGTTTAATGAAACATAGCTTCTTAACATCTAGTATTAGTTGATTTAATTTTAGCCTTAAGTTGGGTACTTCTGTACTTGCTTTCGACTTATTTGATAGAACAAAAGCCACACTCAAGCAAACACCAATACAATTTTTACAGCTTTACCAGATAATGAAAGAGGAAATTGGAGAAGTTTGTAGGTTAGGTCTCTGACTGGGTCACACTTCACATTTTTTGTTTCAAGGAAAGTAATATTTTTTGAACAAGTTTAAATGAATTTCCATACCATAGATAGAAACCATGTACTATATGATTTCAATGTGTGAGCTTAGTTAAGAAACGCACTAGAATTGTCTATGAGTTTGTTAATATTAGCTAAGAATCCTACGAGTTATACAACCCAACAAAGATCTGTTGTGCAGCGGGTTAGTATATACCTCAGGAGTTAGTTTTAGTTTTTAATAATTTTACGGTATAACGATAAGCTATAAAGATATTTACGTATATTAAAATATTGTATTGTCATCTGATTTACGAATCGGTACAAAATTTTAGAGTTATATTTAGTGTTGTATAGAAGTGAGTGAAATTTAAGTCACAAGACTAAAGCAACTTAACAAAATAATAATACGGTAATAACTGAGTTTTGCTTCACAGTGTGAAATTACGGTATGAATTCAATACTCAAACTTAAAATAGTACATTTACAGCTATCGGATGCAGTAGAAGAATATGATCAGAGAATAAATTCTGTTCCTTGCACGTTGGATACATATCAAAACGACATCTCTAAATCGCTATCGCTATCTTGTACTGTTTTTGCTCTGGAGATAAACATTAAAACCGGAAGTGGTACTTGATGAATCACTTCTAGTTGCAACAAAAAAAGAATATAATCAGAGATAAAACATATTCTTGGTGATGAAACTTTGTCAGAAATCTGCTTGTCGTTAACTATTCCGGTTTTATCCATTATGCAATCAGTATTGTAAACGAATAAACGTAGATTTGGAACCTATTTGTGAGACCCTCAATCAATTGCATAAAACTGTTTCTCTTTACTTGTTACCGTTTTTGCTCTAAGGAAATAGGTACTGAAATCGAAAACAGTAGTAAATTTCAACCACTTCCGGTTTTGGCAGGGTGTTGTGGATGGCGATAATATGTTTCCTTGAGACGCTGAATCAATTGCAAAGAAAAAGAAAAAAAGCTTGTCGCTATATAATACCGTTTTTGTTCTACGGAGAAAGCGTTGAAATCGGATTAGGTTTAGGATTTAGATTTATGAGCTCTCGACATGTATGGCCATGTTAGCCCGTCACATTTGAGGGATTACATCCCTCGTCGATCACACTATTCGAGGAAAGGGAAGGAAAAAACAATTGAGTAAGAAAGGTACCGACCTTGGTAAGGTACACTCATGACTAAAATTATTGTCGCATGTCTATAAATATGTTGTGAGAATATAATTAGATAACGAATTCGCCCGGTATTTCTTATAATGTGAGTATGTGTATAATCGGCAAAGACATATATGTGGCAAATTTCATGTCAAAAGAGCAGTAAATTAGAACAATAAAACGATAATGAAATTTTCTTGTCCATTTAGCAACATTTTGTTTTACTCACCCTAATTTACGTATTTATAATTCTTTTCCTGTGAAATTTACCACAAATATACGTTTTCCAATTATACACATAATATCAGTATTAAAAGTACCCTCCAAAATCATTATCAAATTATATTCTTACAAGAAGACAGTTATAGATATGTGACAATCATTTTGGACATGAGTGTATTTTTGAATAACAGATCAATGGAGATACCGGGGGAGATAACCAACCTACTCTTGGGATGCAAAATCGATTCAAAGAAAAAACGTATCTTAATATCTCTCAAAGTGTTTGCTCTGATACCTATCGACAGACTAATATGCAGACAGACGGACGGACGGACGCAGATAATAGTTCTTTAAGACATCTGACTCTTATGCATAGCATAATTTGGATATTTCAAAATAATACTTTCTTTGGCAAGTAGATAAAGAAAGAAGCATAAGAAATTTTTCGTCATTTTTTTTTTTTTTTTTTTTTAGATGACCCGTGTGGTCAGGCACGTACACAAGAATTTCTTTCCCAAGGCGTCAAAAGCTTTTGGGAGAGTACAAATTCAATATGAGGATAAATTAGATTAAAGTTTGTAAAATTATCCCAAAAATTAGACTAAATTTACAGAAAAGACGTGATATCGGGGAGGGGGCTCCGAATCCCCAGAATTACCCACTGCGTACATGCCTGCGTGTGGTCACTGTTGAAAATGTCTATCAGAGAATCTCTAAAGAACATTATTATCATACATCGTTCAATAATGAAATTTCCATTCTTGTTAAAGGCTGTTTTCGTTGCTTACTTGCTACGTTGGCTATTAAGCTTAATGTGTATTATTTAGTATCATTGAGGAAAGCCGCTTGTACTTTATGTACAATATGTATAGTAGTAAAGTTCTAAAGTATTCCATTAAATATACACTGTATATTGATTGAAGCCGACTTTCAGCGTTAAGTGATTGTTGATGAAGACATTACACAAGAGAGCAAGGAGAATCAAATAAAGCTATAAAGTATAATAACTCTTTTAAGATCTGTCAAGGACAAGGTTCCTCTGTCAGAAAAGGTATGGGATTGTCAGTATTTATTTTGCAGGATTTAAAATAAATTCGGAACTTCAGAATGGAAAATCTAGAGAGTGTAGTGAAGCTCTGGTGGTTACGGAGAAAGATTTTGACCTTCCTAATAGCCGAAAGGTTACTAAGTTCGCCTTTCTTCATTATGTCCTCAATTCTATTTACAATGAGAACCTGCAACCCATTTCCTTTCTGATAACTATCCTGAAGTATGCCACAAACCTAGTACGTTTATTTCATGTATTGCATACATTCGTCATCTGGCCGAGTGAATTTACGCTTCAAATTTGCGTATCATATTAAATGAATGTAATGTAAATGAAATGAACACCTTATTGTACATATACTTACTAATTTTATAAACTTCCTTGTGTTAACTTTTAAGGAGGGCAATGACCAAACAAATGACTGAGTTTGAAGATGTATTGATTGCACATCGGTTCTCATCGTGTTCCTGGCTTCTAAGCCCGCATCTGCTACCACTTAGTGTGTTTCAACGTTACTCAGACGTCACTCGAGCCACTTCAACCGATCACTGTCTAATAAGAAGATATTCTTCGGCCCTGCACTGTTATGGAGTTGCATAGAACATTGAACACATACACATATTATAGCAATGTCAATTATTAGAAATAAACAATCTTTTACACGCCGATGAATTACTATATATCATACAATAAGAGACATCTGTATTTTACCTGAATTGGTACTGAGGTCAATGTTTACCACAATAGAATGTTTTGTCCAGAAAACACTGTTAGCAGTCCGGCGTTCTTCCAGCGTCGTGAGGATGATTACGAAAGTTCACAAGGTTGTTAGGTACAGTGGTATTTTTACTTTTCTAATTTATACAAGCAAGTATTTTTCTCTTCTGAAATGAACTGGATTTTTAATAGTTTGATTTTATATATTTGTCTAATTCTACATAAATACCCTTTCTTAGGGAGCCGCTGTGGCTCAGTGGTAGAGCGTTCACCTTTGGTGCGTAGGGTTCCTGGTTCGATCCCACCTTGCGCCGAGGCTTTGTAGAGGTCAAACAGAGAAGAGGAGAGAGAATTCACCAACAACTGCTTCAAAATTGGCATGATGTGCGTTTACTGAAACGAATTGTCTCATGCCAGGAAAAGTGGGTGTTTGTCCGAAATCACCGAATGTGCAAAACGGTGATTGAGCGAGGATCAACTTCCAGAATCGGTCGTCAAGTAGGGCAGTTTCGAGCATAAAACCATGCTCTGTGTATGCGACTTTGAGTTCGAGTATAACGGTTGTACTATCAATGCCGACAGTTGAAACTCATATATGCTGCACCAGGCCAAAAATATTCTGCATTGTTGAACCGAAAACACAACCTGCTGCAATAAGATAAAACAAAGCCACAACTCGACTCGAGAAAGACAACAAAAATTGCAGGAACTTGATAACATCAAACTGATGGTGCACTCGGCATATAGTCCTGACCTTTCTCCTTCGAATTACTATATCACCTGTTTCAGTGCATGGTGCACTTCCTGAAAACACAGTAGTTCACTAACCATAGGTGGAAACAGCAGTGATTGACTTCCTTATGTCTAAGGACAGGATGTGATGTCAATGTGGACTCGAGGTACTGGCAGGAAGGTGGCTACAGACAGTTCAACACGAGGAGTTATAGCTTAAATATTAAACTGTGTTCAAATGAAATGAAATGAGACGAAATCTTTGAGTTTTACTTCTCACGATTATGCTGGCTAGGCTAAAGGAGACTGTGATGATGAGGGAATGAAGAAAGTGGGAGGAAGCGGAAGAACTCCGAGAAAACCCACGAGCACGGTGCTTGTCCACCACAAGGTTCACTTGGCAGGAGCGGGGATTGAACCCGGGACCTCATGCACCAGAGGTGAACGCACTACTACTGAGCCACCGCGGCCCCTAACCTTCATTCATTATACTGTAAAAAATACAGTTACATTTTGTATCAGAATATTGTAAGAATTATGTCTCATCCTTGTAAATCAATTAGCTTAAAGACAAGGGTGGTGCGAATATTCAACTCCATTAAATGAAAGAAGCAGCAAATTTCGGTTAAGAAATTTAGCAACAAAAGCGATCGAACATGTGGTGTGCTGACCACACATCCCGTACTTATTTCTTAGAAAGAGTTGTGACAATGAGGCGAGAAATTTCTGACCTCGAAAAAAAATGCAAAGAATACATTTTTAAAGAATTGACAAACATGACATATCTCGTTCCTGTTTTCAAGACGAGAAATTTCACGAGTCCTGTGGGCAACACTGGTTTATCCGAGTCTTAGATTTCAAACATTGTTTTAGTGTTATATGAGTCATAGTATGAAAAGGATACATTAATGTTTAAAGATACGCAAGTCATTACACAGTGTACGAGATAATAAATACGTTTTAATATTATTATATCATACCCTTCGTGAACCTCCCGCGACACATAAGAAATCTGATATTTTCTAGATGAGATTAAGAAAAAAAAGTCCAAGCATAAACTAGGTACAGTCTTGCTCAAACCACACTGAAAAAAAAATGTAATTAAATTGCCAAACATGCCAATTGCCAATGTAAAATCATTTACCCTTTATGTTGTAAGTTGATACACATTTCCTTAGATTAAATTACAAAATTTGCTGGGTTATTTTACAAATTTACAGTAAATTTATAAGAAAGTATATTATTTTTATTGATAAAAATGTAATTTTACACCATTTCATATTGGTAATTTTACTTTATAGGTGTAAATTGATTTACATAGAGGATTGGCAAACAGATTGCCACCATTTTTTGTAAATTCACCTATGAAATTTTTTACAGTGCACTAGAGCCATTTTCGAAGGCCATATTCTAGTAACTGTACCTAGCAAATACGTTGGCTTTGGCTTTAAATAAATATCAATTAGGCAAAGAAAATCCATATTTGTTTGATGTAATTCCAACTTAGGCAATAGTACAGGACTTTTCAACGAAAGGTAGGAGACCAAGTTTTTGTTTTTTGAACAAGATTATACATAAATTTTCAATACGAGGCAAAAAAAAAAAAAAAAAAAAAAAGAAACTTATTGAGACTAGACAAGTTTATTTCTTATCTCGTGAGTAACACTACGTGGAAGTTCGTTTTTATTTTCAAGATGCATCCTAATATTCAGTTGGACAGATTTTCGTATAGCATTGTTCATTCTAGTCGCGTAATCGATGTACGTACCAGGGAAGCAAGAAAGTTCGTGCGCTTTTGAACCGCTCCCGCTTCCATTTGGCTGCTGCGGCGACATCTGTCCTCGTAGCATGAAAGTTTTGACTGTTTGGGAAAGCTTATTCATTGACGCATCAGCCACGGTGAATATAACAACGCATTTGTCAGTGTAGTGTGTAAAAATCGCTCGTGATCATGTCAGTGTCAAATGAAGTTTTTAGAACTTGTTTGCTTTACGAGTTTAAATTGGGGACAAATGGTGAAGAAGCAGCTAGAAAAATATGTGTTGCGTTCGGAGAGGGTGTAATAAGTAAACGTACAGCACAAAAATGGTTCCAGACCTTTTCAACTGGTGACGAGACCTTTCAATATAAGCCTCGCTCGGGGAGGCCTAAATCAGTGGATATGGACGACCTGAAGGCCTCTATTGAAGATTATTCCAGTCAAACATGCGAGGAATTTGCTCACCGATTCGAGGTAAGCAGGAAAATTATTCGGGTAAGTCTGCATCAGTTGGGGAAGACCTGAAAAGTGGGTCAGTGGGTCTCTCACGAGCTGACCGCTATGAGCCAAGTTCTAAGACTGAATATCTGTTCATTTTTGTTGACGAGACACAAAATCTGTCCAATTTTGGACCGTATAATAACTTGTGACGAGAAGTGGGTCATGTATGACAATAAAAAACGGTCATACCATTGGCTATTACCGAATGATCCGAAGCCTTTGACTGCAAAACCGAACATCCATCAACACGAGGTTTTGCTCTGTGTTTGGTGGACTACAAACGGTATCGTGCACTACAAATTCTTGGAACGTGGTAAGACAATTACCAAAGATGTGGGGCGACAACTGAGAACGGTAGCCACCAAACTGACCCAGAAACAGCCAGCACTAGTAAACAAAAGAGGTGTGCTACATAACAAGGACAACGCGCGCCCTCACACCGCAAAACAGGCGCTGGAAGTAATCTCAGAACTTGGTTGGGAGCTTGTATCTCATTCTCCCTATTCCCCAGATGTCGCCCCTTCGGATTGCCATTTATTCTTGGCCATAGACAACTTTATGCGTGGCAGGCAGTTCAAGACTGAACAAGACGTCAAAAATGCAGTTGCTGAGTTTTCCGAGTCTCGGGAACAAATATTCTACAAAACTGGCATTTACAAGCTTGTTCAGCGCTGGGAGAAGGTTGTAGAAGCAAATGGAGGCTATTTTGCCGAATAAACAAACCGTTAAAACCCTGTAATTGACAGTTTTCTTCCATAGTATAAAAGCGCACGAACTTTCTTGCTTCCCTGGTACATTATTTCTATGCAGCCTTGTATTATTTTAAGATAGAATCCGCTAGTCAGTGTTCTAAGGCTAGTATACATAAGATGGTGCATCACACATTTGGGACAAAACTTCGTCACTACATAAAGCGATGACATGTACAGATACTTCCTTTTTAAAACAAAATTCCACTGGAGCATTGTATCATGATTGGAAAATCCAGGAGTGTGTAAATAATCACGTGTCATACCAAAACCCTCCAGAGGAGAAATCAGCAGCATGAAAGAGATTTTTTAATTGCATTAAGTACTCTTAAGTTGACACAATATATTTTAAACACAGAAAGAGAGACAAGCATATTCAGAACCGAGGCGTATACCTACGACTTGACAAATGCCTGTTAAGTTATAAGTTTACCGAATCCTCCAATTTTGTCATTTTATTCTCAATTTATCTGTTGCCGGAATATCTTTATTTCGCTTTTATTACATTGATCATACTTACAAGACCAACATTAACATTAATCTTAGTAAAACAGTACAGAGAAATTAGCATTAATTAATAGTTCTGCACCTCCCTAATTCTTTTTTAGAGTTATTGCACTTGCTTGCTCGAAAATGAAAAAAAAAAAAAAAACATTGTCGCTAAAAAAAAAAGAACAAGACTGGAATACTGTAACTGTATTATTATTATTATTATTATTATTATTATTATTATTATTATTATTATTATTATTATTATTATTATTATTATTATTAAGGATTTTGCCTTTCGGTATGTCCTATGACTAATGAGTTTTTTCTTTTCAATTTTAGATTCGGGCCTGGAAATGTTTCTTCCAGAGCTTCCTTAAGCTTCAGTATCCTCTTTTAACACCCAAAATTTTCTTCTATTTTTCAAAGCATCAATCAGTGGTGTTCTTCTTCTTCCTATTCCTTGCTTTCCTTCCATCTTTCTTTCTATGACGGTATGAAGAAGACAATTTCTTGACAAGATGTATCCAATCTAATTGGCCTGATGATGCTGACTCTAAGTGCCCTCTTCTCTCCTATCCGTTTTAAATCATCTTCGTTTGTTGCTCTCTCTGTCCATTTTATCATTTTCCTCCAATACCACATTTCGGAGGTCTCTTAATATGTCTTCTCTAACTTCCGTAATGTCCAAGTCTCTGTATGACAGTATTTCTATTATTAAAATAAAATTTGGTAGCATTTGCATGTGTCATGTAACGTGCTGAAAGTATCGAAATAAATGACACATAAGGATGTTATCAAATCTTTATTGTAATGATACAAATAATACAGTAATACAAATAGAAATAATAGAGTCTTTTAAACCATTTCTGTGACCCGCCCTATAGTTTCTTAACTTATTAGATGTTTCTGAGTTGTTATCGCAGGCTAATTTGTGCAATATTAAGGACAGGGGCTTAATTTGGGGAGAGCAGGAGCGGGCAATTGCCCCACCCCTAAGTTTGAGAAACACATTCTTTTTTAATAACTAGTATACTAAACAAATAACATGGAATTCTTATGTAGATAGACATTCTTGCCCTCTCCTATTTAATAGCAAAATCTGAAATGTGGCTACTGGTCGTGAACTGTACGTATTTCGTTCGCAGGCTGCTAGTTGGGCTACACTGTAGTGTCTTAACATTGTATTAACCACGTCTGTGTATGCTATTTGCTCAATTCTCGTAATGAGAAAATGGGTAATAAAATACAATAAAGACAGCAAGTGGCTATAGACGTTAAAAACCCTTCTCCCTCCTCCCCCTCCCTTTAACCTGTTACATATGCATGGAAAAATGATTAATACAACATTCATTTGTCTTCATGCTAACCTGTTTTCATTTGCGGCTGTCGCTTAAATCAAGCAAACACAAATATCCTTGACGCGTTTTTCATTTACTTTCTTGCGTTTTGTTTACACAGTGGGAAAGAGGGAGATCTTGCTTATGCTGTATTGTGCATGCTTATTCGGCCTATGCGCGATATCTCAGCGTAATTATTTGTGGCTTATATCGTCAACAAGACATACTTTGAATGAAATATTTCATCCTTGCACGAATACCGACTGAAGGAAAGTCAAAAAAGAGAAGATTTCCCTTCTTTTCTACAGTCTTATTCTTCTTGTTAGATTCGATTTCAAAGTAGAACACTTGTGTCTAAGATACAGAGCATAAGTTTTTTTTCTTCAGCATGTTGCATGTTGCATGTGATTTGTAGAGAAGATAACGTGTTATAAATCGTGAATAACATGCTTCCTTTCTTGAATTTATGTCCATTTTGATTCTTTTTCTTATGTTTGCCTTTTCTTTTACGGGGAATGTATGCAGCATCTTTATTTTATTTGCCTTTATGAATTTATTGAGCAAAAGATTCGTAACTAACGACCAAATATTCAATGTTTTCGAGTTTGTTTACTGTATTAAAAACCTGATATTCAAACATAAACTCTTTAATAAGATTTGTGGAGCGCGCGTGCTGAAAATTAAAATTTGTTACATTTGTGCGTCAACTTGTGACGTCATGTTCAAAATTAAATTCAAATTAGAATATATATACGTAGATTGTTTTATAAAATCTACAACCAAACCCAGAAAAACTTACTTATAGTAATAGTAGATGTACAGTAGAACATATAAAAAACAATATAAAATTTATTAACACGTACATTAAATATTTTTTTTTTAAAAAAAGATTCGAGTTGACTTACTCTTAGACAAACAATTTTTGTCGGTTGGAAAAAAAAAAGTCCGTTCTTCATTTAATTTAACAATGCTATGTTATTTAAAGTAGACAAAATTAGCGAAGGTTTTTGGGAAAATTTTATTAAGTCCAAACACAATATTTAATGACCCATAAATAGAGAACCAAAAATTTGCACTGGAAAATATTTCACATGCGTGCAAACGAAGCTAGCATGCTAATATGCTAAATCTGGATGAGTTTTGTAGACGTATGTATTGTGTAATGAATTGCATATCATAGGCATCTACAAAACTAATCCTGATTTAGCACAAAAGTAGATCTGGAAACGAGAATCGCGACAAGGTGAGAAGTTTACGCTTCGTACACTGAGAAAAATCCGTTATCCAGACAGTAGTGTATTGTACAAATATACGGAATGCATACATTTCCTACGGAAATCGGTACGGATCATACGTTATATCCATATGGTACATACATACTGACGCTTAGACGTTACATCATGCTACTACAGGATGTCTGATATCCAACAGTCTTCCGTATATTACATACGTTAGCTATATGT
The DNA here is from genome assembly GCF_964235325.1 of Thermobia domestica. NCBI lineage: Eukaryota > Metazoa > Arthropoda > Insecta > Zygentoma > Lepismatidae > Thermobia > Thermobia domestica. The sequence goes on from NC_137465.1 coordinate 42,530,131, forward strand.
TAATACATCTACCTGTATGTGAGATTCTCACCGCTTATAAACACTATTTTCTTTCGTACGAAAAATACGTAAATACGGAACACTTATACAGAAAATATTTATAAAACGTATGTTTTTAGTTATATGTTTGCTGCCGCATGTTACATATGGTTGTACGTTAAATCCAAAAACTATAGGATTTATGCATGTAACCTACATTTTTACGTATCCCACATACGTTTTCTCTTTCTCAGTATGGGCAACATTGGAAGTTTAACACGGGACCGTTTCGAATATGAAATGTATAGCCTATATGATTTATTATTGGTATTTTAATCATCTGATTATTTTAGATAGTGACCAGCATTTTAATTGCTGTTTAGAGAAAAAAAAACTTGTGCTAACAATCATTTATTTTCTTTCCGTTGCAGGTAAGGCACCAAAGAGACGAAATACTTTATTCTAACAAGGGTGTTATTTTTGGTATGTATCAGCAGCTAATTTTGTGTAATATAAATGTATTTTCTGGTTATTTAGCTTTATACAGAAAATAAAGACACATAAAAAAAAACATCCTAAACTAATTACGGTAAATTAAATGAAACCATTTCACAATTATGGAAGTAAAGATTAAAAAAAAAAACATTTGAAAGATAAACATTAAAATTCATTAAATTACATGCATCCATGCTTTCAACGTTCTAGCGTATTTTCGTTAATTTAACGCTAGATGTCCTTGCTGTGTTGGCGTGGTAATTATGTACAAATGTGCTTTTACAATTTGCCAAAAGAGACCATCATATAGTCATTCCGCTGTTTGGTTGTTTTGTTACTTACAAATGAACATTTTTGTCAAATAATGAGATTTGTTTTGTTATAATAATTTTGTTATTTTATTCTATAAATATATTTTGCATATAGTATTTAAATTGCTTGTTTTGGACATAAGTTTCCATTATTCGGTATCAAAAGGTTTCCCGACTTCTGAACCCCTCATCATTATACTTTTAGTATGCGTGCCTTCCATATTTATAGACATCCGGATACCCAAATTCGATTCCCGATGGGAGCTGATATGATTTGAATCCCATTTAAGCGTGTCCAAATCTCATATAACCAGTGCTTCTTTCAGTTAAAATAAAAAAAAATGTTCCGGAGGCGCGCACAGTATTCGGACGGGAAAATATTATTTTCACATGGTTTCAGTATGATTTATTATTATATTACAGACATGTTATTTTAGTCTCCTGCGGGGGGCATTCTCAGAGCTTCGGAGAACAGTGTCCCGCAAAAATATGTCTGGAAGAAACACTGCATATAATTTTGGTGTACAACGGGACGCTAAACTCCAATTAATCAACTAACCAATTGCCCGACTTCTGCATTGAACAAGTTCCGCAGACTGTTGTCAAATGATTCACAGATTTACAACAATATTGTTCTGACCGATTACAGAAAACATAGAACGTTATTCCTTGCTTGGCATAAGTGCCAAATATATTTCGCAAAGCTTTAACGATATCTAAATACCAATGCAAATTCTCTCAGGTGGTAACGAGTTATTTCCGATATACTAGGAAAGCGATGTGCTAGGTGGTAGTCATTTTGTGTTTTAACAACTCATTTTTTACAGTGTACAACAATATTACTTATTAAAGCGACTGTGCATCAAGATGGTCACTTGTCTATTTCTTACTCCAAAAAAAGTCCAATTTTGATCTAACTCCAATTTCTTTTTCAAACAGTGTCTTCTTTGCAGTTGAAATGGATGACTAACAAGAGGGTAAAATAGAATAATCCAATTGTAATTTTGTATATCAGTGGCGAACCCCGAAAATCTGAACATTCTTACCGCAGCTCATATACAATAAAATGTTTACAATCCAGCAGCGTTTCTCAATATTCTACATGTTATATTTTGATATTTTATAACGCTTGCATAAATACTGTCGTTGTAATAATCATGTACCCACTATAAGTTGTAAATTAATCAGTGAAGCTATCAAGACTGAACTCAGAAAATAAATTCTGAAGGGATGTATCTTATTTATTTTTTTAAAGAAAAAACTTGAAACTGACTTATAATACATTTTTATACAGTGTAAATTTGATACTTTTTTTTTTTTTTTGTAGAGTTTCTACAACATCCTCCCTAGATTGACCCTGGGTACTGTAAACCCTGTTTTCTTCCATCCTATGAATAACATATAAGAATTAGCGTTAAAGCAAGGCGTACTTTTCAGTTGTAGTTTCAGGAATTTCAATAATAAAGTATGCTTTTATTATATATTTAGTAGCGATAAACGGGGTAATATGGAAAAATTGCTACTGTTACACACACACACACACACACACACATATATATATATATATATATATATATATATATATATATATATATATATATATATATATATATATATATATTAACAAGGTTGGTGCAAAAAAGGAAAGAAAAGTAAAGAAATACATTGTTAATCAAAATAATCGCAATCTGCTATCACACACTTTTGCTATTGCTTAACCAATGTTGAATCCCGTAACGAAAGAAATCTGTAACCTGCTACACTATGTTGTCTTCAACCGCACGCTTCTCCTCCGAATAATTAGGAAAGATATTCCTTCCCAAGAGGTGATTGAGATGCCAACAGAGATGGAAGTCAGAGCAGAGGCGTTAGCAGAAGATGGTGGCTGAAGAAGGGTTTCATACTGTAATTATGGAGAGTCTGCGTCATTTTTTTGAGCGACACATACGCATGAATTATCGTGAAACGTGAGGACCATTCATGTATGTTTGCGGACCATTTTCCGATGTATTCCATGGAGTTCAAAACTGTAACGAACTCCATTGATGGTTTTACCTCGCCTGAGAAAGACATGATGGATCTCCCACCGTATACCCCATACCTCCAACAATACCTTCTGTGGATGGAGAAGTGATTTAGAAACCGTTCTGGACGCTGATCACCATCTGATTGTTTAGAATTGTCATAACACATTGGTTTTTCATCTGAAGTGGCAATCCGATACAGGAAAGCTTCCCGATTATTCCTTACACACAGAGAACTGCACACATCCAGACGGCGTTTCTTGTTAGACAGGGTCAACTCCTATAGCTCCAACGAGTCCAACTTTTCACCTTATCGATTGCACGAGCCGCTAAACGACTGTGGTATGGTGTATACCTAACTTGTTTGCAATGGCAGTTTCTCGAGGGTCTGCTTTCACGGTGTTCCTAACAGTGGCGGATCTAGAAGGTAAAAACTGGGGGAGCCGGCCAGAACCCAGACTATGATAGGTATATCATAAGTTTACTATAAAGTTTGAAAAAAAAATATAAATAATTGCTTCAATTATTTTTGTCACTCAAAAAACTGGGGGGCCTAGGCTTCCCGGCAGGCGCGGCGGATCCAAGGGTGGGCTATAGGGGCTATAATTCCCCTTGACGATCAGGTATACACTGGATAAAATGGGCTTTAATCCTGCTTTGCAGTGGATAAAGCGGCAAACTATGGTTCAGCCCCCCCCCCTTGATTATATCCTGGATCCGCCACTGCTCCCCGGTCCCGGGCTAGATCCGCCACTGGTTCCTAATGATCTCATATGCACATTTAGTTGGTTGGTGCCCACGTGGATGATCTTTCTATGCTGTGTCACCGGAACGAAATGTGACAAAACGGTGTTCTTGAGGATCTCATACGCACATTTCATTGGTTGCTGCCCACGTGGATGATCTTTCTACGCTGTATCACCGAAACGAAATATGACTAACCAACGGAGAATGATGCGTTCGTTCACGATTCCTGATCTAAGCCCAAATTAGAATTTGGAAAGGAAAACCACTCACAATTGTGTGTTCTCCGTGTTGCATTTTCATACGATCCAGTTCAACAAAATACTGTCTCTTGACTGCCTATAGGAATCCTAGCCTGTTTCATTCGCATAAATTTAATATTATGTACAAGAGTAAAAGTGACAGACTCATCAACGCTCAGACCATACTATACAGCTAAAAACCTGAAATTTGGATAGCAAACTCGTTTTGTCACGAAAATAAGGGATAATAAGAATCAATTTTTGAAATGTATATCCGAAAGGAGGGTTAAAAAAAACAAGGGTTACTATTTTTTCTTCAAAAATAGAGTATCTCACTCAAGGTCCGTTGACCCTGCTACACGAACCTTGATCTTACAGAATCCCTAGAGTTAGGGAGATGAAATGCAGTATAATAACCATTAAAATCAACTGAATATGCGTCATAGCGTTTTCGCAAATTCCTCGTTTAAAAGGAGAAAAATGGGCAATTTAAATAATATTGTATGCTATTTATCTTCTGCATTTACATACAAATGATCTAACACACTAAAAATCTATCCTAAAAATATCAGGGCATTTTTAAGCTACCTTTTTGTATCCAAATGGATACCTAGGCCCAGCACTTGGATACCCAGGCCCAGGAGTTTGGATACCCAGTGCACTTCATAAGTTTTCAAATTACTGGAAGAGTACTTTACAATAAATTAGTTGAATTACTGTAAATTTAAAATTACTTCAATATACTTTGGTTTTGTGAATATATGTATTAGTTTGTATTCTGTGGATAGGTGTAAAATTGGAGAGCTTCATTCTTGAAATTTCAGATATTTATCTTTTCTTCGTTTTGCCTACTCATTGGTCTACCTCGAGATGCTAGCACTTTCATTCTACTCTAATACAGAGAAAGTTAATAGACCGACTAAAGAGGCAGAAAGGTTGAAGCCGAACTCCCACATCGGTAACGATCCAAATGACGTTTGGATTATACACTTTTTGAATAGTCTCTGAGAGAAAATAACAGAAGAAAACAACTTGCTATTTGGATATTTAATTTTTTTAAAATGGAATTTTTACTTATCCTTAGCTTACAATACTGTTTTGGTTCGTTACAATTAAGACTCATTATTTCTGATAAAATATTGAGAATAGAACATTTACAACACTTTTGGGGAATACTTTGCGTTGCGACGATAGCCACTTAGATCAAAAACGGCGAGATGTAGAGCAAGAAGGAGCTGCTGATACAGAGTGTAGACGCCGATGGGTTTTTAGTGAAAATTTCTCACGCCGAATGATTAATGTAGCAACGGGAAGTCAAAGCCAGGATTGTCGTCTGTCGTCTATAAGGTAGGTTCACGTGTTAGAACATAGTTGAGGCTAAGCTAACCTATCTATTGAAGAGGAGGTTGTTGTAAATAGGAGGGAACTAGAGTGACAGAATTAGTTATGCTTGCCATGTTTGTTTTGTTTGCTGCTTGTATTGAGTACATTGACTATGCACATCCTACATAATTTTGAAGCTGTTATTTTAGAGGCCGTTGAGACTAGCTTTCAGCTATTCCTAAGCTACACTCGTGCATTCGCAGTTTGGTTCGTTTTCCAGAGATTCCCAATTCTCATTATCGCCCAATTCCAGTCTTCTCAAAGATTATTCTCTTTAACCTTAATTGTTTTATCCTGGCCTAACATTTCATGGAAACCAAACAGCGTGACTGTTATAGGTAATATCGGTAATTGAGATTTGTTCAGGCAAATTTTCTGACATAATTAATAGAAGGCAGAAACTTGTAAGAAAGTGGGATTGTCCATTAAGTATAAAGCGCTATTTTTAACAATTTTGACCCAACTTGTTCCGCAGTTAGCTTCAGTGGCGGATTTACACCGGCGGGGAAAGGGCTGAGCTCCTCCGAAATTTTAGGATTTCTATAGAGAACGAATCAAATGTTACTCATAACCTTCAAACCCCTCCCCTTAAAATTTTGAGATTTTTAAACACAGAGTATTCTTAAGAGAATCCCCTACTAAAATATTTTTCTAAAAATTTGTCGCTGGTTACCTTTGTGCCCCTCCTATTTTTTCTCTGATTCCCAGATATTAAAACCTCCAATATTTAGAATATAATCACTATGTATTTTTCTATTTTTCTTCAGCACCAGGTTTCTTAAATATTGCCAGAAAATTTTCTTTTTTCTTTGGGAATTTTACGATCAAGGAGATGCTACGAAATGTCGACAGTTAAATTGTTAAAAAGAATCCCCTATGTTACAAAGAATAACAAAATGTAAACCTTTCTCATGCTCTGTAGCGTTACATAATTAATGGACTGTCCTAATAGTATCTAATGCCGAAATCTCCAATACACTGCATGCATTCTATTTTCATAGGAAAAGTAGGGCTACATGCAATGCTCCTGTTAATGGTGATGTGTTGAATCGGAAATGAAACGGTTAGCAGAAGTCTGACAAATACGCCATTTTATATGTCATTATTTCAAAAGTGTACATTACACAAAAATGCACTTTAAAAACTTTGTGCGTTTGAATTTTGCTGTGTGTGTCAAGGGTCCTTTAGTTCCTGGATAGCCAGTAGGAAGGGCGCCCATGTTGTGGTTTCCGAGGGGGGTCAAGTGTAAGCGACGTTTCAAATATAGTTTCAAATTTTGCTGTAACTAATGTAAAAATTCTATTGGGTTTTCAATATTCCCAAGTACAATTTCCTCTTAGGGAGGGCCAGCGCCCCACCTTTCCCCCCTGATGGGCACCCTTGCCCAGTAGCAATTTCTTAAAGAATGCACTGATAAATATCTGTTGCAATGGGGAACTGTTTTTCAGGTCCTAGTATCCGAACAATCGCACCTTTTATATTTCACCTAGTTCCCCAAAAATCCAAAAGATGGTAATAAGAGAAAATATTAATTTATGTAATGAAATGTGTGTTGTCAGTTACTAGAATTGACAGTTACTTTTGCAGTCTTTTACAAATTTGAAATGTTTTGTTTTGTGAGGCACGGTGAATAGGATTGTGTAATTTTAAAATCAGTAATTATATTATAATTATAATTACATGCAAAAAAAGATTTTTTAAATGACGTATAAATGCGTAAAATATCTAAAATATTTTTAAGTACGTAAAACATTAATTCAATTCTTCACATTTAAATAAACCGTTGGCTATTTCCAAATTTGTGTGAGCTTTCGCTAAATATTTCAGTTATGATAAGCTGCCACATTTTCATAAAGTAGTCTTGCCTGGATAAACAACAAATTAGCATTACTATTTGCGCGCATGACTATGTTTTAAAAAAATATTTTATAATTTACGTATTAAATTATCAGTAGTCAACAAAAGTTTAGGATTGAGAAGCTTAACAAGATGAGTGATGATTGTACACAGGGCTGGATTTAGGGGGGTGCACCGGAGCACGCGCACCCCCGCCCCCTCCGTTCTGAATAGACACTATCTAAAGTGAGAAACTGGCAGTGGAAATAGCAATACTTTCCTAAAATTTCATGTCATGTTTCCGTTTCGGGCTTAAAAGAAAGCGGTTTTGCTAAACACAATAGTTTAAGTCAGTTCCTCATACACATCACAGATGCCTAAAGGTATTTAAAAAAAATTAAATTTGATTCAAATGTACTGATAGTTATTGGTGCACCCCCCCTCCTCAGAAAATCCTGGATCCGGTCCTGATTGAACACTACAGTACAATGCAACAGCGCATGCCTTTGATGTTAATCTGGATTCGCAGTTGCCGCATCTAGACAGCTTTCTACACTCACAAAAACTCAGTCCACTTTACTTTTGCTGTCGGCTGTTTAGGTGGTTTCAAAATCTCGATGCTTTGTCCGCTCTGCAGTCTGCAACGTGGTAAAACAATAAGAAATATTAGGTACACGATAAATATGTTCTTTTCCATACCATTATTATATTAAACTATGGAAGTTTAAACTTCGCGTAAGTTGATGCAACTAAAAAGTTCGAAGAAATTGTATTTTGTGTTCTGCTTTTCATTGTGTTCTACTTTTGAACTGTTTCAATTCCATCATCATACCAGATCAGCAACCCCTTGATTGGTTTGATGCAACTTTCCACCCTTCCCTATCCTGGGCTAGACTTTGATTTGTTTGTAACTTTTCTTTTTTATATCTTGTATCATTCGATCCTTGCATTTCAATCGCGACCTTCTATGTATTTTTCCTTCTGCAGTTCCCCCCGTACCTACAAACTTTCTCCATATCTCATAGTGTGTCCAACCATCCTATCTCGTCTTTTCGAAATATTCTTCAATATTGTCCTTCTTCCTCCTATCATTTCCCATACTCTCTCATTTGACACCTTGTTCGTCCATCAAATTTTCATCATTCTTCTATAGCACTTCATTTCAAAGGCTTCCATTCTTTGTTTCTCCTCTCTTAGTGTTTATGTTTCACGTCTATAGAGTGCCACACTTCACACATATGCTTTCATCAACATTTTCTTTAGTTCTATGCCGATGCTTGCTGCTAGAAGCTTCTGTTTTGTCTTCAAATGCCTTTTTCGCCGGAGCTATTCTGGATCTTACATCTTGTTTGTACTTGTCATCGCTCGCTGTTTTACTCTCTTAAATAACAGAATTCTTTCATTTCTTTTACACCAGACTATCTTCTATTTTGATCTTCATTTCCCTTTGTCCTTCGTTTCTTTTATTTCTTCTTCAATGTAGAGATTAAACAAAATTGGTGACAATGAACATCCTTGTCTAACTTCTTTCTGAATTGCTCCTTCTCCTCTCTCTTCTTCTACCTAAATTACTGTCTTCTGTTCTTTGTACACGTTATATATTATTCTTCACTCCTTATGGTTTATTTCTACTTCATTCAGAAGTTTGAACATTTTATTCTATTCTACATTATCAAAGACTTTTCCCAGGTCCACAAATGCTACGTAAGTTGGTCTTCCCACTAGAATTCTCTCTTCTAACAATCCTCTTAATGCAAATATTGCTTCCCTAATTCCCGTTTTCTTTCTGAATCCAACTGATCATCTGCTACTACTTCTGTCTTGGATTCCAGTCTTATCTTTATCAAGATTTTTAAAGCATGTGTAAGCAGGCTTATCGGACTGTAATTCTAACATTTTTCAGCACTTACAATTTTTGGTATTGCCACTATCTTGCTGATCTGGAAGTCTGTAGGCACCTGTCCTTCTTCATAAATGTTGTTAATTAATGTATACAATATGTTCTGAGTTTCCTTTCCCTCACTCTGTATTATTTCTGCTGGTATTTCATCTGCGCCTAGAGTATGGGGTCTTCTCTTGTTTCTTCTACTACTTCCTAAATGTTTTGTAATTTTTTTTTAATTGCTTGTCGCTTCCGTAGAGCCTTTCTAAATATTTCTTCCACGTTTTCACCGTATCTCCAGCTTCAGTCATGAGTCTGCTTTCTTTATCTTTTAGTGCATTTGGTCTCTGTGGTTTAAAGTTCCCCTTAATCTTCTTGTAAACCACATTTGCACTTTCTATATCTTCTTGTTCTTGCATATTCTTGTTATTTTACCCTCTCCTTCTTGGCAAGTCTACATTTACAGATGATCTGATTTCTTTTCATTTTTACTGTGTCCTAGCCTCATTGTTTTCTTAATTTCTTTGGTGATCCATTCTTTTCTTGCTATCATTTCTTCGTGACCTAAAACTTTCTTTCCGGTAGTAAACACTACAGTTTTTATAAATGACAATTTCTTGTTAATTTCTTCTTTCGTTGGTTCTTGTGTTACCTACTGTTTTTCTTACATGACTCTATTGAATTTCTTTGTTCTTTAGCTTACCTGTATCAAGTCAATCCTCCATTTTCTTCTTTGTTATTACCTTTTGAAATTTCAACTCACTCTCCATAATGTCTAAATTGTGGTCACTGTCCACATCTACTCCTGGGTAACTTCCACAGTTCTTAATATGGTTTCTGTATCTTTATTTAACAACTACATAATTTATTTGGTACTTCTGTAAATCTCCTGGCTTTTCCCACAATTATAAATCCTGCTTTTATGTTTCTTGAACAAAGTATTTGCTACTACTAGCTTGTTTTTCGTGCAACATTCAATCAGTCTTTCTCTTCTTTTGCTGCACTTCCTAGTCCATATTTTTCTACTGTTTTTCCTCTAGCGCCTTCTCCTACAATGCATTACAACATTCTACCAGAATAAGATTTTTTCTTTTACGTCTTTCATGACATTTTCAATAGCTTCATAATTTTCTCTACTTCTTCATCATCGTTTTAAAAATTCGTTTTTTACATCTGTGTAAAAAAATAATTTTCTACGTGATGTAAATTACCTGTGATTTACGTAAAAAACGTAACGAATAATTTACCTTGCCAACCCTGACAGCGAAATTCAGAGAGGTGCGAAATTAGGCATACTCTCCCCTTAACCAGGAATACCGTTTATACAAGAGTTGCCATTTTTTTCTGTTTATTTATTTATCAACATTTTAATATCACACATGTACCTGTCAAACATTGACATGTCAAACATCATCATTTTATTGCGAAAGATTGATCTCTGTCAAAAATTTTCAATTGTGGTGTTAACCGTATCTTTGGGGAATACGTTAACGAAAACTATATAGATAATATGTCGAACAAAATAGATCTTCGCAGTTATATTGATCTGAATTTGTATGTTGTATTTAAACCAGACATATTAATCAATTAACCTTCAAAAAAAAAAAAATAGTCGAATAACGATTGCTGTAACTTTGTAATTTAATTAAATTAGATAGTTACATTTTGATTTATGCATCTTCCAATATTACGACCTAAAAACGCAGTCCATGAAGTGAAGCGTAAAATTCAAACACACAAGTTGTGAAAATAGCCTGTATCTACATTTATTTGTACACACACACACACACACACACACATATATATATATATATATATATAATAAACAGGCTAGACTAGAGTTCGTAACTTCGACCGTATTTAATTGAGAGTGTCGTTGCTATATTTAATGGCCTGGAAAGACTACCTTGTATATGGAATTCAGTTCATAAATCCATCGTGGAAGTGGATGTTAAAAGAAGGAATAAGAGCACGACAAAACATGTGTAATAGCTCTGAGAGATTTTTTTATGGTCTGTAACAGAGCCAGACTTCAACCACAACTGTTGTTTATAGGAATTAGTAATCTGACAGTGTGATACATTTCTAGTGCTGCTTTCTCGACTGCTATAAAAACAGAGTGAGTTATATAGAATCAATGATAATGGTACAATTTGGACTTTTTTTTTCATGTTTTAACTTCCTGATGGACTAACTCAAACATACACAGATACTCGTACAGTCTCTGTTTCACACACATACTCACATATGTCCCGCAGACGATATATGAGAACCGTATAATGGCAGAGAACTCAAGAGTTTACTACCTTTGTATGACACTCTTCAGCAGGCTTGTTACAAAGTATATGTTTTATAACCCCAAAAGCTGAAGTTTCACTGATTTTTTCCCCTTTCTTGCAGATCACAATCCTTTCTTAACGTTTGTTATTTTCCAATGTTAAGACTGGAACCGTATAAATAATATAACGGTGGCGGTTTTAGTTCACATAAGAAGAGTAATATGTGTCTGTTAAAAGAGTTATTATGGTGTTTAAACTGTCAAAGCACCTCAATAAATGGGGGCTTTTATATCTCTTTAAATATACACTTTATTTAGTTTACTCGTATTGAAGTAAACTCAAATGTTAATTCTGAAATCGCCTGAGATGTATAGAATAAGCTAAAAAGAGTAGCCTATAGAGAAAGCAGAACTTTAATGGCATATTAATTACTTTTAATACTCATGATAATTATGTCCTCGTTTCGTTCTATTGTAGATTTACGAATAGAATTGAAACAATGATTGGCAGTGGTATTGTCGTTTCGTCAGTGTTAAATAACAAAAATGTGTAACTCGAAAACAAAGAGCTAGAGCACTTGGGTCAAGATTTTGGTCTAGGTCATTTTGCTCAGGGTGCTTATCTTATTTCTTAGACCTGTCTGATCCAGTTACCCAGACAAAGTGACAGGAACAAACCTGGTGACACAGACGGACCCATGTAACCCAGACAGAGCCGATAACGCGAACAAACTCGGTAGCAACCGAAAAATGAAATGAAATCTTTGAGTTTTACGTCCCACGATTATGCCGGTTAGGCTAAAGGAGACGGTGGTGATGATTAATGAATGAAATGGTGGAATGAAGAAAGTGGGAGGAAACGGGAGAACCCCGAGTAAACCCACGCACACGGTGTTTGTCCACCACAAAGTTCACTTGGCGGGGACTGGGATCGAACCCGGGACCCCAAGCACCAGAGGTGAACGCTCTACCACTGAGCCACCGCGGCCCCTCGGTAGCAACCGAAATTATACCAGTTCATTAGCATTATGAGACAACTTTATAGGGAGTGCTGATGTCCAATATACACGTATTTACATGTTAGATTCCCGATGTGATTTTATTTCTTAATTGCGACAATTGTTGCACACGAGACGAGGAATAAAGTTTTCTTGTCCCGTTTTGTAAATTTATGTACAAAATTTATATTCTGATTTGTTTCTCAATTTCATGGAGAAATTAGTAGAATCCTTCCGCGTCACTCGAAATCCACGAAGTAAGTGAGATAACATTTAAACCATGTTTATTATTGTAGTATATTGCGTAATTACTTGTGCATCTTTAAATGTTGATACAGTAAATGTTCGTCATTGTGGTCGTACAATCACTTCATTGATTTATAGTCTTTATACTGTGAATCATGTGACGCTAAAGCACTGTTTGAGATCTAAATTTCTAGTTGAAGTAGTGTTGTTCACGAAACTTATGGGTTTACACGGGTTATCAAGTCTGGGGACTCACAGATCACAGAATGCCTTCTGGATCCAAAGTTGGTCAAAAGCGAGATTTGAACGCTATACTTCTGGGTGACGAGCCAATTAAGTTTCACATATTCAATCCTTTTCCGTATCTAACACCGACTATGAACTTCGATTTAACATGAGCGCTATCCATTATGCAGGGTGTACGTTAATTTACCGACAAACTGAAGGATATTATAGATATTAAATTAAGCAAAAAAAAAAAAAAAAAAAAAGTGTAACTAACATGGGTTGAAAACGGCACCGTTTTACTGCATCGTGAGAGATGTTCAAAGTGCGTCAAAGGCGCTGATATAATGCAGAATATCTGACGAATACGCAAAGATATCGCTGATGGGTTAAGAGGTTTACTCAGAAAGTCGCACCCGATAAATGCAATGGCATACAGATGGGAGCGGAGCGGTCAACGTACAAGAGGGATCACTACAGTCAGTCGGAGAATCCATTCATGCATAACTCATTTGTAAAGATGTTCATATCTTAGCCATCGGTCCACTCGCATCTTTGTCAGGTGCGACTTTCTGTGTAAACCTTTTGACCGAACAGCGATATCTTTCCGCATTCGTCAGATATTTGGGATTATATCAGCGCCTTTGACACTTTTTTTTAACACTTCTGACGGTGCAGTAAAATCAGTGCCGCCTTTGACCCATATTCAAATGACTTTTTTTTTTTGCTTAATTTAATGTCTATCATGCCTCTTTCAGTTTGCCGGCGCATTAAGAGCCTGACATACCAAAAATAATACAAAATTTACCATTTTTGTTTTGCTTGTTGTTCATAAGTGAGAGGAGATATTGAAGTGCAACTTACTACAATCATACATAATGTTATTCTACAACTGAAAATATGTACCTGAAGAATTTTCAATGTTGCCATCCATAGAAATTACAGTATTGCCAGAACTACGTTTCCCCCAAAAGTTAAGGTAACGACTAGAGGAACGAACTCAACTGCATGTGGTTACGTATCATGTTGTCTTGGAATCCTGTGAACTACTTTTTAAATAATAGTTGTATTTAGTTTGTAATAATCAAAAGAATTTTAACTAACATACAGTTATTAAAATTAAATTATAATGCTATTTAAAAAGTAGTTCACAGGATACCAAAATAGCATGATGTGTAATCAAATGCAGTTGAGTTTGTTACTCTAGTTTCTGCCTAAACCAGCGTTTCCCAACCGGTGTGCCGTGAATGGGCCGCTGGTGTGCCGCGAGGAATCGAAACAAAATTATTAATTTTATAGAAATCAAATTGTAAAACGTAGAGAAAAATGTATATTTGCATTTCACATTACTATGAACCTCTACTATGAATCTACAATTTTAACTTTCATACCGTGTTACTGCTCTGTACATTTCTAATGTTGAAAAAAGTATTTGTTGTCATTGTTATGACCATTATTGCTTCTTTATTGTTGCAGACTATTTCGCAACTTGAAAATTTAAAATATCATTCAATCCTTTCGACAAATTGCCTACATTTGTTTTTTAAAAGTAAAAGAGATTAGTTTGTTCGTTCGTTATTTAGTGATCTTTCTTCTTAGTAAAAGGTTGGATACAGTTTTTAAAAAGAAAGCGTATTTTTTTAGAAACCTGAGTCCAATATTTCATTGCAATTGTTTTCTATTTTTAAATTAGAATGAAAAATAAGCATAATGATTTACCACGGGGAAAAACCAGTGTTCGAGCTTTCTTCTCTGTGAGAAGATCAATAATCACAGAAAAAACACCACTGTATTTTATATTTACAAATAATATCTATAAGTGTGCCGCGAGAATCCAAGTAACACCCATAGTGTGCCACAAGTTGAAAAAGGTTGGGAAACGCTGGCCTAAATTTAGATTTTGGGGGAAACGTTATTCTGGCAACACTGTAATTTCTATGGATGATAACCCGAAAATTCTTGAGATTTATATTTTCTGTTGTAGAATAAAGCTATCTATGATTGTGGAAAGTTGCATTTCATTATCTCCTTTCACTTATGAAAAACAAACAAAAGAAAATTGGTAAATGTTGTATTATTTTTAGTATGTTAGGCTCTTAACGTACCACTTTGTGGGACTACAATCTTATGTAGTTCTAGATTATTAATATACGTAAGAAATAAATTACAATTTTAGTATTTTCTATGCGCATGAAGCTTCCATCGATATTGCTATATGAACGTATATGTCGTTTACATTGAACAATTAAATTAAAATCACACACACACACTTCATACACTAGAAGTACATAATGAAAGGTGTTTATGCCACATGTTAAATCGAAGTTTTTAATTCATACGAGCTGTATTCCCTCCTACTTTATCATAAGAAAGAGACATAAAGTATAGGGAAATCTATTATTCTGTCTCACGTTGCTCCAAATCTAAGTTACAACAACCATTCTTTAATTATATTTAGTATAGTGACTTTTTAACACCTCACAATCAACCTGACAGTTGTAGACGTCAAAAAACCAGAAATAATTTCCTTGTTAGCTCCTTTCTCAAGGGCTTCTTTCTTTTATAATCAGTAGAAACCACACAACACCTCAATTATTGGAAAAGACGGTGTTCATAAGGGTGGGAAAAAGAAAGAGATATATTCTTTTGTCTTACTAATAAGGCATTTTCTTGTCTGAAAAAAGAAAAGAAAAATAATTCTTTATTTAGACGAAGCCCTACAAGCTTTTTTTTGTAATTATCTCTAAGTTTCCACTTAGTGGACGTCGCCATCTTAAAATATACACTGATCTTTCATCTGGACAGCTCAAGGCCACACACACGCAGCCTTAACTTACTCACCTTTTAACGAGACAAAAGTTTTTGGGAGACTTTTCCAGTTGTTGGAAGCGCTTGCTCGCTCGCTACCTGCCATGCGTGGTAATCAACGGAAAGGTAAAAACGACCTTGTCCCCTGATTAAGAAACGACTAAATTTCTTTTGTCGAGTGATAAGTTATGTGCTGATAGAGCGTCCTGTTTCTTACGTTCTTTGCCGTGTTTCTTTCTTCTTTTTCAGGGGTTGCCAGATGTAATGTTTTTTTGTGGAATCCGGAGGAAACTAATGAATCACTGTAGGCCTTTTTCATCAAATAATATTCTACAATACTTTTAGCCTTTAAAGGAAAAATTTTGTCCATCTGAAGGTGCGACATATGTCAATCGATAGATCTAATTAAGCAGAACATAATGATATGTGGTCAATCCTGCTGTCGCAGGTACGAATCCTGCTCAGGGCAGCTATGGATGTTGTCTACTGGATGGGACCGCGGTGGCTCAGTAGTAGAGCACTCTTTTGTGGCCAGTTGGGTCCCCGGTTCTATCTCAGCTCCCGCAAAGTAGACTTCGTAGTGGATAAATATAGTGTGCGTGAGTTTTTTTTCCCACTTTTGTCATTCGACCATTGTTATTTAAGCCACCATCACCAGTTCTGGTTTCAACATTTAATCGCCTTAAAACAAAAGTGGTAATGGATAGCGGCAAGTGTTTTTCTTGCAATCGATTCAATGTCTCAAGACAGCACGCCGTTACAACCTGCAACACTACAAGAACGGGAAGTAGTTGAAATTTACTACTTCCGGTTTCAGTATTGATTTTCATAGAACATAATCGGTAAGAGATGTCTTTTTTTGCAAGCGTCCCCGAAAAATAGGTTCTATCTCCTCCGTTAACACTCTATTCAAACCGGAAGTGGTTCAAATTAACTATTTCCGGTTTCAACATTTATCGTCATAGGAAAGATGGTATTAGATGGCGACAAGTGGTTTTCTGCAATCGATATAGGGTACTAAGAGAAGATACAGCCATTAAAACCCGCAACACTCTGCCAAAACCAGAAGTGATTGAAATTTATTACTGCTTCAGTTTCAATACTGATTTCCATTCAGCAAGTACGATAAGAGATATCAAGATGCAGTCTTTTGAAATCGATTCATCTTCCCAAGAATAGGTTCTATATCCTTAACCCTCTATTCAATCCAGAAGTGGTTAAAGCTAAACCATTTCCGGTTTCAACCTTTATTTATCGCCACAGAACAAAAATAATAAACCAAGCAAGTAGTGACTTTTTGATACGAATTCAGCATCCGAGGAACTGGTTCTATCTTTGACTTTATTAATTTATTGCAACTAATAGTTACAGATGTACTACTTCAAGTTTGAGTATTGGATTCCCATAGTTCGGACGTCTATTGTAGTTTCACACTGTAAAACGAAAGTCACTTTTTCTTTTTTTAAGAAATGTAACTGTTTTTACATGTACCAAAAGATGCAAATAAAGAATAATGTACACGTACATCCATCAAACTCGATTTTAATTTGCTTTCTACTTTTTTTTCCCGCTTCACCACTGAGCCAATATACTGTGCGCTGGGAGAGCATCGGACGCTTTATAGTAGTTAACAAGAGAAGTTCGGTAGAAAGCTATTTGGAGAAACTAAGTTTGCCATTTTAAAAGACCCATTCATGTTGATTAGAACAAGCTAATAAAATTCCTGTACGGTTGAGAACTTTTCGAGAGATTCAACGTTAAATGCACGATTTGTACAACCATTTGATGTTTTTGGACTCCGACCAATCAAAGATTATGGCAGCAAATTTGTAGATAGAATTAAACTTCATCTTGATGTTATGATGTAATAACAAAACAATCAAATGAAGTTCGTGTCCATGCTAATGAATCAGTTCCGATCATCGCGATACATTGGATTGTTTCAGTTTGCTTTCCATAAGGCAGGTTACCGAACGAATTATATACCTTTTGAATTACCTGTCGAATTTGGTTTTTGCTTTGGTTATGCGAACTGTTCACTTGACGGATGCAACGCAGTTGCACATATAAAATATTCATGGTGCAAGGAAGTCTTTTGCCTGCGTCATTTCTTCATAGAATAGAACAACAGTGCTCAACTTTCACCTCTATCCTATCACTATTGTGAACAGTGTAATGACTAATTTTAAACTCGTTAGTTATTGTAAAACAGTTTTTTCTGTTACCTCCGATTATTTCAATTCGTATGTCAATATTCGTTAGTTGTACTTAACGCGTTTAAGAGGCCTCATCCCGGTGAAATTAAAATACCGCTAATTTTACAGTAATTATGTGATATCTTCAAATAGATAAAAGATAATCGAAATGTGGAACAAGAGCGCCCTACACAATATTATTTTGCGTAAGGTACCGTTATCACAAGTCACCTAGTGGCTTTTCGTTTTCTGCTGTTTAGAAACGCGAAAATAAATGTCAATTTTCAAAATGACTCGAAATCGAAAGCAGATAAGTGAATCGTGATAACGGTATCTCATGTAAAATGATATTGTCTAGGGCGCTCTTGTTTCACATTTCGATTATCTTTTATCTATTTGAAGATATCACATAATTACTGTAAAATTAGCGGTATTTTAATTTTCGCCGGGATGAGGCCTCTTAAATGCGCATATACCATTTTTTTCATATAAACTTCCAAGTTGAATCTATTGAACAGTTCTCAATCGTACAGAATTTTTATTAGCTTGTTGTAATCAGCATGAAATGGTCCTCCAAATGCCATGCTTAGTTTCGCTGCAGACGAGTGTTTTCTCCCGGGGGCAGAGGGCTAACTTGAATTGACCCTACATTCTTCACTGCGTATTTCTTGAACGCAGGGCCGGCCCTGCGCAATTTGCCGCCTCTGTAATGGCATCATTTACAGCCTCTCTTTCTCCTGAAAGAACAAATCTTAAAAGCCACGATTTTAAGCAAAGATGTACGCAGGAATTTATTTCGGGAGGGGTCTAAAGCATTTCGGGGGGATCAAAATATAATTTGAGGCTAAATTATATGAAAATTTCTAAAATTGCCCCTAAAAGTAGACTACATTTACAAAAAAGTCGAGATTTCGGGGGGGGGGGGTTCCAGACCCCCAGGACCCACCCCCTGCGTACGCCCCTGATTTTAAGTATGCTACCCGATCATGAACAACGAAGTGAAGCTAAAGAACACTGCCAATCTCTTTGTCTTTTTTTATTATTATTATTTTATTTCTTTAAATAAGAATCTACAATGTTAGTGAAATATAAAGCAAACACACCTGCAGAGTAAAGATGGTAATCCTTTTTATAGAATTCAATATGGAGCTTCAATCTCAATACTAGGGGGCACCCAAAAGAAACCGGATTGAAAGAGCGCTGCCGTTCCTACGCGTAGTAGAGTTCTCCTGCTAGGTGGGTCTTGTAGAGACCTTCCCAGATCAGTTGGCCAAGTGACGTTTGCGTAGGAGGTTAACGTTTGATCGTACTATTGTTTTTCTCAACTATTCTCGTTTGACGCCTGCGAAATCGTTATGGCAGATTCCAAGGAACGAGGAGTGTGTTTGCTTCCTGCTTGGAAAATCGGAAGCGAAAACTTACCAAATGCTTCAACAGGCTTTCAAGAAGGATGCTATGAACCGCACACAATTTTATGAGTGGTTTGGGCGCTTTAAGTGTGGTGAGATGATTGTTGAAGATCATGCTCGTTCTGAGTGCTCTTCATCATTTCGAAACTACGAAAACATCGAACAAATCTGCCCCAAAATCAGCGAGGATAGTCGTTTCATGATCGATGATATTTCAAAACAGGCAGGAGTGAGTTGGAGCTCGTGCCAGCGTGAAGTTTTGCAAATGAGACATGTTGCCGCTAAGTTTGTTTCTCGCCTGCTCACACAGGATCAACAGGATCAAATCATTCGTCTGAATTTGAGCCAGGACTTGAGAAATCAGATTGAAAGTGTTCCACACTATTGGACCAACATGATGACATTTCCGAGAATTAAACAAAATCTAAAAGGAAAATGTTTTGATGGTGTAGAGGCTGTAAAAAGAACTTCGCAGTGCGCATTGGACGATATAAAAGTTCCAGAGTTCCAGAGGTGCTTCAAAAAGTGGGAAAGAAGATGGGAGAAATGAATCACATTTAATGGAGAGTACTTTGAAGGATACTGAAAGAATTTTGTAAAAAATGTAATAAATTATTTTTTTAGAACGAAAGTCCGGTTTCTTTTGGGTCCTCCCTCATATATCAGTTTGCAATTCGTGCAACTAGCTTTTTTATCTTTATTCCTTGGTTTTCCTTCTACATCTGTTTAACAACTTGAATGATAAGGAACTTGCTTGTGACAAAAACACGACTAATTTTCATATCAAAACAGTGATAACTAACTAAATGGACCAGGTGTTCGCTACTGTTCGAGAATTGAGTTCTTGATTACAATCAAGCAATTTATGCTGGGATTTGTTTGACCATTTGCTTTACGAGTGTCCATGTGATCTTAAACTAATGTGACCTAAACATGGTTTATGAATATAGTGTACAAATAGAAGGTCAGCCAAGAAAATTTAACTACCATCATCATGAAAATTGTATTCAACAAGAAATATTTATTTCAGATAATAGAGTTATGACAGATTTTGCCACCCCATGCAAATGCATGTATTTATTGCACATATGGTAGAGCCGGCCCTGCTTAAACATATGTATACATACAAACAACTGAGAGTTTGCAAGAACTGAGTACCCCCCCCCGCCCCCACCTACAGATCTAATCTGCTGCGAACTGTAGGTACAATTGCTAATTTACGAATAAAATAGACTTCACATTGAAAATAATAATCCATTTGTCTGGCAACCCTGTTCTTATATGTGCTTTCTTTTCCTCAGAAATATTCTACCCTTGTATTCTCACCAAGAAAATTAAATACAAAAAAGAAAAAAGTGTAAATTGGTTGGTTGATTGATAAAAAGCAGCAAGAGCGTCTTAATCTTTGACAAGTGTTTGTTTAGTTTGAATGAATCAGTGAGCAGCTTCTTTATGCCTCGTGCCTTCACTTTGATGCATGTGGACAACTGCTTTCTCATAAATGATTGTCACATGTTATTCTCGCAGTGTGACATGGCGACCGCCTAGGTTATCGTATAAATTTTCCTAAACCTTCTGCATTATTTATTAACATTCTGATTCTCTTAAAGTTTTGAATATAAAGCAAGTACAAAAAATTTCTTAGATTTTAACATTTAGTTTTCTATTAATATTATTCAAAGGACTAGAAATAATCTGATTAACGCCCATGTTCGTAGTCGAAGTGAATAGAAATGGGACTTGAAACTACCCTCTCTTTGTTCATAATGTAGGTCCTACATGGTTCCTAATTACAAACGCTATTAGATCCGAGTATTTTGCTATGATCAAGGGTACCACAAGGAGGTCACGATGCAAATTGCGTCATTTAGGGGAGAAAAGAACACATTTACGAGCCTGGCTTATTAATAAAAATACAAAATTTATCATTTTTCTTTTGCTTGGTTTTCATAAGGGAACGGAAATAGTGAAATGCAACTTATCACAATCATAGATAATGTTATTCTACAACAGAAAATATGAACCTGAAGAATTTTCAGTGTTGTCATTTATAGAAATTATAGTGTTGCCAGAATAACATTCCTCCCAAAATGTAAGTTAAGGCAGCGACTAGAAGAACGAACTCAACCGTATTTGATTACGTATCATGTTGTTTTGGTATCCTGTGAACTACCTTTTAAATAATAGTTGTATTTAATTTATAATAAACAAAACAGTTTTAACCTACAGTTATTAAAATTAAATAATATTGTTATATAAAAAAAATAGTTCACAGGATACCAAAACAACATGATACGTAATCAAATGCAGGTCGGCAATCTTGTAATAATTTCAATGGGTGTTAACACTGAAAATTCTTGGGGTTCATATTTTCTGTTGTACAGTAACGTTATCTATAATTGTGGTGGATTTCGTTTCATTATCTCCTTTCACCTATGAAAAGCAAAAGAATGGTAAATTTCATATTAATTTTAGTAAATTACGCTCTTAAACTACTTAGTAACTTAAAACTTAAAAAAAAAAAAAAAAAAAAAAAAAACTTACCATTTATGCCAGAACAGTTTTAATCAAGGCTACACTATGAGGGAGATATACCAGAACATTTTAGATAAATAGTGCAGTGTAAAGGGGGTATATTTATACCAGAATACTTTAATCAAGGCTGCATTATGAAGGGGTATTTTATAACGGAACACTTAATAAAAACTAGTGTGTGCTGAGGTTATATTTTATACCGAAATATTTTTAATTAGGCTTGCATTGTAAGGAGGTTGTGTTTTATATCAGAACAACTTCAACCAAGGTTGCTCTATGAGGAGGTATAAATTATACGAAAACATTTTAAATAAAGACTGCAGTATGATGTGGATATATTTACACCAGAACATTTTAACAAAGACTGCCGTCATACTGTTATATTTCATGCCTGGATACTTTGAATCAAGGTTGCATTATGAGGGGGTATATACTAGGATATTTTAAATCAATGCTAGACTATGAAGGGTGGTATAATTTATACTATAAACACTTTTAATGAAAGCTGCACTTGAGGCAGTTATATTTTATACAAGAACACTTTTAATAAAGGCTAACTGAGAAAGGATATTGAATATCGTAACCATTAAGAAACCATAAGAACAGATATTACTTAGCGCATACAAATACAGTCTTATCATCTTTTAAATCCTGTTTGTCAGGAAGTAGTTGTTTCATTTTAAGCAAATTAATAGTTTATGAAAAAAAGAAAGTCATGTCACCTAGATTATTTATCGGATGACTCATATTGCAATTTGAAATTTTAAAAAGTATGTAACTGCTCCTAGGAGGTGAACATGTATTTTTTGAGTTTAAAATATTACTTGGTCCCTCTTAAATAGAAGATTGATGGGTGTCAAAACGTACGATATTTTTTCCCACGAATATCAGTTGCTTCAGAAATAATTGGATTGAAAACTTTTAGTTGGTCTTAGTGCAGCAGCAACATTTCAGATTTTCCAGAAAGTGCGGGCAAGATGCTCCACCGTCACCAGTATATTAGTTAGTATACAATTGATCAAAAGGTATATATTTCTCAAACTCAGGGGAGACAATCTCACGGCTAAGAGCAGCCAGCACATAAACAACTGTTTGCTTTTCACCTGATGATTACTTTTATATAATATGTGTGTGTCTTATAGTTTCTTCTTATATTTCGGGACATATAGCCTAATTTTATCAGAGGACTCCCTAGCTCTGATAACGATGAGCCATATCCACACATGGATAAAGGTGATATGATGTTCATTTGCGAATAATAATAATAATAAAAAGTTTCTCTTAAAATAAACAATAATCTTTCACGGGTGTGAAAGATCACGAATGTCTTGTTTCTTCCCGCATCCTAATCGGAATTGTTATGCTGTCCATTCATTTTGATAGACATTTCCTCCTAAACAAAATCAATGTTCGTGGCAGCTGTTATTAAGTCTTGATCTTGCGTTGCGTGAGTTTAAGCCTCCGTGACATTTGTTCAACTTAATCACACAGGATTTCTCTCCTGTTTTACTTAGACTGTATATGTGTGCTTGTGTGTGTGTGTGTATTACGTATAGATGTGGTCTCTTGAAGTGTGTTAATGTAATGCTTTCGTAATGAGATCCAGAAACTTCTACCCAACTTTGCTGCTGCAGAGGCGTGGTTTCCGAATCAAAAGATCTGGCAATTTACTCACGTGATCATTTCAAGTGATACGGGAATTTGACATCTGAATTCAACTGATAGACGTATTTTCTCATTTTGTGCTTATTGGTCAGGCGAACCCAACCTTATTTCTATGTCTCTTGTTCAACTACACACGTATAAGCTTGCATTCGTGTTTGTCATCATATGGACCCTATAGATATAAGAACATGGTTAGGGTGTGCGACTGGGAGGTGCGTTTGCTGGTTAAATTACTAAAACTACTTCATGTACCGTTGTTAAGTGGCTCGCCATCATGAATCTAATGGTAGTATTGCGTGGTTTAGTGCGAAATGGGTGGTATTTGTTGCTAACTGTGTGTGTGTGTGTTTCATTTCAGACTCGATGGGAAAGATGTTGATTTCACCAACTACATAGATACAATTTTTACAAATTATTGATGAAGGTTGTGTTTTCTTTTTGATTTATTATTACTGTTTTAATAATTAAGAGGTGCTCGTTAGCCAGTTGCCTACGCGACGGGAAATAAATATGTCTCGCAAATTTTATAGAAGACTCGTCTCATCTCTATTTTCGAATAATTCTTTCTCGTCTTAATTCTTGAAAATTGCTTTTCTCGTCTCGTCTCGTTTTGCAAATTTCTGTACAAAATTCGTGCCTTAATTTATATTTTTTAAATCGTAATTTCATCTAAAAGGTGCCAGAATCGTTCCGCATCACCTCTCGGTCTACGAAAGACGTGCTTTAACAGCATTTAAAATCATATTTATTGTCGGATTGTACGTGGTAGAACGAATTAGTAAATCTAATTTACTCTTAATCGATGTTCTATAGCCCTGATCCTTAGATATATCTTGAGCCACACAAATAAAACAAAATTAATATGGTAACAAAATGTCGTTTATTATACCTTTTTATGTTCGTTGTGATCTCCCTGATGTTATTTATATTATATCTTACAGTAACTCTGTTTCTATGTCGACACTCAACCTATCGTCATGGTTACCAAAAACAAACAAATACATACGTGAAAACATTGATTTTTAAAATATAATTATTTTTGTGTCTTCTTCTTCTTCTTCTTTCATAGAAATAGCTGACTAGTACATATTTAAAGAAATATCACATATTACCCAGAAAAAGTTTAAAAAAATACAACATATCGTTGTAGTGGGAAGTATTATTAGTGATGATATGGAGTGTGAACGTGAAGGATAGGAATGGCGAAAGAAGCCTTTAGGAGAAAGAAAAGACTGTTTTGTAGGACCTTGAATTTAGAGTTTAGAAAAAAGACTTATAAAATGCTTCGTGTGGAGTATTGTACTGTAGAGGTCAGCAACATGGACATTACTCAAAAAAAGGATCAAAAACGACTGAAAGCTTTCGAAATATGGGTATGAAGAAGAATGGAAAGAGTTAGCTAAGTTGAGTGAAAAACGAATGAGAGGGTGTTACAAATGATAAGGGGGGAAAAGAACACTTTTAGACATTATTTAAGAAGATACTGGTTGGGACATTGACTAAGAAGGAACTGCATCATGAGGGACGTGCTAGAGAGTATGGTTAGCAGGAAACAGATGGCGAGGGCGAAGAAGACTACAGTTAATGGACGATATCAAAACAGAGAAATCATACGTAAACACGAAGAGGTTAGTGGAAGATTGTGGAGCATTGAAGCTTCTCAGTTGCCGCAAGTGACCTGCCAATACTGGCAAAATACCTATGATGATGATGATGATGATATTGTGTAATGGCTTGAATGTGTTTGAATATTGGTAAATGCTCTTCACTGTATTAGTTTTGAATCAGACTAACACAGTGTTTCACACTTATATAAGACTTGGGTAGAGTACTGTAGTATTTGCTCGCGAAAGTCGTGAAATTTTCTCGTCTCGAAAGTGAGACGAGAATCATGTTTTTTGTCTTATCTAGTCTCAAATTTAAAATAATTCTTCTCATTAAAAAATATATATACTCAATTTTCCCTTCTCATTTGGTTAATATATATATATATAAACCAAACTTCAAGTAGTCTTACACTTGTTTATTAAGCATGTGAATTATTTTGTTGTTCAGACTTTGTTTCTTGAATTATGGAACTTCAAAGTCGGAGTTCGAACTTAATGAAATTTTCGCAAAATAATAATAATAATAACAATAATAATAATAATAATAATAATAATAATAATAATAATAATAATAATAATAATAATAATAATAATAATAATAATAATAATAATAATAGCTACGATACACACCCATTCGCGCCGATTTCTTTCCAGGGGGTTCAGATATGTGTATTCCCTTGTCAGATATCCAACCAAATATATTCAGACCCTGGAGAGCTCAAGGAAACTTTGGAGCAGGTGATTTTTCGTTCCCCCAGGATCAGCATCCCTGTCTGTAGCACTCGTCTGATCTTAACCAAACTTGTGTTAGTTTATTTAATTTCTGCTATGTACTGGAATCAAGTCAACCATGCAACACGAACTCACACACACATACATACACACACACATACATACACACACACACATACACGCACACACACACACACACACATACACGCACACACATTTGTATATTAAGGATAAATAAGAACACCTGTGTTTGAACTGGTATTCGAATCATTGATGATCCCGATTTGCTATGATCAACTTAATGCCTCTGACCTTTCATGTGAGTTTCTTGCTCCCTTATGCTAGTCCGAGGTTATGAAGGGCAGGTCCAACTATTAACGTCAGCTCCGAACATCGACCGGGGCTTGAATTCGGTGCAGTTGGGGGCAACACAGACCATCATGGAAGATCAACCCTTTCAGTATAGGCCCTTTCCCACCACACTATTTAGCTTCCAAGAGAAGTAAGTTACAAGACCACGTCATAGGCCCCTGTATACTAATATATAGTAGCGTCACGAAAACTCGGCCTAATTTGGACCGAAGGGTGGCCGGGTTTGTGAAAATGCCGAGTTATCGGGAATGGGGTTATAAACGAATAAGCACAAGTGTTTCGTCACAAAATGTAGTACTGTACGCGTATGTATTGGTTGCTTGAGAGTACAACAGCGTACAATAAACTGTCCAGTTACTCTTAAGAGTCTTCATCCCGGCGAAATTAAAATACCGCTAATTTTACAGTAATTATGTGATATCTTCAAACAGATAAAATATAATTGAAATATGGAACAAGAACGCCCTAGACAATATTATTTTGCGTGAGGTACCGTTATCACAAGTCACCTAGCGGCTTTCCGTTTTCAGCTGTTTAGAAACGCGAAAATAAATGCCAATTTTCTAAATGACTCGAAATCGAAAGCAGATAAGTGAGTCGTGGTAACGGTTTCTCATGTAAAATAATATTGTCTAGGGCGCTCTTGTTCCACATTTCGATTATCTTTTATCTATTTGAAGATATCACATAATTACTGTAAAATTAGCGGTATTTTAATTTCGCCGGGATGAAGACTCTTCAGCAAAGGAAAAGTAGAGCCTTTACTATACATGAAAATGAAGATTAATGAATACACACTGTACAGTTATTTACCTGATAAGACAGACCTCAGAAAAATACCGTACTTTATGAAGGCATAAAGCTGCCTATAATGAAAATTAACTAGCCGACTTTGCAAAAACTAGCTACTTTTTTCTTTTTTGCACGCACGCGGGCAATGACCTTGAACGACCAATTTGCCGAGTTATCGAGTACCGAGTTTTACGGACTCTACTGTACTAGTACTAGTACTAGTAGTACAATAATAATAAATTCTGTGGTAGCTAAGTGGTAGCGTGTTCATCTCTTAGTGTATAGGGTACCTGGTTCGATGCTAACTCGCGCCAAATGGGCTTTGTGACGGACAAATATCGTGCGCGTTGATTTTCTCGGAGTTCTCACTTTCTTCATTCCACCATTTTACTCATTCTTATTATCACCTCTTCTTTAGCCTTTAGCATAACTGTTTGACGTAAAACTGAAAGATTTAATAATAATAATAATAATAATAATAATAATAATAATAATAATAATAATAATAATAATAATAATAATAATAATAATAATAATAATAATAATAATAAATTCAATGAAAACGAAGTGACTATTTAACGTTATTGGACATTTCACAACTTACCAAAAATACTTTGAGAGATGATTCTTCGGAAATCGAGTACACACCGATGAAAATACAAAATTCTTTTCCTCTGACACACGTATACGTATGTGGTTACGAGATATTTGTTGACGTGATTTTAGCATGAAAATAAGCATCTCTGATCAAAATCAATTTGTTGCGGATGAACAATAAAAGCATCCCCGGAAGGGGAAAATTTCAAAAGGAGTGGACATATACGTACGTAGTTCGGATAAAATAGAAACGATGTGTAACAAGAAACGTGGAATGTACGTTCATAGTATGGAGGGACGACGACGCAACGTCAGAGCTATGCGCGTGGGTGGTTAGACGCGAAAAAAAAAAAAAAAAAAAACATATTGAGATAAGTGAGGAAGGGGTCGGAGGAGTGGAAGATGTGAACAAAATTAAGGCCGCGGTCGAGACCTTATATTGTATCAAAGCCGAAAGATGAGTATGATGACCAGGGTTGGTCATCTCACAAGCTTTCTACTTAGTGAACTGGAAAACTCGATGGGATGTTTCCTGAATGCCGCTTCAGTATGTGTATACATATATGAAACCTCTTCTTCCCCTCATGTTAGCAAATAATGGTCAACTGAAGTTGTTGCCTTTTCATGGCGCTTGTGAATCATTCTCTATGTACGTGTATGTGTAGGATGAGAGGGGGTGGAGGGTGGGGAAGGCACAAACAATTACTGGAAGCAGGAGATGTTTTCGACTACCCCCTGCCTACTATTTCTCTTTGTGTTTCATAGCAAAAATCTTAATATGGTCTGTGCTTCCTTCCCCCTTCCCCCTCGTAGCATACGTAGAAAAATTTAAATTGTAAATAGGGACTGAGAAAATTTAGTAGCACCCAGGAGCGCTGTTAGCAAGTAACCAGAAGTATTTCTTCAACAAGCAATAGCTAGCAATTGTATTGCGCTGCCCACATCCTTGAATTATTGCTCCTGCAAAAGGAAGAAATAAATAGTGAATCGTGTTATTTTCACGTCAGCCGATGAATGAATGCATTCGGACTGGACACTATTGCCTGCGTTATAATAGTGAAATGTTGAGGGGAAAATACCATTTGTGTGGATAGCGTGTAATGTATGTATACTGGAGGTCGTTGAGTCTTCGGGAAATTTAACTAATTGTATTTATTGGTGTAGCGTAAGAGTAGGAAACCTGTAGCCTTCAGATTCATAAAGTGTGACCTTGTGGATCTGTTGTGAAACAAAAAAGTACTAAATTGTATAAGGAATGTGGAGTATACGAGAAATTCTGGAGTTACATATAATCTATATATCTTTTCTATATCTATATCTATATCTATATCTATATCTATATCTATATCTATATCTATATCTATATTTATATCTATATCTATATTTATATTTATATCTATGTATATCTATATCTATCTATCTATCTATCTATCTATCTATGTACAAATGAACGTGACTATGTTTGTGACTTAATAGTTCTTGAACCACCCAACTCATCTCGATCAAATTTTCAACATAGATAAGGTTCGGACCTGGAATGGTTTCTATAATTTCACTTTGACGGTGCAACTTAGGGAAGCGGGAGGAGTAGAGATATAAAAATGATCGAAAATGACTTATGCTAGCGTCAAATCATAGTTTTCTGGGTCACTGGGACGAATAGTGACACTTCCGATTCTGTTTAAATCAAAATTCAGTCCCCATTAGTGCTCCTGGGGGATGGGGAGCAATGGTAACATGTAAAAATAATTGAAAATGATCGATATTGGTGTAGAATTTATAGTTTTTGGGATTCCTAAATTGATTGGTGACAACTTTGGTGCCCTTTATGTAAAAAATGAGACGCATTCTCCCCGTGTAAAGAACCTGCGATCTGCTAGTAATATACTAAAATGCAATATATCTTCATGTAAATTATTAATGTAACTATTCATCTCATAACTGTAAAATAAATACAAAAATTAGATCTATTCAACATTATCGTATGGGGCCTTCTTGGGAAATGAGAGCATTGTCATTGTGATAAAGAAAAATAATTCCCATTCCTGATCTAGCGGCAACTAGAACGAAAGTTGGATAATTGGATACCTTATGTAGATCTATTCTGAGCTCATACAATGAGCTCTTTTTTAATTGTAGAACTACTAGCTGAACTACGCTATTTACAGAGCTCACAGTTCTAATATGAGCGCGAATCTCCTTCTCACTTCTCATTATATCTGTGTAAGTCCCTTTACGAACACAAGTAAAGGACAGGAAGACTCTCAAAGGGAGTGAATTGCTATAGACAAACATTTAAAATTTAGTATTTTAATATATAGAATGTTGCGATGTGGTTGTGGCAAACTTGGATAAGTAATAGGTTACACCAAGTGCAATTTTTTTTCTTTTAATTCTGTATCCGAGTACGCCTCATTATGGTTCCACAAGCGTTCGAAGTTTGCCAGCTTGCAATAGGTTTTCTCATTCAGATTGAAGCAAAGCGCCTGAAATGTCCATCAACCCGCTATATGTAGTTCCTCTATTGGTTGCCTTTCACAAGGGGTCAATAGGGCCAAAACGACGCGTTAAATATGGAATAGAAAAATAAAGACATTTTTTTTTTGAAAATTTGAATGAGAACTGGCAAATCTACACAAAATTTGGAATCGACCAGCGAAAACGGCACGTTTCTAGCACTTGTGGTTGAAAGGATTGTCCATAAACATATAAACTTTTCTAACATTTTAGTATATAGATGATAGACGTCGACGCTAACTCAATACTGAAAATGGACGTAGTATCCTTATTAAAAAGCAAAATAATATCACTCATTAATATGCAAACTTCAAAATATTTAAGTGTTACAGGTTGCATAACCATGCAGGCGAAAATATTTAGAAAATTCATAACCCTTATTATAAGCGAAAAATGCCTGTCTTGCCAGTTACGCTAATTCCCAAATAGTTCACAGTCAAACTAGTAGTTGTCACTAGCTGCGCTGCCTCATATATAACATTAATAGATGTCGCTAGTGTGCACACTTTTGGAGAACAACTAATATATATATATATATATATTTACTTCCACTTAGGCCTATAATACAGGAATGAGGTCAGAGATGAGACTTATTCTTGAAACACTGAACCCATCTCTAAAAGCTAGTGTTGTCCACAAGAAGAGAAATTTCTCGCCTCGTCTCAAAAACGAGACGAGAAATGTAATTTCAAATTCGACGAGAAATATGACAATTCTCATCTCGATTTCGAGACGATTTCTTCTGATAAAAGTCATAGATACTATCACAAACGTGCTTCTGAATTATTATTATTATTATTATTATTATTATTATTATTATTATTATTATTATTATTATTATTATTATTATTATTATTATTATTATTATTATTATTATTATTAAGTATTCTGCCTTTTGGCATACCCTGGGACTTTTTTTTTGTTTTTTTCACTTTTAGTTTCGGGCCTGGAAATGTTTCTTCCAAGTTTCTCTATTTTCAGCTTCCTCTTTTAACCCCGAATATTTTCTTCTATTTTTCAAACCATCGATCAGTCGTGTTCTTTTTCTTCTTATTTCTCGCTTTTCTTCCATCTTTCCATCCATGGTGATGAAGAAGACAATTTCTTCTCAAATGTGTCCAATCCAATTGGTCTTCCTGCGAAGGATGCTGGCTAGATGCGTCATTTTCTCTCCTATCCGTTTTGCAACATCTTCACTTGTTACTCTCTCTGTCCATTTTATGTTCTCCATTTTCCTCTAATATCACATTTCGAAGTTCTCTAAATATTTCTTCTCCTTAATATCCAGGCCTCTGAACCTTACTCTAAAGTCCAATGCTCCATATGTACCACTTGACCAACTTCTTTCTTAACCCAATAGTAAGCCTGATAGTTAAGAGTGATCTTTTCTTGTTGAATGCTTCTTTGGCTACGGTGATTCTTGACTTAATCTCTTTGGTACAGTAAGCATCTCTCTTCAAAATACTTCCCAGATACTT
This sequence comes from Thermobia domestica, assembly GCF_964235325.1. Lineage (NCBI taxonomy): Eukaryota > Metazoa > Arthropoda > Insecta > Zygentoma > Lepismatidae > Thermobia > Thermobia domestica. The sequence continues at coordinate 42,561,481 of NC_137465.1, forward strand.
GAAGTGATCAACCTCTTCCAGTTCTTTGTTCTGCTCTGAACCCCGTAAGGGTGCATTTCTACGGAATATTCTCATGACTTCCGATTTTTTTATGTCAATTTCTGTACACAGAAATTATAATAATACGTTAGTCATAATCTTAGTACGACGCTAATCACACGTAAAAGTTTTTCTAAATATGGCCTGAGGCTGCCAAATATGTAGTTTCGTAGGGTTGTCCACGAGTTGAAGCTGTCTCACCTCCTTGAGAAGGTGTCGTGAAAGTGTTTTCTCTTCTTGCAAAGTGTATCCATTTCAATTGAGGATTATCACGAAATATTCTGTCTCGGCTCGTGCGAAATGTATTTCATGTCGCCCGTACCTTGAGCGCATGTATTCCCAAGTTAGATTCCCCTTTAGTAACAGTATTTTCGATGTTGCGAAGCAACTCGGGGGCTAGATTGAGTTCAAAAGATTGCGAACTTCGGTCTAAAAGCCATTTGACCGGAAAGAACGTTTCGTTTGACGTAACGCCAAAGAATTTAATATACGTACTAAGATGAGAATGAATTGTACTGCTGTTATTTAGAAACACACCATAAACCGTATCCATTCATTACAGTTTTGAAAAACTGTAAACAATACCATGCAGTATACACACACAAAATTAAAATTTAAAAAAAAAAGTCCGTATCAGCCTGTAACTATACATTGAACTGCTGTAGTCTATACTTTTTTTTTTCTCCCTATTTTGTGTTTAACCAACAGAGGAGAAACAATTGAATTAATTCCAGACCCTTCGAACCACGCTTCACTGCAGCCTGTTCCGAGCAGCGGGAATTTTTCTGTTTTGTATGTATGTATGTATGTATGTATTTGTGTGTATGTGCGTTTCCACCCCTTTGCGTCGTGATTGTACCATTTAGAAAAAAGAAGAAAGAAAGAAAAAGAGATGGATAGCCAGCGAATATTGTGGACTTCATTCTATTTAAAATAGAACTAAATTTTTGGTATAAAGAAAGACTATTTGATTTCCACTGATTGTTTACCTATCATTTCTTCCTTTCTTTCCTTCTTCTATTTTGTTGGGTAGATTGGGGTGGAAATAAACTTCTCCCATCGATTGAATACAAAAGGAACAAACGTGAGTCAATTGCGTACGTTTGAGAGTGTTTTGTGTTGTTTTTATAACGGTATCTGTTTTTGAAAAAAAAATGTTTACTGTGCATCTGCTGGAACTGAGACTTTTTGTTTCTAAATCCGATTTTTGCTACAGTGCTTCCTCAAAGTTGTACGAATTTCTTTCGGCGGCAAATTAAAGATTACGAAACGTAAGTTCTGTGGTCAATTGAGTCGATCTTGCAGCGCGGAAGAAACTAGGATTAGGATTGAGAATTAGATTTCTGGATTTTCGGCATCTATGGTCATGTTAGTCCGTTACGTATGAGGGACGGCGTTCCTAGCGATCACACTATCCGAGGAAAAGAAAGCAAGAAAGGATTGGGGAAAGAAGAAACTGGCTTCTGACCTATATGTTAGGTACCATCCCGGCATTTGTCAGGTGTGAATGAGGAAAACCTAACTCCGGATGACAGGCCTGAAAGAGATTTTACGCTTTTTCGATGGAGTGTCCCCACAGGGAATCGCAGCGGAAGAAACTATCAGAATTTTCGAGCCAGTAGGGTAACGGAAATGGTAAGAATTTGTCGAATGAAGGTAATCAGTGTTGCCTACGAGACGATGAACAAGGTTTTCTCGTCTCGTCTCGTAAATTTTGTAGAAGTCTCGTCTAGTCTCGATTTTCGAAGAATTTTTTCTCGTGTCTCGTGTCTTTCGCGTGAAGTATAGATCTACGTCTCGAAAGCTAGACAAAAATGCTTCTTGCCTCGAATTTAAAAATATACTTCTCGTCTCGAATTTCGGTTTGGTTTCGAGACGAGAAGAGAAATTCTCTCCTCGAGAGCAACACTAAAGGCAATCCTGGATTATATAGGCACAAACTCAAATGGCCTAAGGTAGGAACTGAATACTCTACTACTGAACCACTGTAGCCCTTTCCTAAATAAATGTATACCGTTACCATCTTTAAGTACAGAAGATTTAGATTCAATCTCAAGTGGAAGTTTATTTGGGTTGGATTCCAAAAAGTTAAGAGCTATGGATATGTCATATTATCTGTAATGAAAAAGGCATACATCTTAAACAACCACAACATTCCCTCAGTCAGCGTTCTCTTAATAGTTCGAAATATCTTTTTTTGTTTGGAGTTTAACGTCCTGTCCAGCAATGAGACTACGTGGGATCTGAATCACAGTAATTCCCACCAGCAATCGAATAGGATGACTCGTTATTCATTTTGCCAAGGAATTAGATTTTAAGAGAAGAAATTGAAACTAAGAAGAAAGCATTGTAAAAAGAATCTTGGAAATTGAACTCAAAGTAAATGTGTATTGTACGAGTACAAATCGTATGTAAGTACAACTACAGTGTATTATTCTTAACCATGAAAACAAATTCGTGACTAAAGGGTTTCCAAAATATCTTATTCAAATACCGATATTATTTAGTTACGAAATGAATCTTCTTATTTTCTGCACTCCATAAGTTAAGTACTTCTTTATTTTTCTGTGCCTAAAGTTTAACATTGTTAACTTACCCGTTGAGTGGTCATAAGTAATATTATTAAAGTAAAGTGGATAAATGGGCAAACAAATAGGCAAACAAGGAAATCGAGTGCGATCGGCAATTTTGTTTTATGAACAAAGAAATAAATAATTATAAAATCTTTTAAAAAATATAAACCGGTTTCACACATATAACCTACTTGTTTAAGATATCAGTGTTCTGAAACTTTGCAGTACAACCCCTGTGTTGTTATGCAACCACATCCACACTAAAGAATGCTTGGCTGCCTATAAGCATGTTACTTTGCCGTAACTAACCCATCATCGTTGAAGTGTTTCATAATCTAACTCCAAAGATTACCATTAAATCCTAAATAAATTTATATGGGACCACCGGGAAGGTACACTCTTTCAAATAAGAGAAAAATCTTCGAAATCAGCATATTAATTAATATATATTGATGGGTTGAATTGAGTACCTTCTCCATTTCATAAAGTCGGTTAGAAAAACTGATTGGCACTCTTTTCGTGCGATCCTAAAAATGTTAGGTATGAAGTTTCCGCCATTTCCCATTTCCGTTCGTCTTTGATCCGAATATTCGTCTCAGATTTTTATTCTCAAATACTTTCATTCTCCGTTCTCCCCTTGAAGTTAGCGACCATGTTTCTCAATCGTACAGTACAACAGACATAATTCTTGTTTATGCATTTTAAGTTTCAGATTCTTCGCCAGGATTCGCGAAGACAAATAGATTGTGGACTGAATAACAACACGAATTGCCTGCTTTCTGTCGACATTTGATTTCTTCGTAAATTTGATTTTGGTCTATTAATGTTGATCCTAGATATTTGACAGTATCCATTTTGTCGAAAGTATTATTTGATATTTTAACGTATTCATAATTTGCAGTATTACGATCACGGCGAACTTCCGTGTATTTAGTTTTCTCTTCATTTACTTTTAAACGCATGGTCCCACAGAAAATTAATAAAACCACTGCATTTCTTTCTATTGTTCTCATATCATCCATCAGATTTACATTATAAGCGTAAGCTATAACTTGGTGAGTACCATTCTGCTCTAGGCCCTGGTTGCTATCTTTGATTTCCCTTATATAGTATTCTAGAACAAAATTGAATAACAACGGAGACAATGCATCTCCTTGTTTCAGGCCCTTGTCGACGTGAAAGTACGTGAACAGGTATTTTTCTACTCGGACTTCACTTTGGGATATATTTAAACACATCTTAATTAATCTAATCACTTTTGAAGGTATTATGAATCTAAAAAATAATATTTATGCTCCCGACAATTTAGGGTGCGGTTACACTGGATTAGGATTCGTACAAAATTTGATCGTACGAACTAACAACGGTTACATTGTTTCCATCCTACTCTATGAACATCAGTTGTATTTGTTTAATTCGTGAGAGTTCGTACAACCAAATTTTGTACGAATTCTGATCCAATGTAACCGTACCCTAAATTGTTAGCTGACGGTTGATCAATGATTAATGTGGAATCCAAACCACATGAGCTCCCGTCAGGAATCGAACCTGGGTCTCCCACGCCAAAGGCACGTGCACTAACCACTTAGCCACAAAGGACTTCTGCATTTAATACTACTAATGAATAATAGGCTTACTTACGATGAAAGCGACTTTCGACCAGAAATTTGTAACCGAAGCCGGTCGTAAGTGGAAGATCATTTGTATTATTTTATTTTATTTTATTAAGAACCTATGTTAATTTTTACGTCCCGTGGTAATGCTCTGTAAACTAAAGGATATGGATAATTAATTTAAGAATAATTATGAAGAACGTGGTGGTATGAGAATGTGTGAGACAACGGGTGAACCTCGAGAAAACACATTGACACAATGGTGTTTAATAGAAACTCATCGAACCCAGGACACCTCGCATCAGAGAAGAGTGCTGTACATTTCACTCACATTGACCCATATTCAAAATTTCGATCGTTCAAAATTTCCCACAGCCCTAGAGAAAGGTTAGTGTACAAATCGTTATGGATCCACAAGTAATGTATCTGCAAAAGTACTGACTCCGTTTTCCCGGCTAATAAACCCGAAATAATATCACGAAGATGTCAGTGAGCCGATTTACTCATTATTTAATTTTAACATGTGCCATTTGGCCGGTAAAAGTTTTGAAGCTCAGAAGATACGACATTATTATTATTATTATTATTATTATTATTATTATTATTATTATTATTATTATTATTATTATTATTATTATTATTATTATTATTATTATTATCGTTATTATACCCAGATGTATTTTAAACGAGGTAAATTTTCATGTTTTATTTTAATCATAGAAAATTGTAGTCGTTGTTTACTGAAAACAACTCAAGAAATATTTTTGTTTCTTTTGTTCTTTTTTAAGGTTATCTTCTGTGTTATTTCTTTCTCATTTAAGGAGAATGGCAGTGCAACGTCTTTTGTTTCCTGTAAATAATAATAATAATAAAAAAAATCGTTACGTGGTGCTATTCTTGCTAGCTGTTGTTGTGTATGTCCTTCGTCCTTCGAAGTGAATATCTCCTCGGGATTTTCTGTTCTTCTTTTGTATTTTTTTTTAAAAATCCTCCCTCGCATCTCATCGTCCCCCTCCCTTCTCTCCCCTCTGCTCCATCGCACCCAGGCGGAGATTCATCCATCCATCCTCCCAGTGTGTCTATCTATCTGTCTATACAGCTACTTCTACTGCTACCTTTGTATCTCAACTAATTTCCCATCAAAGGGTTTCCGCGTCTCTGAATCCAAAATTAAATTCTTTTTCGAGGCTGCAACGGTTGGTGAATTCTCTCTCTCTCTCTCTCTTTCTCTTTTGTCTCTCTTGTGCTCTTGTTTCGTAGACGGAAAGAAGAGAGAAAAAAATAAAGGAAAAAGTTGTATTAATTGTCAGACACGCTCAACGAAACATTTTACAATCAAAGCCAGAGTTGAGATGAGAGCTTTTCTTCTTTATCTTTCTTTTTCAATTTTTTTTTTTTTTTAAATAGCAGAACTCGAAAAGGAACTTTGCAATGCATGAAGGGGGCCAGTTCATCGAAAAACTAATGGTCTATGTTTTTTAACCTTTATTTTCCTAAATAATTCAGTGCGCCGCCTTTTTTTTTGGGGGGGGGGGGTCTTACATCATAATTTAATATTCTTTTTTCTCTCTCTTTCTCTTATATCATCTTCAGAGAAAACTCATATCTTTAACACTTCGTATATTTGAGTATCTGTTTGCCTCCTCTGTTAACAAGTGCTCATTTCTATTCATATACATAACTCTTGTAGCGATGTTAATAGATGGGGTTAGTATCAACATCTGTCGGCTTTAACTGCCATCTGGAGAGGATCGATGTAACTGTTTAATGAATTCATAGATCAATGCTATGGCTCAGCATTTACATACATTTTACCAAATCCTAAGATTTTTGGTTGGCCATAGATAGGGTTGCCATATGTCCGTGTTTTGTACGGACAATTTGTATTTTTGGGTCCGTGTCCGTGTCCGTATCATACAAAGTATGAAACAGGAAAACGTCCGAATTTAACAGTTTTTGGAGCTGCCCGAAAATTTTCGAGTGGGGAAATTTTCGCTAAAATCTCGGGCGAAAAGAATCGTGTTTTCATCATATAATTTATATTCAAGGGCGCCCATGTTGTGGTTTCCAAGGGGGGGGGGAATATAAGCGAGGTTTCAAATATAGTTTCTAATTTTGCTATAACTAATGTAAAAATTCTATTGAGCTTTCAATATTCCCAAGTACGATTTTCTCCTAGGGGGCGAGCGCCCCCTTGCCCCCCTGATGTGCGCCCTTGTTTATATTTTAGTTAATATTAGTAAAGTATGTTATGTTTTTAAAAAATGTCTCATTTTTCAATTCCAAGATTCTTTTGGTTAGATTTAATATACGTAATCTAATGGTATGATTTATTATATTTGCGTTAATGAAAAAAAAATATATATAAAACATGTTAGTCCCCAATAGTGTTTTAAGTATTACAGTAAACAAGTGTGTGATAACCTAAAAAAGGTGATTTTTAGGTAAGAAATTTCAAAATATTTACTCTGTGTTTGTTCACCGTGTCTTTGATGGGTCGTCAGTTTAAAGCTAGTCCGTATTTTGGATCAAAAATAAAATTATGGCAACCCTAGCCATAGAATCTGACGGAAGGCCCGGAGGGTGTACCATTATATAGCACATTCGTTTTGTTTTAACTCGTGGTCCATGGGCGCACCATTGTTAGAACATATATATCACCTACAGAAAATGTTCCTTGATTTGAAGTTACTATAAAATCAAGATTTATTAGAGTGTTCTTTTATTTTTGTGATATATTTTAATCAATACCTTAAGTTTCAAGTTGTATCAGTTCATTATAAACACTTCATGTTCGGCCCACATGCTACCGAGCAAACATCGATCCGATGATAGAGCTCGGACCAACTCTCTGAAGCAGGGATAGAAGTGGATCTGAAAAGGTACGAGGACGGTAGGTAGCGGCATGACGTCATGTCATTCCCTCTGCCTATCTTTGCCCATTGTAATATTTCAGGAACTGGGGGTACGTCCTGCATATTTTTTCGAGGTGGGAGGACGGCGTCTCTCTGCGTTCCCCCTCACGTTTACCCTTGCTCTGAAGCTTATCCAGAGTGATCAAGTTGAGAACTTCAATGATACGTTCCTGAAGATCAGACATAGTTCGGGGTTATGGAGGTACGTTGGTCACCAACAATATCCCTAAGGTAAAGCCACAAACAGTAATGTCTGGAGATTGCGGGCGACATTTGTGGAACACTCTGTCATTTGATCCAGCGCGATCAACAGTGTAAAGGAACTATAGAAGTCAGTAACTGCTACGAGACGGTAAGGCAAAGAAAGTAACATACATTGGATATCTTATTAGAGTATCGAAAATCATGGGATATCGAAATGTTTAAGAAAAAGACATCTGTTACAACCATAAGAGCTTCTGGTGTGAGGCTAGTTGTGTGATTATGAATCAGATAGTTCAAATAGGTAAAAGAACACATAAATAATTCTGACCACGGAAACTAAGGAACATAGTATCCATCCAGGAATTATGGCATGTTTCATGCAGCATCCAGTAGCGCATTGCTCTGCAAGAAATAGACCCGAACGCGCGAATTTTCATTATGCTAAGTGCACATATATTTCTGTGACCTATATTTATTTTTATGTCTCTAAACAAAACTCATTTTTAACTGTTTTATATCAAATCGGTATATCTCGTTTCTTCAGAAATTTTAAATGAAGGTTCTGTAAAGAATATGAGTAGGATTGAAGTATTGCAACCAGTGGCGTATTTAAGGGGGGGGCTTCCGGGCTTAAGCCCCCCCCCCGAAATCTTTCTTACTATAGTAAAGTATATGAAATATCTTGCAGAATTTTCACATTTTCAGGCAAAGCCCCCCCCCCGAAAGTTAGCAAAACCCTCCCCGAAACAAAATCGTAAATACGCCACTGATTGCAACAAATAAATACATTATTTACCTGAAACTGTCAATTCTTTTTCTACCTGTTAACCAGCACATTTCATCCAGAACGTATCTTTTGTGGTGATCCTTGTGTCTCAGTTCTTCCAATATAGTAAGAAAATACAAAGGTCTTTGAATAGTAAATGCGAGAATCCTGGCGAGGTGCTTAACTATGTGTTATGTGCTAAATTTACGTGTGCTGGAATAAATAAGCAATTATACAAATTGAAGTGAACGGCAAGATGAACTGCTCGTACATATTTTTCTTTTACACTAAACTTGTAAAAGTTTATCTGAGTTTACAAACCGTTGAAGTTATTGTTTGTAGCTTGCGTACAAGTTCAGTTATTGCGTGGGAATAGGGTTACAGTACGTTCGCCGCACTTTTGGCACTGACAGTCCCGACTTAAAGGTTCTTGTCCTGATGTTTTGCCAGTTTACGTTTTGTATCGGTTCGCAGTTGTGACAATCAATTTGAACGGTTTTCTGTATGTTCTATTCTCATGCCCTTTTGGTATTAGCTTACCTACATTCACATCAATAGGTCGTCACGGTCACAGTCACGGTAATGTTGAAGTTTTGTGAAGAGTATCGGACCGAAGCCCCTGACTCCATGAGTAAGATAGCATAAAGAATACGAGATACAGATGTGCAGGTGGATTGTTGGGTATTACTATTGTTTTGTTATGTCTGGGAGACTACATCTGCAACTGTCGCAGAGTAGCTGATGATGAAGTCATTACGATCTAAGAAAAGATATTAAATGCGTGGCGTACGATGAACGTTCGGTAGAGCACATTCGGTTCCAATGGTAGCTATAGCTGGATTAATGTGTCTTGATAAAGTATGCCAGAACTTACGGTGGAGATGCCGTAGAACTTCCCTAACAGGAGGCAGCTCTAAATCTTCCAGAATTTGGCTGTTACGTGTATATCTATCGTGGCCAGTGATGATACGACCGGCTCTCGTTTGCACACTTTCAAGCGTTTGAAGATGACTGTTGCCAGGCAGGGCATGCATAAGAAAGTGTGGATAGAACTATCATCTTCAATATGTGCACGCGAACCTCATGAGAACTCATACTAGTTACTAGTGACTCGTTACTCATAATAGTCCTGCTAACCAGACTTTATCAAATGCTTTTGACACATCCAGGTATACTCCAAAGGTGTGTTGTTTCCTGTTGAAAGCCACTGTTAAATGATCCACTACCCGTACGAGTTGCGTTGTAGTGCTATGTTGGGCGCGAAACTCAAACTGATGGAAAGGTAGAAAGTCTCTATTAACTACGTGATGTTTCAGCCTCCAGAGAAACACACGTTCGAAGAGTTTACTCAAGTGCGATAGAAGACTTATCGGCCTGTTTTCCGGGAGCAGTGGATTCTTGCCAGGTCTGGGGATGGTGATGACACGAGCTTCTTTCCAGGTCTTGGGAAAGTAGCGTAATTGAAAGATGGTATTAAATAAATAGGTTAAAAAGACCAGCACTTTTCTAGTTGGATGTTTGAAAATCTCAGATCGAATTCCATCAGGCCCAGATGCTGTCTTTGCCGGCAGACATTTAATATGTCATTCTATTTTCCGGGGTGTTACTAAGGTGATGCCATGTGTAGGGTTTTGTGTATTTATGCTATATAATGTGGTTCGGATGTGCTGTTTGAGATAGGGATCGAGGCGTGCCCTATGGGGCTGGAATTGTTCTTCCAGAGAGTCAGCGAAAATGTCCGCTTGCAACTGAGGATCTTGGTCAGTCCTTGAGGTCCTTTAATGACGAGTTTTGGAAGCATGTAGCACTATAATCTTGATAGTTACACATGTAATTTTAATTTATAATGGGAAATCGTTCCATGCAACTGCGAGAGTTTGTATACGCATAATCTTTAGATCCAAAATGCGTGTTATTTTTCTAACAATCACTGCTGATACGTTCAACAGAATTGTAAATGTAAATGTCTTTTTTGCTGGTTTGGTTAGGTACTTTTTATGCCGATGGAAGAAGTGAAAGTAAACCTTCTACCAAAGTGTTCGTTTGAAACTTATGTAGGAGGCAACACCATCTATGGTGCACAAGGACAATCTCCAACAAGTATATACGTTATCTATCACTACTTTTAATATAGATATTTTTAAATAGATGGAGTCTAACAATAGATATTATAATGTATATTTCGTTCGTAACATTAATAAGTAAAAGAGAGAAATAATAAAAAAGAGGATTTCCTTTCATAAATCCCGAAAAAAAAAAATAGCGAAGGAAGGAAGTAACTCGACATCTGATCACTTACAGTTTCCTAGCCTGCGGAGACTTTGGTAGATTTTCCAATTAGAGTCCCGCCGGGTTGCTTCGGCACCCAAACAAATGGAGCCACTCATTCGGAACACAGCCGACAGAGGTCTCTAAAGCCATTCGAATGAATCATCTGTCTAAAAGCTACTGGGGTGTATACGCAAAAGAAACGAAAAAAGCATATTTTTTTTCTCTCTCTGTTTGTCGAGGTTTGCCAAAGTTAGTTCTGTTTTCTTTCACTGACTTCTTTTCCAATATATTTTTTTTTAATTTTATTTAACTGGTCCTTTTGTTTATTCGTTCACCTCAAAATACAGTGAATATTTATATGTGAAAAAAGTGTATAATTAGAATATTTGTGTTAATGATATTGAATACCAGCGTCGCCTTTGTTTTTAGCCGATTGATTACAGGACATTATAGGGGTGATCAGAAAGTAAGGTTACCAAGTCATCAGTGAAACGGGTATATAGTATTTTATACAACCAATGCAGCCAACAGATGGTACATACCTTATGTTATTTTTCGACATAGTCACCATATCGGTTGAGGCACTTGTTACATCGTGGGATGAGTTTGAAGATTCCCTTCTGGTAAAAATCCTGTTGTTGCATGTTCAATCAAATTCTCACTAAGTGTTACATCTCGTTTGAAGCGAAGCGAAAGCCTCCTAGGTACACCTTCAAGTGCTGGAACAGGTGAAAGTCTCTTGGAGCGAGGTTCGGGCTGTAGGGAGGATGGTCGATGATATCTTATGGAAACTGTTTCAACAGTGTGGTGCTCTTCTCGGTTGTATCTGTTTGCGCGTTGTCGTGTAGAAGATGACACCCTCGGTGAGAAATTCTGACTTGTTTTCCTCTTCTCCGTAAACCGCCATCACCTGCCGATTACATGTTTTGTCCACAGAAATCGGCTAACTGAGCGGACTTCTTTGCGAGACTAGTTTTCCAAACGATACATCATTTGTGCTTACCTACAACTAGTGCTGTAGGTGGCGGGTGGCTGAAACTGCACAGGTGCCAACTCTTTGTATTAAAATTACCTCATATTCCTAATTACTCTATAACAGACGAGAGTCCAGAAATATCGGTCTTGAAACCTTATTTCTGATCCTTCCTCATATTTGTTTGTAGTCTCTGAAATGAGCAAGAATTTTAATTGTTTGATATTATTTTTTCTTTTAATTTATTTTAATATCCCTTAATTTTGTTTTACATTATTTTAATATTTAATATAATAATCAAATTTAGTTTTTAAGTAAAATTAAAGATACATTTAACTAAAATTGAGGCAGAAATCAGAAAATCAGACAATTAAAATGCTAATTTATTTAAGAGATAAAAGAAAAACAATAATTAAAATGCTAAATTATTTAAGAGAAAATAGAAAAATAATTAGAATTTTAATTCATTTAAGAGAAAATAGAAAAATGATAATTAAAATTCTAATTCATTTAAGAGAAAAATAATAATTAGAATTCTAATTCATTTAAGAGAAAAACGAAAAATGATAATTAAAATTCTAATTCATTTAAGAGAAAAAAATAAAAATGATAATTAAAATTCTAATTCATTTAAGAGAAAATAGAAAAATGATAAATAAAAATTTAATTCACTTAAGAATTCCCTTGTTTAAATCAATGGACTAGAAACAAAGAAGGGCACTCAGCATTACAAGTTTATTTTTTCTGATTATAAAGTTAATTGTTTTATCATTTTCTGTTTATTTTTTAACGGTGTTTTTACACTTTTACCCATTTTTTAATATTCCTGAACTAATTGTACACAGAAGTTTTTACTATGAAAGGTTGAGTTAGATCAGGTCTCAAGTAACAAACATGAAGTTTTACAGAATAGACTTTTTTTCTTTTTAGTTTTCGTCAAATCTTTTACACATTTTTGTTCTTACTTGGTTTGTTTGGAATTAAGCTTATCCGTATTGTGCATTATGCTTTAATAAACCTTGTCTGGACATAAGCCCTTATATAAATAAGGTCATTTATGCAATAAAATCTTTTTTTGAAGAAAATGTTACCCGAGCTGTTATCCAAATCATGTCTACATGTGTTAATTTCCTACAGTAGTGGTTCCCAACTAGTTTACCTGCCCACCCTGTCGTAAACTCTGCATACTTCATACCCTCCTCCGTTCCTCTTGTTGGTCATAGTACATTTTGACTGACTCCTGCTATTTTAGGTGCAGGATTGAATTTTCAAATATTTGATAATAATAATTTTACCAATTTATATTTATTTCCACCAATATATGTGCATTGTAGTGCATTATCATTTTTTTACCTGCTTTGTTCTCAATGAAAACACAGTTCTTACTTACTAGCTACTTTGTGTAAAGTACTTAATTTAGCACCTCTCTATTGGAACATTCGTAATACAAATGTAATTCTGTCAGTAATTTGTGGCCCCTTTTAACGCTTGTCCCGTCTTCCAGGTTGGGAACCACTGTCCTACAGAGAAGATATATTTGAACTTTTTATTTTCGTTCAGTCATCCAAAATATATGACAAAAAAGTTTTCACATATTAGATTCGACAACACTGCACGTAATTTCGGTCTAAATAGCTCTTTGACTTCGGTTATAAAAAGAAGACACCCACATTAAAATATCATATCATAATATTTTAAAATGTAACCGCGAGTAGGTGAGTGAATGGTCATTGTTAGTCGGTGTTGGTCAGCAATATATCTTAGAGTTTGAGATATTTCATTTCGATTGATCTCTTGTATTAACTTTTTCGAAAAAGGTATTCGGCAGTTTTATGATTATTTTCTCTTTCTTCTATAAGTGTCCCGATTATAATTAATCTGTCGGCAGTTTTATTATTATTTGCTCTTCCTTATATATTTCTCCATCACAGTTAATATTTCGGCATTTTTATGATTATTATCTCTTCTCTCTTTTGTGTGTCACCATTATAGTTAATCTTTCGACATTTTTATGATTATTATCTGTTCTGTCTTTTGTGTGTCACCATTATAGTTAATCTTTCGACATTTTTATGATTATTATCTGTTCTGTCTTTTGTGTGTCTCCATTATAGTTAATCTTTCGGCATTTTTATGATTATTATCTGTTCTGTCTTTTGTGTGTCTCCATTATAGTAAATTTTTCGGCATTTTTATGGTTATTATCTGTTCTCTCTTTTGTATGTCTCCATTATAATTAATCTTTCGACATTTTTATGACTATTATTTGTTCTTTCTTCTGTGTGTCTAAATTATAGTTAATCTTTCGGCATTTTTATGATTATTATCTGTTCTCTCTTTTGTGTGTCTCCATTATAGTTAATCTTTCGGCATTTTTATGATTATTATTTGTTCTCTCTTCTGTGTGTCTAAATTATAATTAATCTTTCTGGATTTTTGTGATTAGGGTCTGTACTTTCGTCTCTGTGTCTCCATTAGGCCTATAGTTAATCATTGAGGAACAATTTTATGATTATTGTCTTTTCTTCTTCTATAAATATCTCCATAATGGTTAATCTTTCGGCAGTTTTATTGTTATCTGCTTTTCTCTATATAAATGTCTCTATTATAGTTATTTTTTCTGCAGTTTAATGGCTAAGTTGATTGCCTGCTTTTCTTTCTATGTTTCCATTATATTTAATCTTTTGGTAGTGTTATGATTATTATCTGCTCATTCTTCTAAGTGACTCCATTATATCTAATCTCTCGCCAGTTTTATGATTACAGTCTGCTCTTCTTTCATAGTGTCTCTCATGTAGTTTATCTTTTGACAGTTTATGATTATTTTCCACTCTTTCTTCTATGTATATATCACTGCAACATTCCACAAGTGATAGCAAGTGGTAGCAATGTCTTGAACCGGGAAGTTAGCGAATCGTTTTGACATTACATTTTCCAATACTTTATTCTTTTTACTAGTGATATTATTTTTACCCTTACATAATCCAAGGTAAACAATAAGTATATAAAATTACTGATTAAAATGGATACTTATGATTTTGTACTAGATAAATTTAAGACAAGTAAATGGATTGTGCAGACAAATAAATGAGATTGTTAAATCCCTTAATTCATACAAATCTCTGACTGGAGAGGTATAATTGTCCATAGGCTGCTCAAGATAAGAAGATTAAATTCCTTTGAAGATAATTTATGCCAAGTTTAAATATTCACTTCGGTAAAAATGATTTCCCAGAATTTTTGCTTTTGCTCAAGATACTTCCTCGTTCAAAACTAGATAAGATTACTCCATAGCAATTATAATCTATAAGTCATTTCTTTTAAGGGGGAGGATACGGAAGCCTACTGGTGGGGCTTCCACTTCTGGTTCGAGAGGCCACTAGTTCGATCCCGGGCCATTTTAGTTTGTGGTGGATAACATCATGTCCATGGATTTTCTCAAGATTCTCCAGTTCTCTTCCTCATTCCCTTATCACCAATTCCTTTCACAATCATTATTCACTTTCATTATCCACTCGTATCCTACAGGGCTTGAACGTGCAAGTAAACCTTAAAGCTTTTTTTCATTTCATTTAACTCCTTTTTATCTTCTATATAGGTAAATATTTAGCAATGATTTTATAAGTTTATGTTCACGAGTATTCATTTTTTGAACAAAGACTACAGAATATAATGATTTAAAAAAGAAATATTTAATAGAACTTTGAACAACGTTACTTCGCTTATAAAACATCATAATCTTATTGAAAGGATTATTTTGTGTGGTATTGTATCGTCTTTTACAGTTGTATTACTAGAACTTTAAACGATATTACGTAGCTTATAAAACACCATAATCTTAAATGTATTTATTCTCTGTTTGAAAGGATTATTTTGTGTGGTGTTGTATCGTCTTTTGCAGTAGTACTACTAGAACTTTAAAAGATATTACGTAGCTTATAAAACACCATAATATTAAATGTATTTATTCTCTATTTGAAATGATTATTTTGTGTGGTGTTGTATCGTCTTTTGCAGTAGTACTACTAGAACTTTAAAAGATATTACGTAGCTTATAAAACGCCATAATATTAAATGTATTTATTCTCTATTTGAAAGGATTATTTTGTGTGGTGTTGTATCGTCTTTTGCAGTAGTACTACTAGAACTTTAAAAGATATTACGTAGCTTATAAAACACTATAATCTTAAATGTATTTATTCTCTGTTTGAAATGATTATTTTGTGTGGTGTTGTATCGTCTTTTGCAGTAGTACTACTAGAACTTTAAAAGATATTACGTAGCTTATAAAACACCATAATATTAAATGTATTTATTCTCTATTTGAAATGATTATTTTGTGTGGTGTTGTATCGTCTTTTGCAGTAGTACTACTAGAACTTTAAAAGATATTACGTAGCTTATAAAACGCCATAATATTAAATGTATTTATTCTCTATTTGAAAGGACTATTTTGTGTGGTGTTGTATCGTCTTTTGCAGTAGTACTACTAGAACTTTAAAAGATATTACGTAGCTTATAACACACTATAATCTTAAATGTATTTATTCTCTGCTTGAAAGGATTATTTTGTGTGGTGTTGTATCGTCTTTTGCAGTAGTACTACTAGAACTTTAAAAGATATTACGTAGCTTATAAAACGCCATAATCTTAAATGTATTTATTCTCTATTTGAAATGGTTATTTTGTGTGGTGTTGTATCGTCTTTTGCAGTAGTACTACTAGAACTTTAAAAGATATTACCTAGCCTATAAAACACTATAATCTTTAATGTATTTATTCTCTGTTTGAAAGGATTATTTTGTGTGGTGTTGTATCGTCTTTTGCAGTAGTACTACTAGAACTTTAAAAGATATTACGTAGCTTATAAAACACCATAATATTAAATGTATTTATTCTCTGTTTGAAAGGATTATTTTGTGTGGTGTTGTACCGTCTTTTGCAGTAGTACTACTAGAACTTTAAAAGATATTACGTAGCTTATAAAACACCATAATATTAAATGTATTTATTCTCTATTTGAAATGGTTATTTTGTGTGGTGTTGTATCGTCTTTTGCAGTAGTACTACTAGAACTTTAAAAGATATTACCTAGCCTATAAAACACTATAATCTTAAATGTATTTATTCTCTGTTTGAAATGATTATTTTGTGTGGTGTTGTATCGTCTTTTGCAGTAGTACTACTAGAACTTTAAAAGATATTACGTAGCTTATAAAACGCCATAATCTTAAATGTATTTATTCTCTGTTTGAAATGATTATTTTGTGTGGTGTTATATCGTCATTTGCAGTAGTACTACTAGAACTTTAAAAGATATTACGTAGCTTATAAAACACCATAATCTTAAATGTATTTATTCTCTATTTGAAATGATTATTTTGTGTGGTGTTGTATCGTCATTTGCAGTAGTACTACTAGAACTTTAAAAGATATTACGTAGCTTATAAAACACCATAATCTTAAATGTATTTATTCTCTGTTTGAAATGATTATTTTGTGTGGTGTTGTATCGTCATTTGCAGTAGTACTACTAGAACTTTAAAAGATATTACGTAGCTTATAAAACACCATAATCTTAAATGTATTTATTCTCTGTTTGAAATGATTATTTTGTGTGGTGTTGTATCGTCTTTTGCAGTAGTACTACTAGAACTTTGAAAGATATTACGTAGCTTATAAAACACCATAATCTTAAATGTATTTATTCTCTGTTTGAAAGGATTATTTTGTGTGGTGTTATATCGTCATTTGCAGTAGTACTACTAGAACTTTAAAAGATATTACGTAGCTTATAAAACACTATAATCTTAAATGTATTTATTCTCTGTTTGAAAGGATTATTTTGTGTGGTATTATATCGTCTTTTGCAGTTGTAAAATATTCATATAATTGATTTGAACGGATTGTGTACTAGTGACAATAAGATTAAACGGTTCATCTCCGTGTTTCACATTCCATTAGACTAATTAAACACAGATAACTTACTCTCTGTCTCCCTTCGTCATCTGTCTCATTTTCTCTCTTTCGCTCGCTTTCTCGCTCATACACATACACGTACACTCACACAACATTTATTTACATTTACTACTGGAATATATTTCATAAGAATGTAACATATTCCTGTATTCGCTTCACAATAATATTGAAATATTATTCTTTACATTGAATACCACTTAATACTCCTCAAAGACTATATGTGTTTGTTCGTGTGACTGTAAATTTAGAAATGGAAAAGCTTAAAATCTATGGAGAGAATTCGACCACAATTCCTATTGAAATGAAACGCAAATAAATCCGTATAACTTTGTACTGCACATAAAGCTTTTCATCTCTCTTTTTTTTCTATCTACGCAGTAGCTTTATAATACCAACAAACAAAAAGAGAGTGTGGGGACGAAATAATCTACAAAGAAGGAATTTAAGTGCATTAAAACTTGTATGTAGTATCTGATGTATTTTTAACTCGAAGTTGAAGCAGATCCATTGATGGAATAACTTTTGTTTTCATTAAATTCCATAAAATAACTGGTTCAAAAGCTAATGTTATTGAATTTAATTCCCTTGTATAACTTATGACTTTATTTTTTCTTTCTTTCCTTTTTTTTAAAGATAAAATATGCATATACGTCATATTTTTAAGCTAGGCTGAAGGAGGGGAGAAAATAATTTATGGGCAGAATTAAAGAGAATAATGTTTATCATGAAAACGAAGAGACTATGGGGGGATCATGGTATACTGTGATAACTTGGACGCGACTATAGTCCTAAGTTGAGCAAGTCCTAAACTTCACTGAACCTCACATGTACTAGTTCTAAAAATGGATTAGATTCACAAATCCAAAACTGCAGAAGTCTTAAAAAAAATCATTTATTACATGCCCTAGACCTAAAATGTCTTGTGAGGCTACCATCACAGTCACGCCAAGAATACAATAGATTGTAGAGGTTTCTAAATGTTCAAAGTACAGGTTTATTTTCCAATGAAGTACTTCATATAAAAGGTATTTCGGTAATGTTTAATGTGAAAATTATCTATGACACAAGCTAAACAGGTAAAAAATACCTTTTCTAATGAAGAGATGCTCATTTCTGATTTCAGAATTCGTTGACAGAATCCCGTCTTTGATGAAAAAGATAAGACTACCTCTTTACAACGTTAAGTGCATACAAACAAACCATTTTAGTGCATTCTTACAATGAAGTAAGTTATTTTGTATAATTCATGTATAACTCAATAATAATAATAAACTATATTTGCAAGAGCATTATGACAACTACTGCACTGTCACAGTTATCTGTGATAATGGTGAATTTTAGGCGTAAAATAGGTGAATGGAACATGCAGAAGTCGTGTAATTTACTGTGACATCGCAACATGGCTTCCAAAGTAAGAAAAGTATTGAAACAGCCTTGTTTGATTTCATGCCTAACATTGCTTTTGACTTAAAAAAAATAGTAAGGTGGCCTATTCATCGATCTATTCAAAGCTTTTGATACTATTGATGATGCTCTGCTTTTCAGCAAGTTACATGCTTATGGTATTAGAGGTGTAGCCCACAACTGGGTTCTTTCTTACTTATCCATTGGATAACAAGCGGTGCAGATATCAACATTGGTTGCAGATGGGGTTCAAACAACTTGTTCTTCTATATCAAGTGTATTCAGAGGTGTTCTCCATGGTTCCATTTTAGGCCCTTTTCTTTCCCTGCTGTGTATAAATGATTGGCTAGAATATATTATCCAGCAAAATGTATTCAATACGCTGATAGCATTAGTATGATTATATCAAGAAAATCAATAGAAGCTCAGAAGAAATCTGCCATTTTGACCGACAAATTGGTCAGGTGATTAATAGCAAACAAATTAATTATAAATGAGTGAGAAGTCAATTCTCTTACATTTTCATTTTCTAGGGAAACCACGCATATCACCTAGGATAAAAATATCTTCTCATTCCTTCCAAAATTCTTGCAGAACAAGGCATTTAGGTGTAACCATACGTGACGATCTCTCATGGTTTGCTCACATCTCCACTTTAAACAGGAAGCTAAGTAGCGTGTGTTTTGCCTTATATAAATCTCAAGGTACGGTATCCAGAGAAGCATTTCTTAGCTTTTACTACGCTAAGTTCAATTTCACTAATTAGCTTCGGAATAATACACTGGAGAATTGCTGAAAATAGTTTAAGCACTTTGTGACTGCAAAACAAAGCGATTAGAATAATTTTCGGATTACACACAAAGTCGCCATGTGAAAAAATTTTCGTAGAAAAAAAACTTTGAACACCTCTATGCGTATACATTTATAAATTTATTCTTTTCACTGTGAAAAACACGCATCTTAAAAATAGTTATAGCCACAATACAAGACAAGATAGTCATATATTTGTGTTGCATCAAAAATATGCTAATATAGGCGAAACCGTGTATATAAATTGTGTTAGGTTGCATAATAAACTTCCTGTGTATTTGAAGAATATGATAATGTTACCTTTTTTAATAAGAAGTTATTTAACGTATTTGCTGTAAAGTGCTAGTATATTCTACTATTAAGGAATATTTAGATGATTCAGTAAATGAAGACTCTTTAAGATGTTCTTACTCCTGAGGCATTGTGCAGATGGTTGCCTAATTATAATGTAAATTGTCATGTTTATATACTTTGTCCATCTCCTGTGGTTTTCCATTTTAGTAAGATGCATAGGTGTAATATTATGTATACTTTCTGCTATCTGGTATTATTTTCTGCGTTTTACTGACAACTGTAATGCTTACATGAGAATTTCTCATGTTTTGTAAGCTAATGAAACAGGCAAATAAATGAAATTAAATAAATATGAAAACAAGAGATAGCACACAAATAACATAAAGGTATAAAACAATAACAAATAATTATGAGCAATGATGATTCGAGGAGCCTCGCCCCTCCACTACCGGGACCATACATCCTGCTCAATGTGAATTTTCAGTATTTTCGTAATTCTATGTTTACCCCCCAGTGTATTTAAATTCCAACCTCCAGGAGAAAATTTGAAATCATCGCTGAATATGAATAATGGGAAAGAAAACAGTTCCGATAGGGCCGCGGGGCATACGGTAGAGCAGCGTTTCCCAACCTTTTTCAACTTGCGGCACACTACAGGTGTAACATGAATTCTTGCGGCACACTTATAGAATATTATTATTATTATTATTATTATTATTATTATTATTATTATTATTATTATTATTATTATTATTATTTGTAAATATAAAATACCGTGGCATTTTTTCTGTGATTACTGATATCCTCACGGAGAACAAAGCTCGATCACTGGTATTTCCCCGTAATAAATCATTATGCTTATTTATTTTCATTTTAATTTAAAAATAGAAAACAATTGCAATGAGATATAGGACTCAAGTTTTTAAAAATACACTTTCTTTCTCGAAAACTATTCAACCTTTCACTACGAAGGAAGATCACTAAACAACGAACGAACAAACAAATATATTGTACTTTTTAAACATAAATGTAGGTAATTTTTTATGCCTGTTTGCTTCGCCGAAAGGATTGAATGATATTTTAAAATTTCAAGTTATGAAATAGTTTGCAACAATAAAGAAGCAATAGTAGTCATAACAATAAAAAAAACTTTTTTTCTAATACAATGTGAAACTTAGTATGAAACACAGTATGAAAAGTAACACAATATGAAACTTAAAACTGTAGATTCACAGTAGAGGTTCATAGTAATATGAAATACAAATATACCTTTTTCCTTATGTCTTGCAATTTGATTGCTATAGAATTAATAATATTGTTTCGATTTCTTCGCGGCCCACCAGCGACCCATTCGCGGCACACCAGTGTACCGCGGCACACCGGTTGGGAAACGCTTCAGTAGAGTGTTCATCTCGGATGCGTGCGGTCCTTGGTTCGATCCCAGTTTGCGCCAAGTGGACTTTATGGTGGACAAGCACCGTGTGCCAGGTTTTCTCGGAGTTCTCATGTTTCCTTCCACTTTCTTCATTCCACTATTTCCTTCATTGCTTATCATCACGGTCGCCTTTAACTTACACGGCATAACCGTGGGACATAAAACTGAAAGATTTCATTTCATTTCATTTTCAAAACAGTTCCATTATACAAGTCTGATTGCATTTTATACGTTTCCTAAGTCTTGCTCTACAGCCAAAAACTCTAAGAGAAAAATACTCCTGGGATAAAATTTCTTCATCTTGTCGCTGTATGA
Source organism: Thermobia domestica (assembly GCF_964235325.1). Lineage (NCBI taxonomy): Eukaryota > Metazoa > Arthropoda > Insecta > Zygentoma > Lepismatidae > Thermobia > Thermobia domestica. The sequence goes on from NC_137465.1 coordinate 42,583,072, forward strand.
GAGGGAGTATTCATTGTGAGCTAGCTTTCCTTGCAATTTTGATGTATGATAGTGTCGAATTTCACTTTATCTTCGCATTCTAGGTTCAAATGTCGCTACCATCTCCTTGAAAAGATGTTATAGTTGGCTGTCTTGACGTTGAAGGCAAGGCAAAGGAACCCTCTCTTTTCTCGTCGCGTCGGGAACAAACGAGATAGCTTGAAGTAAAACGTTGTAAGAGGGGGCAGCACGTGCGTTTGACGTCGCGCAGAGTTGCCCTCTCGCTCGTTCGTTCTGTGTGGCTTCTGGGCAAAGTATTTTTCACAAGGACATGCTCGTTGGACATTGCCATATTTCACAGACTACACAAGGAACGAGAGAAAATAATAAAGGAAGAAGAAAAAGAAGTGAGAACTTGACGAGTTTTGGCACGTTACTTTTTCTTTTTTCTTCTTTTTTTAAAGCTTTTCTTTAGCTTTTTCTCCTTCGTTTACGTGCCTGTTTCACGTTGTAATCCACTTAATTTTCTTAATCTTTTTCATACACAGTTACTGTATCGTGAATATTTACGTCAAGTCTTCTATTAATTTACGTAAGAATTTATCAAGTTGATTTTGTGGATAATTATACTTCCAATAGTTTGCATACGGGAGAGTCACGAAATAGTTTTTGTGAATATTTAAGAAATTTTTGATTGTTTTGCGAAATAATTTACTTCCTAATTCTTTTTCTGTTTTAAAAAAAGGAAGTTTATTTTTTTAAAAAAGTAATAATTATACAATAAACTACATTTTGAATGTTTAGGAAGAAATTTCCTTTATTTAGTAACGTTTATTTATTTACTTATTTATTTAAGTTGATTTTGAGTTTAGAATCCCTTTCAGCAGTGAGGCTATAAGAGACGTGGGCCTACCTGGGATTCCAACGGCATAATCTCCCACTGGGAATCGTACTCGCGTCTCTCACGGCAAAGGCGCGTACTCGAATCCCTTAAGAGGGGCGCGGTGGCTCAGTGGTAGAGCGTTCACCTCCGGTGCTTAGGGTCCCTGGTTCGATCCCAGCTCGCGCCGTGTGGGCTTTGTGGTGGACAAACACCGTGCTCGTGGGTTTTCTCGGGGTTCTCCTGTTTCCTCCCACTTTCTTCATTCCACCATTTCACTCATCTCTCATTATCACCGTCTCCTTTAGCCTGACCGGCATAACCGTGGGATGTTAACCTTAAAGATTTCATTTTCATTTTCGAACCGCTTAGGCACGAGGGATCTCGTTCATTCATTTAGTGTTGTGAATACTTGTAGGTCGCGGTGCCTCAGTGGTAGAGCGCTCATATCTAGTGCATGGGGTCTTTGCTTCGATGCCAGCTCACGCTAAGTAGGCTTTGTGGTGGACAAGCATCGTGTGCGTGGACTTTTTTCGGGGTTCTCTCGTGTTCTCATTCCATAATTATCATCCATCTCATTATCACAGTCTTCCTTAGCCTTTGTTCATAATTGTGGGATGTTAAATTAAAAGCAGTACTTTTATAATAAATACTTCCATCGCTTTACGAATGACTTCATTTAGTGATTTTTGTAAATTCATACAAACGAAATTCTTTTATTATTTGTACTAGCTGAAGTGGCAGTTATTCGCACGAAGTGGACAAGATTTATGCAAAATATAAGAAAGTAAAGGAATGAACGGTGTGTATTAATAAAGACCATGGCGACTAAACTTGGACTGTAACAGAATTGGGAGTATCATCTCAGTGACCCCAGGAACTATGAATTTGACATTATTATCTGTCGGGATCTCTCTCAAACCATCCTTTTGTATAAAGTTACCCGCGAGAAGAGACATAGTTCTTTCAAATAGATGCACCATCCCTAAAATGGACATCACTTTCACGATTCAATTATTGTGTCGTAGGCAACCTAAGTTTTTTGATATAGAGTAGTAGCATGCTTTATGATGACGTAATTAATCTGTTGCTGTTAATTGATTAATTATTAGACCTTTTCAGGACGCAGAAGGAGTATGATAACATCTAAATGAAATGAAGAAGACAAGGGTTATGATAACATCTAAATGAAATGAAGAAGACAAGGATTATGATAACATCTAAATGAAATTAAGAAGACAAGGATTATGATAACATCTAAATGAGATGAAGAAGACAAGGATTATGATAACATCTAAATGAGATGAAGAAGACAAGGATTATGATAACATCTAAATGAAATGAAGAAGACAAGGATTATGATAACATCTAAATGAAATTAAGAAGACAAGGATTATGATAACATCTAAATGAAATTAAGAAGACAAGGATTATGATAACATCTAAATGAAATTAAGAAGACAAGGATTATGATAACATCTAAATGAAATTAAGAAGACAAGGATTATGATAACATTTAAATGAAATTAAGAAAACAAGGATTATGATAACATATAAATGAAATTAAGAAAACAAGGATTATGATAACATATAAATGAAATTAAGAAAACAAGGATTATGATAACATCTAAATGAAATTAAGAAGACAATCAAGGCATAAAGTTTGTACATAAACTTACAAAAGGAGACGAGAAAAGTTTACTGAGAATCGATAAAATACTAAAGATTTCTCTGAGAATCGAAATGAGGCGAGATATAATTCTTCAAGAAGTGATACAGGACGGAATTTCAACAAAATTTATGACGTGAGAAACCTTATTTCGTATAAAATATATTAAACCTTATTTTAGAAAAAGAACTGAAGCTGCAACCAATCACTCTCAACCGTCAGAGCATGACTTCCTATTTATAGTTCAAAAACATACACGCTGATATGCAGACTTCGAAACGTTTAAGAGTTTACGAGTTGCATAAACAGTTAGACGAAAATATTCAGATATTCTTAGTCCTTATTTTAAATAGATGACACACCTGTCTGTCGCTCCTAACGCTTAATTCCTAAGAGTTCACATTCAGGGCAATAGTTGTCGGTGGCTGCCTACTGCTTCCTACTGGACGCCAATAGATTTCGCTCAAGTAGGAGACAATTTGCAAACTAGTCGAAGACTTCGGGAGCATCAGTTAGTCCTTCTTAACTGAATATAAAATGTAATAAGGAAATATTTCGGTAAAAGAAAGTTTAAAGATTAAAGATAACTATAACAATCGATGATAACATTGAATTGAATAAATTGATATACGAGAGGAACATAGTGCACATAAGAACAAGAGATGGGAGGATTTCTGAATATGTAAATATTGGCACAAAGTTCACACTTTCGTGTAACTATTTTCTTAAGGGATTCCAGAAAATATTCATTGTTCCTTATTTCATGTAAGTATCAACTAGTATAATGCATAATGATTTTCTTATAGTAAAAAATAAACAACTAATACGAATTCCCATCATCAGTTAGTAGGCCTTATGCATATATATTGATAACATCCTAGAAAGATGGTAAACTTGATACACTGCCCTTACACACCGTCTCTTATCAGCTGTTGATGTATCAGACGTGTAAAAACTGACTCTTGTATTTGTTGTGTTTTCGTTCCTACTTATGCTGGGTACTTTGTTGTGCCTTCTGTCAGACTAAACCATTCAAAGACGTCTGGTTCTACTGTAAAAGTGACGGGAGCGACTTACCCTAAGAATACTATCAAAAGGGTAGTCTTTTCTTTGCTTATCATATCATCCCATCTTCACACAGTTTTCTACTACACACTGCTTCGGTTTCAGCCTTCAGGTCCAAAGACCAGGACTGCCCTAACAGCACTAAATGTGCTAGGCATGTGCCATTTAGGTGTCCCAGCTATTTTTTAGGTACCCGACACTTGGCACATATGATATTCATGTGCTAAGTATGTACTTCAGCTACCTACAGTTTTAGGTGCTTGTTACACCTAATTGATATTTCCAACTATGAATCCACAAATATAGCATTTATATATATATATATTTGGCTCAGTTTCGCACTGTAACAATCATTTGTTTTTATGTCGTCACTTGGGGCATATATCTGTCATATTCTAGATACGTCCTTTATGTACATACTGTTTCAGATACCCTAACAGCACAAGATATGCTAGGCATGCGCGATTTAGGTGTTCTAAATTAATCTCCCACATTTTATGCATTTGTTGCTTCTTTCTTTGAGCGATTGTGTACTAGAAGCAACAGACGCATCTTTATTAAATCGCAACTGTCGCCGATCATTTGAAAGTGAATATGGAAGAAAGTAAATAGACACCCGTCATTGTTATAGAATTACATGGCGAGCAGATTTTATCTGATCCCAAACGGTTATCGTCAAATATACGCGGTTAAAGGAGCACTTCGATTAGCCAATTTCAAAAGACCTCAACAATTTATCCGTCTACAAGCGACGTTCTCTTCATCGCCTCCGTGGACCAGTCGAAAGAGCACGCGGCTAGTAATCCAAAGGTTAGTGGTTCACGCCGACCCAGGGTTACATTTTTTTTTACTTGTTTAAAGTGTTTTTAGACTTACTTTAATGTAAACACATTACGCATATAGGCGATTTAACATATTTTGGGGAAGTAATTTCGTGTTCATTGACGCTTAGGGCATGGAGAACACACGTAGAACATACTAGGCACGTTCCCCAGGTACATGTCAGGCATGTGCCTAGGGGCGGACATAGTCTGTGACTATCACTTGCTATCCATGTGATTTGCCTCTCACAAGTACATAAGGCACATACTGGACACATTCCCATGTACCTGACGAAATATGATAGGCATATGTCTGCTATGTAATTGTGCTATTAGGGTATATCCATCGATCCTTCTCGGGATCTATTGCATCATCAAGGACTACCCATGATTGTAGTTGACCCCTCTTCTGTTGCTCTAGGAGCGAAGTGAAAAGGTACCATCCTAATACCAGCTGTGAAACCAGTTACGTTAGGTCTCTAAGCGATCGATCATACACTGACAGCCATAAGTCACCACCACCAAAGGAAATTGAAGCTGACAAATTAGATACAGCAAGTGAATCAACTTTGTAATGGACTACAAGAATTTTCCCGAATTAACAGAGACAACTCATCCACAAATTCATCAATTTCTGCTCTCAAACTTCGATCCGAAATACTCACAGACACACTACCTACACAAACAACTGGTTAAATCAGGCGTGGGAGACCCGGGTTCGATTCCCGGCGGGAGCTCATGTGGTTCGGATTCCACGTTAATCAGTAGGTCCCGTCTCATATAGCCTCGCTGCTGAAAGGGACGTTAAACTCAAAATCAACTCAACTCAACTTTTTAAATCATGCCTCGAACTAACATAAATCGTACCTACACGTAACGGCCCTATTTTACGAACTCCAGATGTGAACTTTGCAACTACGCTCCGCAACAAACATTGATTCAAAGTCTTTGGCAACAACACTACACTAACTCAACTTGCACAAAGGCAACTGAAATAACAGTCTCGACCTCGAAAAGAGGCATTATTGTCTGCTGTCATTCGAGGAGTAGACACTGACATTACCGACTCAGAAGTTGCTGATGAGCTCAGAGTTGAGGGCTATACCATCTCCACATGCATTCGCATTCGGAACAACATTGTCGTAATGGTTCAAGTCCTTACACAATCTCAAGAGCCCATCGACGATCTTCTGTCAAGTGGGGCACATATTTATCATAGCGCCATAGCGCCATAGATTAATCGCGGACCCCTCTTGTACTTCGCTGTGAAAGATGTCAGAAATATAATGCACATCCTACTGACAAATAGCCAAATCAGTCGATCTCTGGATATTGCTCCGGGCCACACAATATATGTCAATGCCAAAACCTTCAACATCCTTCAACATGTTCAACTTGTCACTAGCAACACCCGGTGTTTAGTTACAAATGCAAGTAACGACCACCACCGGAACCAAAACAAACCTGAAATGACTTCCGTTGCAGGATCGCATTAATATCTACATCGTCTTCTCAGGTACCTGCTGATAAAAAACAGGCTGTCACTCTAGAACAATTTTTCGCTTTCGTTTCACTTACACCTCAAAATATTTATCCTTTCCAGCGCCCTCAATACCACAAAAGATCTAGTACACAACACATGCTATCTTCAATATGAACTTCCAAGCTACTTATAGCAGGCACAAAGTATACTTTCATGTTAGTACTCTTGAAACGGAAGTCTAAATCTATTCAACTCCCCTTAGTATTATCATGAAGTTAACATTTATTTTTGTCAACATCAGCTATAGCATCCAGCACAAACCAATCAATCTTCGCACTCGTCTTACAAAAATACCGAACTCCCAGTTTTCTTATTAATGAGGTTCATCTAACACCTTGAAATTCCTGTAAAATATCTGGCTACACAGTTATATGCAAATACAGTACTATGACGACGTGCAAGTGGCGGAATTCCTATAGATTTTTTACTTTCTATATAAACAGTCGTCATTTTCAACTTACGCAAACATAATATCTAGTAATCATACTCCACGATACAATAGACCCTAATTTTAATATTGAGAAGTTTACAAATTACAGTACTTTCATAAAGAGTCCAAAATATTACCTAAATCATGTGAATTATATCGTCGTTCTTAGTCCTACACTAAATGTGGACAAATTTAAATCTAAGACATAATAGATGAGCGGAAGAAAGACGAGAATTGGATGTTAAAATGCAGTTGCAAGCACCCACACTTAGTGAGCAGGACTATGAACTGCTGTCTCAAAACGATATGGTTTCAATTACCCTTTTCTGTTAAAGGGTGTAACCTTGATGAGTTTCAGTTATTAACTACGTTACAATAGGAAATTGTGAACCGGGAGAGAGGGAAAAGAGAAAACGAAACTAGAAATATTCTTATGCTACAAAATTATTTCAAAAGAGTAAAAATAAAAATATAATTGACACAAAATTTATTTCGTGTAATCGGAAGTTCAAAGAGCAGTTATTGTCATACGTAATGAAAGTAAAAAGGAGGACATAACTCATCAAATAATTCAACAGGAAATTTGATCGTCGTAGTGAACAACATTCAGCAACAACAGAGCAAGGGGGCAAACAACACAAAAACAACAACAACAAGTAATTTCACTGGTAGGTACAAGAACGTTTCGTACTGACGGAAGAAGAGAGTTTGGTTGTGAGGGGCGGGAGGTATTCCCTACCGCATTAAAACTGGGGTAGCGCTGGGTCCCCCCGGTTACCGAAGCATTCGTTCTTTGTTCTCTCTGTGTCTCTCGGCAGCAGAGGGGCGAGCGTATGGGAGAGAAAACCTCCAACGATGGATGGAAGGAGAAAATTTCCCTTGGGGTAATGAGACAGTCCTTTTGCTGAAATTGCTTCCAGAAAACTGTGTGTAGGAGGTTGGGGGTTTTGAGTTTGAGTTTGAGTTTGAGTTGTAGTTGGAGAAGAAGGAGAAGGCTAGCCGAAGGTCTTGCCTTTCACCTCTTCTTCTCGGAAGACGTAGAAGGCTGCTGCTGCTTGCTATATATTTCTGCAAAAGCCTTTGTAAGCAAAACGCTCATTCCGTTGCGACCAATGTTTTTGCTGAGGCAAGTGAAGAGAAGCCATCATCATTTTGACGTAGACAAATTCGCACAACGAGAAGGGAAAGGAACTCGTTGATAATTTCAGTTTCTGTGCTGCTGACCTATTTGTTTGATGCAAGGCAAGGGGAAAAGTTGCCATCTCATACTACCAACATCAATAGTTAACTTATTTGGACAAATTTGAGAAGATAATGAAGGAATTCTACTTTAATGACTTATTCATATGTGCTATGTGATTCATTCATTAAGAACTATAATTGTTAGATAGTTGCAAGTAAGGTATTATTGATGATAGAGGCCAGCATTTTTCAGTTTTTTCAACTGGTGACCACTTTTATTAGTCAGAATGTTCTAAAAGGCCACAATATCGTTGTCCTCTTCGAAAGTTTTTTTTTTTTTTTTTTTTTAATAATTGAGTATATGTTAATACCAGTATGCTTATATTCTTAAACTAGCATTAAAATTGCTGTTTTACTTTCTCATTCTTCTTGGCTCTCGATTGATTTTCCTTCTCAGTACCGTAATACTAGAAAATTGATTTTACTTTCTTGTAATACCTGAAAGTCATGGAGAATAATTTATAGCAAACTACTAAATGTTTCCATATGATACTGTGGGGAATATTTTGCGTTTTTCCTTCTCCACCTATTATACAGAGTTTGTCTGGTCTCGAAGTCTCGCACAAAAGTCCAACATCTCATATGTGCATCTTAGGAAAACACTCACTTCTCTTTTTCTTCCATCCTATGTCAACTTCTTATTTACTTCAATATTAATCATGCTGTTAAGGGTGATTTTTTCTTGTTGAATGCTTCTTTGGCTACTGCAATTCTTGGCATCATGATCTCTTTGGTACAGTAAGCGTTTATCGTCAAAATACTTCCCAGATTCTTGAAATTATCGACATCTTTGAGTTCTCTTTGTTCTACTCTGATCTGTAAGGGCAAGCTCCCATGGGATATTCTCATCACTCAAATTTTCGGTATTGATTTCCATTTCATATAGTTTCCTAGTGTCAACTATTTTGTCAATCATCTCCTGTAGTCCTTGTTCGGTTCTAGCTGTAATAACCGTATCATCTGCATATCTGATCTTGTAAATGATCTACCCTCCAATCTTGAAATCTCCAATTCCCATTAATGCTTTCTTCATTAAACATTCACTGCAAATGTTGAATAATTGGGAATACTTCTCTTTCAATCTCCACACTATTGGTTTCTCCTTCATTCAAGCGCAACTTCACTCGTTTTCCTATGTACAGGTTTTGAATGAGTCGTCGATCTCTCCAGTTGACTCTGATTTCTTTAAGTATTTTCAGAAGTTTCGTCCAATTGACCCGGTCGAAATCTTTACGCCAGTCGATGAAGCACAAACACAACTCTTCCTTTACGTCAAACATTCGTTCTGATATAATTCTCATAAACCCAATGGCATCCCTGGTGCCTTTTCCTTTCCTAAATCCAGATTGATCTTCCTCAATATATCTTCTATTTTACTTTCCAGCCAGTTTTTCAGTATGCGCGCAATTATCTTTCCAGTGTGAGAAATAACGCTAATGGTTGTGTGATCACTACACTTCTTTGATTACTATTATTGGGTAAAGCAATTATTGTGACATAAAGAAAAGCCTTTGGCTATTGTCTACTCAGAGTTGTCTCCTAATCCGTTGACTAAATCTGCTGCTAGATTGTTGTCTCCAGTGGACTTTCTCCTTTTCATATCTTTGATAGCTTGCACTACTGGTAATAGATCTTGGTTATTCTCACTTTTCAATATACTGATCCTTTTTCTTCATCGTCCACCTATTTCTCTGCTTCGATCGTAATATCTGTGCTGCGGTTCTTTTGATCATACAGATCTTTTATGTATTCCTTTAAAATTCTAATGATTTTTTGCTGGTCAGTAACTACATGACTTTGTTAATCTTCGATTCTAAACGTGCGTATACTTTTGCTAGCTTTCCCTCCTAATTCTTGTGTTTTCTGGTACATCAGATCATATCTGCCGCGCCGTTGAATTTTTTCTACATATCTGTTCCATGTATTTTTCTTTGGCTTTGTCCGCTTCTCTTCTCAATTCATTATTCAGCCTTCTGTATTCTTTGATGTCCGTGTTTTTTTTTCTTTTTTAATCCTGCGTTCCTCTATCTTCTTAAGCATCGCTCCAGTTTCCATGATCTCGGTTCTCTTTCCATCCTACTAATGTTATTGTACAGTATGTCAAGTAGAATCTGTTTTACTTTCCCCCAACTATTTTCTATATTGCCTGCCATATCGCCCACTGCACAGAATTTTTCTTCAATCTCTTCTTTCCCATCACTATCCATATATCTTAGTCGCTCTAGTTTCATTTTCGATTTCTCTTCCCATATTTCTTGAAGACTTTAACCAGGTTCGCACTTCCGCCACTAGGAGATTGTACTTCGAATCAATGTCCTCTCCCGGTATTATCTTCACGTCTCGTACACTATTTCTGAAGCGTTTCTTGACAAGAATGTGATCGATTTGATAACATTTCTTACCTCCCCTCCTAGACTTTTCCACATGTACAGCTTGATTTTTCTTTTCTTAAACCACGTGTTCGTCAGCACCATATCATGTTCCCAACAGAAGTCGATAAGCATTTAGCCCCTGCGTTCCTTCTACCTAGTCCAAATGGTTCCACTACCTTATTCACAGCCCCTCTTCCTCCTGCGCTGTTGAAGTTTTTCAATACAGTGGCATTGACCTTACCTCTTCCCTCCTGATCCAATATATCACTAATCTCATACATTACTTCTACTTCATTGTCAAACATCAAGCGGGCACTGCAGCATTCCACTTTCGTTACACTTTTTGCTACTTCGTTCTTCATTCCTATCGCGAACCATTTTCGGCCTTAACGCAACCCGTATAGAATATTGTGTAATTTTCCGATACTATCTCACCTTTTCTTGAGAATCTCACTTCACTCAAGCTCACTATTTTCACTTTACATTTATCCATTTCCACTTTTAAATTTTCAAGTTTACCCGCACGTTATAAAGTTCGTACGTTCCAGCTTCCTATGCTGAAATGAAAGTTATTATTATTTTCTCTGATGATTCTTCCTTGAGTAGTCTCCCACCTGGAGATAGGAACTAGGGACTATTTTACTCCTGGAATGTTTTATCTCAGGAAGAACCATCATTATACTTACAGGTATTCTCCTCCTTCGATCCTCCTGAGAAAAAGATAATGTGTCAGTATTCCCATTTTGTTTCCACATCTCCATGCCGTTGATCACCTTGTTGTTCATTTGCCTTTTAGGACAGTTTCTCCTCCTAAGGACAAGAACATGCTCTGACGTCCATCCGCTCTCGGAGGAGATCGTTAGCGTTTGGTAGAGGTTGACTGCTTATCCCGGAAGTCAATTGGTACTCACCTATGTTGCGCGGCTAAGACGTTGCCCGTTTTGTGCCACGAGGAAGTGTAGGTTGGGATTTTCCCTTCGTTTAGGATGAAATTTGAAGGCATTCTTCAAACATCTGCAGTACTTTAGGAAGCATACATTACAAGTACACAAATAACAATAGTAAAATATAATCGTACTTTATAAGATAAGTCTCTATAGAAGGATAAGTTTGTGTATAACTTTATTCATTTTTCTTCCCCTCTTCTACCTTTTTTCTGATGGTTATTTCCATTACAACACATACAACTTTTTAATACTCATAGTTTTGTAAACCCAAATAAAATACAAAATTTTAATAATATAGGCAAGTCAATAGCTAGCGAACATTATACAACACTCCAGAGACCAAGTAAATGAAAATATAATAATAATAATAATAATAATAATAATAATAATAATAATAATAATAATAATAATAATAATAATAATAATAATAATAATAATAATAATAATAGAAGCTATCTAAGAATCGAAAAAAAATTCCAAACATCTTAGGTATTATTGAAAGGAAACGAAATCTGTGAGTTTTATGTCCCACGATTATGCCGGTTAGGCTAAAGGAGACGGTGATTATGAGAAATGAATGAAATGGTGGAATGAAGAAAGTGCGAGGAAACGGGAGAACCCCGAGAAAACCCACGCATACGGTGTTTGTATCTTAGGTATTATTAACGTAACAACACCGTTAAAACAACAAGTAACATTAATAGCTAATGCTTTGTAATAAAATTATCCAGGCAACATTTTTAGTATAAAAAGGCCATCTCTAGTATAATAAAATTAATTGGTATAATCTAAATGTGCAGTAAGAATTCCAATATCTACTTGATTTCAGAGCAAGTACGGCAATACGCTAGACAATGAATTTAGTTACATTAAATTCTTTCAATTTTGGGGGGATACTTTATGTAATTGTTTCCCTGGAACCAATAATTTTTGGTATTACTTTGAATTTCTTGTTATTGAAATTTTTCTTGAACAGGTTAACTGCCACGGGGGTAAAGTGGTTTCCTTAGCTTGGGCCCACGCCGCGAAATTTTAAAAATACCATTATTTCTGTGATTTTTGTTTACTTCTATATTGTAAACACATACTATTAAAAAAAATCCATGGGCTACGATCACTTCGCAACTTTCTGAGGCCAAACGAATATTTCAATCCATATTATCAAGTACGAGGTGAGGTATTAATAAAGACCTCAAGGCCTGAAGCAGTTGTTGTAGTGAAACCTGAAAACAGGTCTCGTGGCCTACACAAGATATGTATGTGAGACCAGATTTCGTGTCTCATGGCAGTCAACCTGTGAGTTCATATTTAGTACTTTTTTTTAATGAAGCTGTCTCCTCCATACATCCGTAATTTTCTCAAACACTACACATGAGCGTTGTACCTGATGCATATAATGTGTTCTACTCAGTAAAACCTATTGATTGTATTTTATTACCGAACTCGGCCAACATAATCCGACTAGCTATCTATTTACAAAAATAAATAAATAAATAAATTTGATTCTATTTGATTTTAATTAAGTTTAGCGTCCCATTCAGCAGCGAGGCTACATGAAAAGTGGACCTAGAGTTTAACGTGGAATCCGAACCACATGAGCTCCCGCCGGGAATCAAACCCGGGTGTCCCACGCCAAATAAATAAATAAATAAATAATAGCAATAAAAACTCGCTTTTGTTCTGAACAGTTATCGTATGGAATAATGTTCGCTCTTGCAGTACACTCTTACAAGCTAAATTGCTTGATCCTAATAAAGAATCCACCACCTTATAGATGCGACGCAAACCAGTGCGACTCTTACAAATCTTATCGACCTGTATCATTAATTTTCCTCGCCACTTCCAAAGTACAAACGTGTAAACGAAATTCACAAAAGAAAAAGGAAAACGAAAGCAGTGGCGAAAGGTGGTTGGTCAACAAGAGCCATGGTGTAGAGGCAGAAAGCGAGGGAGAGTAAAATCCCGTGGTTCTGGAAGGAGCAGGTTGTGGCAGGCAGGTCCTCTTTCTACGTAATTGTCCGACCGGAAACTGGTGATCCAGGATTACCTTCGTGCGGCTACATCACGTCCAGTGAGATCTTCGCAGATTTTTTCTGCTTTTTCATCCCACTTCTCTTGGATTCCTGCCTCTCCATATTCTCGTGGAAGAAGACCGAAATCTCTCTACAGCAAATTGTTTCCGTTTCTTCCTGCAGGCAGTCTCTCTCTCTCACACACATACACGCGCGTCTGGAGTCTTCCACAATTTGGAGGGAAAACATAGCTTTATAGAAATCAGGAAGCCTAGGGAACGATGTTCTGACAAAAACTCGCTGGTATAGCCATGAGGTAGTGAGATTATCTCAGAGTAATAGAATACTATTGTTTTATTTGCTTGACCTCGCGAAACTGAAAGCCGAATAATGTTTTGCATAAATGTATGTAAGCATTTAGATTTATACATTTCATTGTTCTCTTGTACGAATAGAAGTTAAACTCTTTGACAGAACGTAATGAATGAGGTGTCGTGACGTAAATTCAATATGGCGCTTGAGAAACGCCAATATTGATATTCATAAACTCTCACGTAGAACGCAAATGCTTTCATAAATTTTAATGGATGTTTATACAGATTCCACACAATCTCAAGAGTAGCACTAGGTATATATAGTTATGTGAAATTCAATATGGCAGATATAAAGCGACTTATTGTTAGAATGTAAATTCCAACGTAGAGCATAAACTGCTTTATGGGATTTAACGGACGAGATGTTTATACAGATTCGACATAATCTTAGGAGTGAGACTATGTATATGTCATTGTGTAGAATTCAATATGGTGGACGTAAAGCACCTCGCACGTAGAACATAAAGAGCTTGATGGAATTTAATGGATAAGATGTTTGTTCAGAGTTCATATAATCTCAGGAGTAACACTGGGTCTATACACTGACTGTCAAAACATTGTGAGCACCCGCTATTCTTGAACGAAATCGTTGGGTTGACGTAAAAGACACGGAGCACAGCAGAACTATGCCAGACTGTGACAGAGATCTGATTCGATCAGTTAGTGTGATGTTTGTGCGTAGGGTGCGAAAGGCCGGCTATAGCCCTATATTAGAGTTTGACAGAAGCCAGACGGCTGGGAATGAGCATCTCGAAAACAGTGCCATTTTTCCGGTGTTCTCAAGCTGGTGTGGATTATTTCTTCTAAAGGTGAAAAAAGGGTAAAACCAGCACTAAACCACAATACATGGAGTGGCCACAACTCATTAAAGATATTGGGTGTCGTAGACTGTCGAAGTTAATACAAGGGGATAGGGCACGAACTATTTTAACAGTGGACAAAGCATGATTGTCTTGGTACACAATTCACTGTTCGCTGTTAGATATGGGCCTGCGCAACCGACATCCTACACATGTACCAATGTTAACCACACTTCATCATCGATTACGATTGGAATGGGCACGTGCCCATCGTCGTTGAACAGAAGCGCAATGACGCAATGTTGCACGGTCCGATGAAACACGATACTTCCTTCTTTACATAAATGGCCAAGTCGGAGTCTTCGTTTTCCATAGTAACAATTGCTCGAGACGTGCAGAGTAGGATGAGACCACGATGATTTGTAAAACCTTCACATGATCATTCATGGACCCGGTGGTGCGTGGGGATGGCACCATGGCTGCTACTAGCTATCGGCAGGACATTGCTGATCTCACGTATACCTGTCCATGTCGTCCATATTTTCAGTTGGGAAGCATCTTTTAGCAGGACGTTGTGCCTCAGTGGTTCGAGAAGCACTTCTGTTATCTTGGAAGCCAAATAGTATGATGGGGAAAGGAGAAAAACCTATCCTGTGAGGGTTGAACCTGGATGATGATATGTGCACCTGTCAGCTGGGTCGGAGAATACGTTAATAGTAGGTCCTAGCCATCATAGCCTTGGCATTGCCGGACATAAAAAAAAAGCTCAAATTTAGAATTCGAATTTTTAATGTGTTCTGTAAATGTGATATATACACTAGAAGAAAAGCACCAAAACTGACATACCATTTTGTTTTTGGCACATAAAGCTCAACTGAAGGACCACGATTATGAAGTAAGTGTATTTCTTTAAACCAGCAACAATAGTCAATAAAATTATGTAACCAGTTTTAAAAATTGCCATATATTGCCACGATTATGACGATTTGTTCAATTATCTCCGAGATCAATTTTTTAGAAACCAGGCCCCAAAACCGACATACCTTCAGAAAATTAGTATGTTGCAAAATGAAAAGGAGATATCTTTTTAAATATGTATTTTGATATCCTTGTATAAGTTCTGTTACGCACAAAAGTAGAATTACTTGTAAGATATTATTAGATCTGCACCATAGTTTTATTATTGAAAGTAGAAATAAGTGCTGATAGAATTAGTCTTATCGTGGTATTTGGCACAGTTCAAAGTTCTAAATATTATAGTCTACACCAGCGTTTCCCAACCGGTGTGCCGTGAATAGGCCGCTGGTGTGCCGCGAGGAATCGAAACAAAATTATTAATTTTATAGCAATCAAATTGCAAAACCTAGGAAAAAATGTATATTTGTATTTCACATTACTATGAACCTCTACTATGAATATACAATTTTAAGTTTCATACCAGGTTACTGTTCTGTACATTTCTAATGTTGAAAAAAGTATTTGTTATCATTGTTATGAGCATTATTGCTTCTTTATTGTTGCATACTATTTCGTAACTTGAAAATTTAAAATATCGTTAAATCCTTTTGTCGCTTTTGGTGCTTTTCCTCTATATAAAGGATGCCTACCCTTCTAGGTAAGCTGACAAATTCAAAGCCAAAGAAGATGGGGCATTTCCTTTTTAAAACTTCTGAAAAGTACACAGAATGCGCTTTTGCATCAATATATTGAACAAAACATTATCAAATGGTGTCTTCCATTATTGATACAAATCATGAATCCAACATAAACTGCACGATGTACTGATAGCGGCGACCCGCCATTTTTAAAAAAGACAACTCGGCAGCACAAATGGCACGATTCCTTTTTTTTTTTTTTTTTTTTTTTTACCTATCAGGCCAGAGCATAGACTGAAAAGAACATGAAAACTGTTGTTCGACAACTTGCTCCCCACCACTGTATACGTTCCTCATCCAAAACTATGACCCTCCCAATTTGGTCCATCCTTTGATGCGACAGAACAACAAACTTTCCTAATTGGAAGGGTTATAGCTTCGAGTGGGGAGAGAGTTGTCGAACAACGGCTTACATGCCGTTTTCAATGTATGCCTTCGCATGATCGGTGAAAAGAAAAGTCCTGCCTTTCGTGTTGAGAACTTTTCTTTTTAAAAAATGACGAGTCGCCCCTATCAACGCAGCGTGCAGTTCACATTAATTTTCTTACTATGTATCAGTAATTGAAGACATTACTTGAGTGATGTTTTATTGGATACACATTGATTTAAAAGCGTATTCTACGTACTTTCCAGAAACAATAATAATTAAAAATACAATTGCCGTGTCTTCTTTGGTTTAGAATTTATTCGCTTCAGAATCGGGGTCATTTTTCTGGAGCACTCTTTCCCTGTTTAGCGTATATATATATACAGGGTGAACGGTAACTACGTGGACAAACTTGGACGGATGATAGTACATCTAAAAAGAAGCGAAAAAGACCTAGTGAATATGGGGGAAATTTCGTCCCGTTTAGGAGTGACAGAGTGTCGAAAGCGTGGGAACATGAACTACATAGGCCAACAGCTAAAAAACAATACATTGTAGAGAGTGCGGTTAAAACGTCACTTAGAAAGTTATACCTACTCTATTGAAAAATGTATGTTTGAAAATGCAGTTACTTGTGCACACGGGATTAATAACGTGTGACACTTCTTTCCTTTACAGCATGTCTGGGAATCCCTCTCCATTCCTTTGGGGAATCCCTTGCGCACGCATAGCTGCGTTTTCAAACATGCATTTTTCAATAGAGTAGATATGGCTTTCTAAGTGACGTTTTTAACCTCACTCTCTGCGATGTATTGTTTTTAAGCTGTTGGCCTCTGAAGTTCATGTTCTCTCGCTTTCGACACTCTGTCACTCCTAAACGGTGGTCAGCGCATCGCGTCGCCCTATCGCTTACCGGCGTATTGGAAGCTTTCTAGACCTAGTGGCTGTCACGTCTTTTATTCAAGTGACTCCCCAGTTTGCCCCACAACGCTGGGTAGACGCCAAAAATTGGGGAAGCGCCGGTCGGGAATCGAACCTGGGATCAACGCTCTAACCCAGCGTTTCCCAACCATTTTCAACTTGCGGCACACTATGGGTGTAACTTGAATTCTCGCGGCACACTCAGAAATTATTATTTATAAATATAAAATAGCGTGGCATTTTTTTTTTGTGTGTGTGTGTGTGTGTGTGTGTGTGATTACTGATCTCCTTCTCACAGAAAAGAAAGCTCGATCACTGGTTTTTCCCCGTGGTAAATCATTATACTTATTATCATTCTGATTTAGAAATAGAAAACAATTGCAATGAAATGTTGGACCCAGGTCTTTAAAAATACTCTTTCTTTTTCGCAAACTGTATCCAACCTTTCAGTATGGAGGAAGATCACTAAATAACGAACGAACAAACAAATCTTTTACTTTTAAAACACAAATGTAGGTAATTTATATGTATGTTTGCTTTGACGAAAGGATTGAATGACATTTTAACATTTCAAGTTACGAAATAGTCTGCAACAATGAAGAAGCAATAATGGTCATAACAAGGAAAAATACTTTTTTCAACATTAAAAAATGTAGAGAAAAGTAACACGGTATGAAACTTAAAATTGTAGATTCATATTGGAGATTCCTAGTAATGGGAAATACAAATATAAATGTTTCCCTATGTCTTGCAATTTGATTGCCATAGAATTAGTAATTTTATTTCGATTTCCTCGCGGCACACCAGCGGCCCATTCACGGCACACCGTTTGGAAAACGTTGCTCTAACCACTAGGTTATGGTGTCTTCCCATTTAGCGTATGTTTCCACATAAAATGCCTCTTTATTTTCTAAAAAAGAAATTTTAGTTTATTTTACTAAAAGAGATTTTAGTTTAAACATAAATTGTAAAGGACATTCCGTTAACAAAATTCAATCAATACATTTTTCGACACTATTATATTAAACTTTTGACTACGACATTTTTATTCTTAAACATTATCTTAATACGCATAAATCAAGAAACATTCGTTGTAACCCACTGTATACGAAACGAAACAAGAAGGAATTTTCGTGACGAGATGCGAGAACAGACAGAGCTCTTCCAATAGAAATAGATTTATTTTTCGAGACTAGACACAGAAGTTTACGATACATTTTCGAGACGAGACAGACAGCCGCATGTTATCTTATGCGTATCTCTAGCCTATAGTGATATGCACTTTTTCTTTCCTTTCGAAAAGGTCTGCTAACGAGACGACAACGAGAGAACTTTCACAATGAGTTACGAGAGATGAAACAGTTTATCCAATTAGTACGAATACACTTTCCTAGACGAAACAAAGATATTCCAATAGATACGAATACTCTGACCTAAATGATACAAAAATATTTCAATAGAAAAGAATACGGTTTTCAAGACAAGACAAAGATATTCCAATAGATACGAATGTACTTTTCTAGACGGGATAGAGAGCTTCAAATAGATACACATACACTTTCCTCGACGAAACAAATCTCTTTCAGTGGAAACAAGTACACTATCCAAAAACAGACATCACTTTCACGACACATTTCCAAGATACTTTTACAGTCTCGACTCTTATCTCTGAAGCAAATCCTACTGTCGAATACTTAAATTTCCTGTGATTCTTAAAAGTTACCTACGGTCTCTTTTTTAGAATACAATAACTGTTTTTATATTATAATGAGACACTAGTTTTATAACACATTTTAGAGATGAGACAGCCCCATCTCATTATTTGCTCATTAAAATTGACGTGCTTTAAAAAGCCTGAAAGTTTTAATCAAGAAAGCCAGTTTTGCTCCGTAAATCTTGAATTTCTACCTGTGTATATATGTGAGTTTTTCTTAATTATTTACATATATTGTGCTGTCAAAGTGTATCTAATGCTTTAACATTGATTGACCTTGTGTGTAAGGTAGGCGACGTTTATTGTAGTATCTTTGTTTGACAGCTTGGTTATATCTTATTTTGAACAGAGATGTATCTCTCACATATTCAATATGAAAGCATATTAATCACGCTTGGGTATATATAGTCTGCTCTCACATGATGCTGACCGACCACATTCAGCTTGTGATATGAGTGCATTCGTTGCCAGCCACCACAGAGGCAGAGAGAGAGAGAGAGAGAAGAGACCTCTTAGATAAAGGATGCCGACCGACCAAAACCAAGGAAGGAACGGAACGCTCTGGCTGGCTGGCATGAGGCCAAAAGCTCCAGCGAGAGACTCCAGTAAATCGTGTTGGACATCGCCGATGCAGTCCCACATGGCCTTTCATCTTGTTACTCTCCTATGTTGGTCTACCATTGTTCCCCGTAGATTAATCACATACAAGAAATGGCTCTCGCCAAGTTGCAGAAACCGCACGTTCAAATACATGCAACGCACGCATCCAATGTGCTGGGTCCATCTCATGCATATATACATAAACATATTAACTTGCATTAATATTGAACAGGCGTGAGAGAACAGGCATTATGATAATTTTAAGAATAAAAAAAAAAGCAATATTCGTCCTCAAATCAATTGTTTAATAATTCGGCACGTTTCGAACTCATCTATGGTGTTCTTTTTCAACCTGTATCAACATAACTCACGATAACTAACACATGACCAATATACTGAATATTATATTTACCTAGATTATTCGCAGATGCTAACAGTGTCAGGTAGAAACAAATGAAAGTGAATGATAACCTAATCAAAATACTATAGATTTTTTTTTTTATTAAATACAAGTTCATGTTCAACTGAATTTGGAATACATAATATTATTCCCCTATTAAATTGTGAACAACCACATTTTCAACGAACTTAAAAAGTTCTTTCTGAATTATCTCTCTCTCTCTCTCTCTCTGTCTGTCTGTCTGTCTGTCTATGTGTGTGTGTGTGTGTGTTGTTTCCGAATTTTTTCAATTTTGAGCCCTCCATTCGAAAGAGCATCAAAAACTATCTAAAGAAGCGATGGAATTTTTCGCACCATTGTTGCTGTTACCGAGATATTGGCCCAAAAAGTTCCGATTTCGGGAGATTTAAGGAGTCATATCTCGGGAACCTAAGTCATAGAGAGATGACATTTTGCGAATTTTTCAATTTTGAGCTCTTTGTTTTGAGCATGTGTCTTCGTGAAACAACATATCGTAGAACGTTTTAGCAGAAGTCTTAAAACAAAACGTGTGAAAAATTTAGTACTGAAGGAAATTATAAATGAATAGATATATTGCAAGAATTGTTTAATGAGTATAATAATAAAGTACAAAGAATAATTGGTATAAAGCCTGTAGAAGTTAATAAGAAAAATTAATTCTTTTTAAGTTGGTTTTGGCAATGGTCGTGGAGCATTCTTCACTGGATTAATGATCAGAACAAGTTCCTTAGAAATACTACCAGCATCACTGCTAGGTTCCTCTTTCATATTGAAAAAGGTCTCAGTAACTTAAATTATTCATTAAGTTTCCGAATTTATATTTTAATTTCGATTCTGTTATTGAGTGGTTAGACTCACTTAACTGTTTAGTTAGAGGTGAGATCGGTTTTTGTTCAGCGTGTTTAATGTCTCACACCTGTCCCTGAAGTATTAAATTGTAGTTTTGTTTTGTTTGTCCAATTGGGTTTCTGTTGACAGGTTGAAAAAAAAAAAACCTTCATGGATGAGCGAAACATATCGATTTGAGTACGAATATTGGTTTTCTCTTCTTAAATTATCATGCTACCGTAACTTCCACTTCTTTTATATGCTCAAATATAATTTGTAAATAAATCAATAAATATTAATATTAAATATACAGTACACTCTCAACATTTAATTTACTCTCGGTGGAAAATTATTCCACATTGTCAAATCTTTTCTATTTATTATTCCATTCTGTATAATTCCGCGGTTAATTAAATAGCTTTCTACGTAATAAGCTGAAAGTATAAGAAGGTTCAAAGCAATACTGAGGAAAAAGTGGGAAATAACATGTAACCTGAAAAGTGGATTTTAACATTGGAACATTAAGATACTCATTGAAAGTAAACTGAACCCCCATTTACGGTGGCTCAACCCTCGTTTCAAGCCCATTAGTTAAGCCACTGCATCCAACAGGAATTAAATAAAAATGCATCTTATAGTGGTGATTAGGTAATTTCTACCGACAGAGGAGTGAAAGTAAACCTCTAACCAAAGTGCCCCTGGCTTGGAATTGCAGAAATATGGTAACTCTAGCTAAAGTAGACAATGAGTAATCATCCCAAATGCATTTATATATGCAACAATCATGACATCGTCTTATCTAGGAACGGCTTCCAATACAACCTTATGTATAGAGCGCTCAGTTCTGATTCGCAGGCTCATCTTAAATTCAAACAGAAGCAGTGTCACTTTCAATTGTTGTAGGTCATCCACTTTTCATTTTCAGATTGTTCTAGTCAAAAGTAGTTGACAGGCAAAACACTACAGCATATTTCACGGTCTTTAGAAACTACATGTTTTATCCAAGATGCTTGAGTCAATTACTCTAGTCCAGTGGTTCTCAAACTTTCCGATAACGTGGACTCCCTGTTCATTTGGCAAGTGATCTGCGGACCCCCTTGCAATGCTATCTGAAATTTCGTATGGTATTAAAAAATATACTAATTAGAATTACCACTGACAAGAAAAAGATCAAGAAAAATAATGCAATAAGTAATTATTCTAAAGTACAGCGATATATCCCTATTATAATTAATCTGTACCTATATTATCAACATTGATCAGAGGCGCAATAATTAAGCATATAGTTTAGATATAATTAAAAGAAAGAACATTGTTATTGACATGACATGTTGTCATGAAAAAGATTATTATGGACGTATACACGAAATGGACGAATATAGATGGAATATGTTTGTGTAAATAAAAGGAATAAATCGATGTTAGTTGGTATGTATAATGTTATGACATATTAATCTGAAGTTGATAGGTTTATTGTAATAACTTGATATATCTGCGAATTAGGGCTAAAGTGTTTATTCGCTTTATCTGGTGCCGTAGACCCGGGACTATACCGAAAACCTTTAGTTCCGAAGGATAGTAAGAACGGAGTTTATGTGCATATTTTACCTTTTATGAGTTTCACTACTTTGAGAAGTGGAAAGAAAATCCAAAGAACTGGAATTATGCAGGATTCGGAGATTGAAGAAGTGCCCAGTACTTTAGTTGAAACCATGTCTGGAAATGCCGTAACTGTGTCCGAACGTTCCCATTCTAATCTTATTGATATGATTAGTCATCTACTAGATGCTAAATACGAACAACAAAATAAAAAGCTAGAACAGATACAGAAATCGAATGATGAGAAGCTGGAGCATATGAAAAAATCGAATGATGAGATGCTGGAGCATATGAAGAAATCAAATGATGAGAAGTTCGAGCAAATATTGACCCAACACAAATCTCTTGCAGATAGAGTTCAGGGTATCCATGAAAATTTCGATAGGCTACAGCATAATTTGAAAGAGGACTTGCAAGTGTTGATTGAAAAAGTGAATGGTACTGGTGTGAATATGAAAGTAGAACCGGAAGAAGGTCAGAAGAAGGTCGATGGACGAAATGAAAATATTGAAGAACAGGATGTAAACGAAACAACTGAACCTGTGGTGAATTGGGATGCGGAAGATGCTGCAATTAAAGAAGAACCATCATCTCCGGCCAAGGAGACCACCACCACTACTACTACAGACGTATTCAAAATTGAAGTGAATACAGGCGTATTCAAAATTG
Organism: Thermobia domestica; assembly: GCF_964235325.1. Taxonomy (NCBI): domain Eukaryota; kingdom Metazoa; phylum Arthropoda; class Insecta; order Zygentoma; family Lepismatidae; genus Thermobia; species Thermobia domestica. Next base: position 42,605,980 of record NC_137465.1, read on the forward strand.
AAGTGAAAGGTCTGCCGAGATTATACAGGTTAGGGGAATTGAAGAAATTGTTGACAGACGATTTGAAGTTGGGAAGCCATACTATTAGGTCACCGAAAAGAGCGAGTTCTTGGATTTATTTGATCTTCAAAACTGAAGAAGACCAACAGAAGGCAGTAAAAACCTTGAATGGATACAGTTGGAAGAAGCGAGTTATTTCAGCCGAAGTTGCCGAAACTGATCGACGTAACCGACAATTGGAAAAGTCCGATGATAAGGATTCTAAAAAGGCGAAAGTTGAGTTACTTGTAGAAGATAGAATAAAACAGGCTACAATACCTTTGTGGGATGTTACTTATGGAGAACAGTTGAAGAAGAAGACTGAAGAAATAAAATCTTCACTCACGCGAGTGACGGATTTGCTGCTGAGAAGAAATCTGGATTTAGCAGGTTGGACAGAAGAAAGAAAAGAGAAGAATAAAGGACTTGCAGATTTTCTGAGGCGTTTGCCTATAGGAAAAATTAAGGATGATTTGAAAGATTATTATCTCCAAAACAGAGAAGGAAACAGCTTGAATGTAACATCGCTCTATTTCCAGATCTTCACTGAAAAGGAAGAAGGTGAGAAACCTCCACCTCTGCAGCTGTTAGAATATGTGAAAGAAACTATCTGTGACATGAGTTCCCGATTATCTCCAGATTCTGATTTTCAAGTGAATACCTCGGGAGCCGAGCAGCTTTATACTTCCATCGCGGAAATGGTTGAAGTTGACGAAGAAACTTCCTTGATAGATGTGTGTTGTGCCACTGGAGGAATTGGATTTACTCTTGCTAAGAAATGTGCTCAAGTTCTTGACATAGAGATGTCGAGCCAAGCAATAGAAGATACAAGAGGCAATGCTGTAAAAAATGTCATCACAAACAGAGAATATTTTGTCGGACGGACTGAAGATATTTTGCCCACCGTAGTGGAGAAAGTAGCTGGAAAGAAGATACTTGTTATTGTAGATTCACCTAGAGTTGGGCTTCATCAGAAGTTTCAGCAACGTAATGAAAAGGTAGAACAAGAACAGGAAAATAAGTATCAGATTAAAGTTGGAAATGGCTAAAGCTAGTTGAAACTTTAGTCAACCTTGATGTGTTAAGTAAACTAAACTTGGATAACAATTCTTGATCTATTCTCTTGGATGTTATGAGTTGTGTTATGAGTATTTCATTTGGATGATGTGATTAATTTATTTTATCTTTGTACTAACTTTGAGTGTTATGTTTATCTTTATTTTACCTTACGTGTTCAAAGGAGATCTGACTGTGTTAAATTGAAATCCATGACATCGATCTTAAATTGAAGCTTCTATATGTAATTGTTGCCTTCTGATCTTGTTGACGTGTGAGATGATGACGATCTTAATTATAAATAATGTTATTTGTATATGAATGTTATCGCTCGATGTAAAAAGGAACAATTAACTAGTAACTCTGCGCAAGTCATCAGTTAGTTATAATTTTGAATAGACCCATAAACAATATTTTTAATGAATCGACGTTTTTCTGATATGTGATTTGTAATAAAAGAAAAATGTTGTTATAAATGAATTAATATATATATGGAGAAAGAAGAGAAGAGAAAACTACTTATATTGATGTAATAATAATTGATACGAGAGTTGATTTAATAATAATTAGTACGAGGGCTATTCAAAAAGTGAATGTTTTGAAAATATCCAGGGTTCTTTCCTTCACTGTAATACTGTTACGGAATTCCCGTTCTGGGCGACATTTACAGCGATATATCCCTATTATAATTAATCTGTACCTATATTATCAACATTGATCAGAGGCGCAATAATTAAGCATATAGTTTAGATATAATTAAAAGAAAGAACATTGTTATTGACATGACATGTTGTCATGAAAAAGATTATTATGGACGTATACACGAAATGGACGAATATAGATGGAATATGTTTGTGTAAATAAAAGGAATAAATCGATGTTAGTTGGTATGTATAATGTTATGACATATTAATCTGAAGTTGATAGGTTTATTGTAATAACTTGATATATCTGCGAATTAGGGCTAAAGTGTTTATTCGCTTTAAAAGGTACATGATTTTTCCTAGTGAACGAAATTTCAATTGAAAATACAGTAACTTTCAAGACTAAAAATCAATGCCTTTATTTATTTTTTTTTTTTAAAAAAGGAAATCCACTTGATAAACAGTGTTCTCAAGTGTGGTCACTAATGTGAGGAATGAAATTCTTTGTGTTTATCCATAATTGCATTGAAATCTGAACTACGTTTTGTCACCATCATTCTTAGGTCCGATTCAACATTAAGACGATTTCGCTTTAAGGTTTTAATACTGCAGAAAAGGTCTGCTCATATAATTAAGTGGTAGGGAAATGCATCAAATGTTGCAATGCCTTTTTAGACACCTCTTCATACTCACAACGCACATGCAACCAAAAGCTACAAAGTTCATTTTCTTTGAAAATGTTTTTTCATGAAGTATCCAGGATAGTTCCAATAGCTGTTCTTGTTCTGTGTTAGAGACAATCATGCCTTGTATGTCATGGATTTCTACATTAGTAAAAGGATTTTCAATCCAATCATTACCAGGTTGTGGGACAGGGAAATATTCTCGATGGAAATGGTGAATAGTTATTGTTTTGTACTCGTACTGCCCACAGCTGCAGTTTCTTAATCTGAAAAGCACTTCATGCATTATAGCTGTGAGTTCCATTTTATTACAACACATTTCAATTTTTAGGTGTCGCGGACCCCCTGGCTAGATCTCGCGGACTCTCAGGGGTCCGCGGACCCCACTTTGAGAACCACTGCTCTAGTCCAATCATTTTTAACTAGGTACTCTGGGACGTCACAGTTTTCTACTTCCATTCGGAGTAAACCACAGGAAGAGAACAAGGAGCGCAGAAAGGAAATTTAGGGTTGATAAAAAACAGTGATGACAGACAAAGAAGGAAATCGATGGTTTTGCAGATACGCTTCTTATCGATTCAAAGTTACTCGTACATTGCCAACACTTGCTTTATTTCCTTCTCTTTCGATGGGTTTGCAGATACGCTTCTTGTGGATCAAGGTTACTCGTACATTCCCAACACTTACCAACACCTGTCATTGTTCTTTCTTCACTGCGAAGATCTTCCCGTAGGGGACGCCCGAAGAATTTAGAGTCTCCAGACAAATTTCTTGGGTTTCGACTGTTGCAAAACTCCGTTTTTAATAGCCAAGTAACAATTTAAAAGTCACAAAATTTCTGATTATTGAAATCTTGTTCGTGTCACTAAAAGGGTTTAAAAAGTCACAAAATCCGTATTTTTCAAATCTAGTTTTATTTAATTTAAAGTTTAAAAAGTTATTATTTTATCACTGTCACAATTTCAAAATTGAAAATGACACACACACACACACACACACATACATATATATATATATATATATATATATATATATATATATATATATATATATATATATATATATATATATACGGACCACACATTGTCTCGGGCCCTCCAACATTTATCAGGGTTGCGTCGATCATATCCGATCGTGCTCATCGTGGCATACCAATATTTTCGCAGTACTACTTTCAGTTTCTATGTATTGGAAGTGGCCCACCCTCCACCCCTGAGGGAGATCTGAAATCATTACTGTTCTGTACAAAGCATATGGCATTCCAGTAGTAACTATCTCAAATTTCTGTAAATATTTTTTTCTTTTAAGTTTGTAATATCAGACTTCTCCATTATTTTTTTTTCACAATTGGAAGAACAACCGGTGAATTAACTCAAGCGCCATATTAGGATAAGTATGTATAATGTAAGTTATAGTACATTTTAACACTGTCTTAGAGAGCTATAAAAACAGCCAACATTGAGAACTCCGTGGGAAGTTTTTGCATATTCTAGGAAGTTGGTTGAGAGCAACTTCCCAGGGAGCATTTGTAACAAGCGTTGAGTTCCATTATGGTTCTGTTGTTCCTCAATGAAATGAAAAGAAAAATGGAAAGGGTTTTGTGCGGGTGGGTGGGTGGTGAGAGTTTTTTTTTTAAAAAAAAGAGGGACCACAAAAATATATAAAAAGAAGAAGAGAAAAAAGTATACACAAAGCCAAGGGATTTCCTAAGCCTCTCTGAGATCGTGTTAGAATGCCACCTGGTGCCAGTTCGCAGAGTTGTAGAAAACAGAAAACAGCAGGATGCCAGGCCCTTTAACACCCAGAAAAGTGACAATTTTCGCTGTTTCGCTAGTGGTGGCTGCAGGTTTCAAAGTGTGGGAGGGAAATTTCAAAAGTCGTTTCCAACTTCCGAAAAGTGTTGGACGCACTTAACCCAAATGGCTATTTGTAAAACAGGAAGAGAAAGAGAGAGAGAGAGAAGAAGAGGAAACAATGGGAAAACAACTGCTCACCTAAACTCTCTTTGTTCTTTTAGCTTTCTTTCCTTTCTCGCTCGCCTAATTGCTATTCAACGATTACCCATTTGAACTCTGTTCTTTTTTTTTTCTATGTAACATCCAAACTCAGTTAAAGATTAAGAAGAGGAAAATAAAAAGTGTTAAGAAATTGAAAGAAAGCTAACATAAATTTTCCTTTCCAATATAGTATCAAATCCTCATCATCGTACTCTTACTAAAGACGCGTGTAGAGATTTTTCGTGTCAAAATCAGCGAATTGCTATAAGTAACTTTGGGTATTTGTGTCACTTTTAGGAGTAACTGCGTCATTGTTAAGAGAGTGTGTGTCTGTCACTTTTAGGTGTAACTGAGTCACTGTTAAGAGTATGTATCTCACTTTTAAGTATAACTGAGTCACTGTTAGGAGTACTTGTGTCTCTTTTAATTGTAACTGCGTCACTGTGAGTTTGTGTGTCACTTTTAAGAGTAACTGCATCACTATTAGGAGTATGAGTGTCACACTTAGGAGTAACTGCGTCACTGTTAGGAGTATGTGTGTCACTTTTAGGGGTAATTGCGTCACTGTTGTGAGTATATGTGTCACTTTTAGAAGTAATCGCGTCAATATTGGGAGTATCAATGTCACTTTTAGGAGCAATTGCGTCACTGTTAATAATTGCATCACTATTAGGAGTGTTGATGTCTCTTTTAGGAGTATGTATGCCACTTTTAGGTGAGGCTGAGTGAAAGTGAGAGCTACAATACATTTTGAAGACGAGTGCGGTCGAGAATATATGTTGAGGTCGAGTGAGGGTGAAAACGAAGATGAGAATGCACTTTGAGGGCAAGTGCTAATGAAGGTTTAAAAAAAGTTCATCTCTGATCACTTTTTCTTGCAAAACTTTAAACACTGTGTCTTTAAAGTCCATATTTAACCTAGAGTTCCCTTATAGCTTAGCGGTTAGCGTACACGCCTTTGGCGTAGGAAGCACGTGTTCAATTCCCGGTGGGAGCTCATGTGGTTCGGTGCATGTCTCCTATAGCCTCATTGCTGAAAGGAACGCTAAACCTGAAATCATATCATATATAAGCTACCGCAACTCTCGTCAACCCTTTCCTGCCTACGTATCCTTCTCGTCCTTCTTTCACCCTTCTCACCCCCTTCCTCAAAAGAGAAGAAAAAAATTAGGAAGTTCCTCGATCGAGAGAAGCATCAACATGACAGCTGACAATTTGCAGTCGGATTAGCTGGTCATTGTGTTTCACGTCAAACCCATTACATCAGAAGCTCAGAACAATTTTACTGCACCTTTTTCTCTCTGCTCCCTTTTCATCGGAGAACTTTATATACTTAAAAGATCTCTCTTCTTCTGCTTTCTTGACACTTCGAAGAAAATGATGGTTCTCATTAAAACGTTGAGACTTGTTGAAAGATTTTGACCTGTTAAAAACGACTCTCAGGAAGAGAGCACCTTTTCCTCCTTTATTTTGGGTTTTCGCAAACGGAAGTGAAGACATTAAGTGGTGTATTGCAAGAGCTGTTAAAAGGACTTTATGTTGTTGCATTGTTCTTCTAATTTTAAAACTCAGTCACTATATTTTCTTCTCTTGTGAGAGACATTTATTCACTACTATGCTCATTTTCCCTCTTTCATTCATTATTGTTAATTTTTGTTGTTAACCAAGTCATGTCACGTTTCAAGATAATAGTTATCTCATTTCCTAAGTTTTACGTGTATGTTTACATTCTCTAGTGTACCTCACTTTCAGCGAAAAAGGTGGTAACATGGTTATGCTGTATTAAATTCCCAGTGTAGTACATTCGAAAACTTATGTTGGCCAACGCCATAGTGAAATAATCATTTGTGCTGCCACTAATGAAAGAGGAGTTCGTACAGATTAAGAATATGAGTCCACAATAGTTAGAGTGGCTGCACAATGTATAGAGGACAGTGCTTGGGTACAGTACTATCAGAAATGCAACATGGCCTCGTACCACAAAATCACTCGAGCATGTGCTAAGCAAAGGAGTCTCCACACATTATGATTGAAACACACACCGTCAAGACACTCAGACTTCTCTCTACCTGCCTCCCTTTGCCTTGGTTTGGCTGTCCTATCTCTGGTCAGTGTCGTCCAATCATAAACTTTTTTTTTTTTTTTTTTTTGCTGGTACATATATACATACTCCACTTGGTAAATTTGAGGATCGCCACCAGAAATAATTGTTCTAAAAGTAAAATTACTTAACTAATTATTTCCTAATGCATTTTAGACTTACTTTCTTGGCGTCTGTCACCAACTGCGTGCATTTTTATAATATTCCTTCGAACTTCTAAGTCACAAGTAATATGCATATACTTTTATACTCCATAAATAATATACCTACAAACTTATTGACATAAAAACAAGTGCGAGAAATATGTATTCACAAATATGGATTTTCTTCTATTTTCAAGTGACGAAAGAAGAGAAGAAAGCATGGTGATTGTAAAAAAAAGTAAAATAAAATTATAGATTTTAACGATTTACACGTTTCGTGATCCATAAATACCGAAAAATGACTTTTTGACATTGTCCGTCTGTTAGTCCATTCGTCCTAATGTACACTGGCCTAGAGGCCACACCACTGAATTTATCTTAACCAAATTTTATAATGAAAGTTTTTTATGTGATTCTCCAGTGAGAGGGTTCGAATTTTCTTCCTACCCCCCAAAATAAGTGTACTTAATTGAAAGATGAAAACCAAAAGTTTTACTATTTTCTCAAAAACTGCTCTAATTATTTTGTTTATATATCATAAATCTATTTTTCAAAAACAACACCATGCTGTGGTATGAGTCTTTTCTCTGCGAAAAATCGAGAAGGGGTATTTACTTTCGGAGATGAGTTTTTTCGGACGACTTTCTCCAAAACGACTCAGGTGACTTTGTTCATATTTCATAAATAAATATTTCATTGGTAACTTGACAATATAGCGTAAGTCATTTGCTCTGAAAAATCTACGAGAACTAGTTTATTCTTGGGATTGACCTTTTTTTCGGATGGTTTTATCAAAAACAAGAAATTTGTTAACTTTTATCTTTCCGGTCACCACCATTGGAATTGACTGAAGGCGACATCTATTGCTATTTGTTTCTTAAAAACAAAATCCTTGCGATCCTGAGTCTTACGCAGTGTTCGTAGTTTGAGGGAAATTTCCCTACTCTAGGGAAATTTTGTAGGTAAATATAGCAAAAAGGGAGAAAGGGAATTTTTCGATAAAAAATCCAGGGAAATTCTCGTGTTGACCAATTGACCATCAGAAATAAACCAATACAATAGTAATAGTTTGTGTTTTGTTTGTGTTCAAAGTAGCATAACTTGCACCCATTTTGGCTGAATGTGTTTCGCTGTGTTTTTTGTTAAAAAAAAATGTTTTACGTCCCATGGTTATGACGGCTAGGCTAAACGAGACTGTGATTATGAGAAATAAATGCAATGGTGTAATGAATAAAGTGGTAGGAAATGGGAGAACTCCATGAAAATCCACCAACACTATGTTTGTCCACCACAAAGCCCACTTGGCGTGAACTGTCCACCGTTCAACAAACGTGCTCCCTTGTTAAAAATGAGTGGAGCGAAAAGCAGAAAATAAACGCAAAAAGCAAGTGAATAAAACATGTGGTTGGCACTTTCTTTAATATAGCTAAAAAAAATCTTATCACATAACTTCTCTCATTGGAATTGGACACTCAACAAACTAGGGAAAATTTGATAAGAAAAGGAAAAATTTTGTGTCAGTCGAGGGAAATTTTCGTAAGGGAACCTACGAACACAGGTCTAACGTTGTTATAAGTCATGCAGTGCGGTATCAAATGTCAAATTGTTTTAGTGTTTTGTCTTAATGGCGGAGCTATGAAGAATAAATTGTTCCTTTTTTATATATTGTAAAGAAGGTGAAACTACATACCGTACTCAATTCTCACTACCAAAAGATTTAAAATTATTGAAAACTTTCTTTACTAATAATAATTATAATCTTTTCATAGTAAGAATCGCGCAGGTGCGCATATACGGAGAGAGAGACCCCCAAAACAGTGAATCTTGTATATACAAATATTATACTTCTGGTTTGTCTGCATCAGGGATGCGATAACGGTGGGTGTATCCAGGTTTCGGCTTTGGAAACTCTCACCAAGAATTTCTGAGTGTGTATTGGAATTGTGTAGCTACATCTTTCACTCACAAATATCCAAAAATGATTTATGGGATTGTTTAAATTTCACAAGTATGTAAGAAGAAAAACCAAGCCAAATTTTCCTTCTTCTTGAAATATTATGTCAGTGAGTTTTCTCGGGGCTACTCCCATTTCTTCGTATATTCTGCTTTCACCATAATTTTTCCACTAGCATTAGCTTGCTTTAATTATCGTCTTCCTTAACCTAAAATGTATAGTCGTGGGGGTTAAACTGAAATATTTCATTTCATTTCATTTTCTTGAAATGTTTGATACTAAAATAACCGAAAATAACAATAACGATTCTTTATGGTTTGTATTGCGAGCCATATTCCTCATGTTATACTTGATTATAAATTAACTAAGATCGTTGTAACAGTTTTGAAAGTGTTCCGTTGTAAATTTACTAAAACATTGTAAGTACAATGTGCACTTCTCGCCGTGTTTAGAAGAGGAAGTGATAAACGAGAAGAAGAAGAAGAAAGAGAGAAAAGTATAAAAGATGGAAGTTTCTGAGTGGAAAAAGCAACTGTATGTTGATCACGCAAAATAGGGAACGGTTTTGTCGGAAATCAACTTCTGTTGGAGGCGGAAAAGAAGGAAATGTCGCATATGCCAATCAATCACTGATGCTGCTCGTAGTGAGTTAAAGGAAAGAGTTGAGGAAAGGATGCTTGTGCTTCCTTCCTGTTGCAAATCTTATTCTTTAGTTGGCGCTTATAGTTTGGTGGTTGTGTAGGAGGAGAGGAGGAAAAAGAACTGACGCGATGACGATGGCAGAGAAAATTTTGTTTCCGAATCGAACGATTGCAAGTTACTGCCAATTCGCTCTGGTTGCTCAGGAATTTCTTTTCCTGTCCAATTTATTATACATCCTTTCCTTATTCTTTTTATTTTTATGTGACATCCTACACATAAAACTCTATATTTCTTATTTACAATGCAAAGAATAGAAAACTGTAAGATCTAAAGCGTTTGCAATATTCAGTCCATTTTCAATATCTCTACCGTTTTACATATCTGACTAACATGACCGAAACAATGCTGTTTCGTTGTCCTACTATCATGGATGTAGCTACGATGTAATGTCAGTGCACACCCTAGTACAATGATCTGATGCTTTTTCTTCTTCAGTTGTCACGGATTTTTAAAATTGTATCTTCAATTCTTCAATTAATTAGAAATTAAATTTTATTCTTAATGCTCTTAAAAGCCATCAAATTAAGCACACGAGAATGTTATAGGAAAAGAAAAGGTGATATTTAGTTATTTTTGTGCACTTCCATATGTAAAATTCTGTTTTAATTACCTTTGTGCACTCACATATGAAAAGATCTGTTTTAATTACTTTTGTGCACTCCCATATGAAAAGTTCTGTTTTAATTACCTTTGTACACTCACATATGGGAAGTTCTGTTTCAGTTTCCTTTGCGCAAATCCATATGGAAAGTTCAGTCTTAATTGCCTTTGTGCTATAACAAAATACTTTGGTTTGAGTAATATTTACCTGTACCTTGGGCAGAAAGTACTCATACATATGCACTATACTTAGTAGAATGTTAATTTCATATTAACAAAAGAAGAATGTTTTTAATATATGTAAGATTATTATGGGATAGTTGTTGCTATGGACATGTTTTATGGTTACCTAGTCAGTGAGCTTGTGTATTTAACAGTTTTAAGAAAAGGATATTATAAGTTATATCAAATAATAAACCAGTTTAGCACCGTTTATAGACGTTGTCATTTTTATTAAAAAGGTGAGATTAATGGTATTTAAATATCGAAGCTAATATTTTCATGTCAAAGAAATACTACCACTTCGGATTTTTATCTCAGCAAACGAACCAGGTTTACGACTATCTTTTTGATAAGTCGTTATAAAAATTTTGGTGCCGGAACCCGGGACTTTGTAAATTCAATTCCCGAAGAAGAGTAAGGTTGAATTTACTTTTATACTACAGTTAATGAATACGAACTTAACCATATTGCGAAGTGGTAAAGTAATCATAAGAAAAATGGACAACGAAACAATGCAGCATGAATCAAATAATAGTGACAGCGATGAGACTAGTGTAACACCAGGATTGACATCGGAGGATCGAATCTTGTTAGCTTTACAGCGACAATTAATGCAAATGTCTACCGAGATAAAGCAGACCATAGAGCAAAAGTCTGACGAAGCTAACAAGCAATATGAAGAATTAAAGCAGACCATGGAACAGAAGTTCAACGAATCTAACAAGACCATAGAACAGAAGATAGAACTGAAGTTTGACGAAGCTAACAAGCAAAATGAAGAATTAAGCAGACGAATGGAACAGAAGTTTGACGAAGCTAACAAGCAAAATGAAGAATTGAGTAGACGAATGGACCAGAAGTTTGACGAATCAAATAAGCAATATGAAGAATTAAGTAGACGGATAGAACAGAAATCAGATGAAACGAAACAGTCAATTGTCCAGGTGGTGAACGACATATCCTCACAGTTCGAGGAAAAGTTAAAAAGGATATCCGATGATTGTCAAGAAAAGCACGATCACCAAAACCAAGAAATTAGTGCTGTAAAAAAAGATTTAGCAGTAATAGAATCTTCCGTTAAACAGCAAAAGATCCAGGTCAGCAACAATTCTAATAACATACGTGTAAATACACAGTTGTTAGCTACTATTCAGGAAGAGATTAGAACGTTACAGGCTAAAGACAACATTTACCGTAATAACTTGGGTAGTGATCGCTTTGAGTTGCCCCACTCACCAGAGATGAACTCGCCTTCGCCGGGGTCTGATGAGGATATTATACTAGAAGAAAGTTGTCCGAAGAGTACTGATGAGCGAAACATAGATGGTATGACGACACAGCACGTCATGGATAGGAACTATCACTCAACAAGAACAAGGAATGAGAAAAAGAAGGTAAAATTAAGTGTTAAGATGAGTGAAATTCGAGCTATGAGCAAATTCAGTGGTAAGTGTAATGAGAATGCTACTTCTTTCTTAGAGAAATTCCAAGACGAATGCAATATAATGTGTATAGATAGATCACAATATATGAAATTAATACCCCATGTATTACTCCCACCTTGTTCCTTATGGTTTAAAGCAATACGTGATCACATTAGTACATATGAGGAATTCAAAGCGGCATTGATCGCAAATTATGAAAATGACTTTTTGCTGGCAAATAGAGATGCCACCCTTAGAAATCAACACTTCAATCCTCGATTGCATAAATCTGTTGTAGAGTTTGTTGTAAATGTCTACAACGAATTAAAGGTTGTTAATCCATTACAATCGGAATCGAGAATAATAGCATCGATTCGAAATTTGCTTCCATTTAAATTGCAACAGATCTTATTTTCCACACAGTGTATGAGTTTCAGCCATTTATTGATGCTTGTCCAATGCTACGAAACTCAATACCATGCCATGAATCCACAATCAGGAATGGGTAAAAATAAGAATAATCCAGATCATTTGGTACCTGTTCGGAATTTAAATATCCGAAGTGTGAATAATACGGAACCTAACCTAAGCCGAGTATACTCTAGCAATCCAAATGAGCAAAATAAGCAAAGTTATGTAGGGAATCCGCCTAATCTAACTAATCATGGTAATTATGATGTCAGATCACCCAACAGCAGTAGATATAAAAACAATCGAAGTACCGAGAGAAATTCCAGGAATACAGCGAACTATGTGGACAGACGTAATTGGAGATCAAGAGATGGCACTTCATATCAAAATCAAAATCACGATGAAAGACATGTACAACATAATGTAGAACCTAATCATGATTGTGCGGTACAATGCACTTTATTAGATTCATATGCAAGTACGAATGTAACATGATTACCGTCAATGAAATTAGGTTAAACCCATATTAGTTATAGATTCTTGTGAATTTTCATTTTAAAGTTTATGTGTTAATATCAATAATGAAAACGATTCTTAAAAATACTTGAACTGTTTAAATAGAGTTTTAAGTAGACTGGAAAATTGATTTTCAAATGATTTTTATTCTTTCTTGTTAATGTGAAGAATCATAATTCGATTCATAAATGATTAAAGGCAAAGATTATTTATATTAGATTGATTTGTGTTGAAAACTTAATTGTCAAAGATTATGTTAAGAATAAGATCCATTCTATAAAACTAATTATTCAACGACTACCTTGAATGAAATTCTTCTTTATTATAACATATTAGTGCTACGATGTATACCTTTAAATGCAACATCTAACTTATTTATTATATAATGCGCTCGAACTATTTGTAACCCACGTTTGTCCTTTACGATTTTTGAAATCGCACCCGTCGACGACTAATTAAATGAGCGACGATATTTTTGATAAGAAAATATATTAATAATATAGTGGATAATAATGAAATAAATATAATTAATGTAATTAAAGATAAATATTGATGAAATGAAAGATTTGTTATGAATGTATTTATATATATGTATATGTGAAATATAATGAATAGATATACAAGGTGCGATCAAAATATGATGGACATATGCTATGTAAGAACACTAATGTAAACGGACCAGTGGTTCTTGAAGATAAAAGCCAAGCCAATTCATGACTTTTATATTCAGTCCCTTTGTCGAGCGACATTTTTATATAACAAAATACTTTGGTTTGAGTAATATTTACCTGTACCTTGGGCAGAAAGTACTCATACATATGCACTATACTTAGTAGAATGTTAATTTCATATTAACAAAAGAAGAATGTTTTTAATATATGTAAGATTATTATGGGATAGTTGTTGCTATGGACATGTTTTATGGTTACCTAGTCAGTGAGCTTGTGTACTTAACAGTTTTAAGAAAAGGATATTATAAGTTATATCAAATAATAAACCAGTTTAGCACCGTTTATAGACGTTGTCATTTTTATTAAAAAGGTGAGATTAATGGTATTTAAATATCGAAGCTAATATTTTCATGTCAAAGAAATACTACCACTTCGGATTTTTATCTCAGCAAACGAACCAGGTTTACGACTTCCCTTATGAAAGTTCTGCTTAAATTACCTTTGTACACTCCCATATGAAAGTTCCATTTTATCTTTCTGCATACCTATATAAAAAGTTCTGTTTTATTTATCTTTGAGCACATCCATATAAAAAGTTATGTTTAAGTTACCTTTGTGCACACCAATATGAAAAGTTATATTTTGAGCTCAACTGTATGAAACGTTCTATTTTAATAACCTTTGTGCACATCCATTTGAAATGTTTAGACTACTCTTATATTTACTGTGTTAACTTTCTCAAGAATGTAGTGACTTTCCCGATTGCGGAAAAAAAATGTCCTTCATTGATTTTAGTAAAAGTTTTAAGCACATTATTATTATTATTATTATTATTATTATTATTATTATTATTATTATTATTATTATTATTATTATTATTATTATTATTATTACGCAAAAAATTGTCTAAATCCCAATTTCGATGTCCCAAGACTTAGGAAATAAAAATTTCCAGAAGGAAAATATTTTAGTACGTGCTAACCAAACCAAAGTCTATTTCCATGGGCACCGATCTTGGAGGGGGTCTGTAGTCCCCAGAATATTTGGTTAAGTCCTCCAGGATCTCGTTATCTTTGCTTGGATATCTGACAAAGAAACACACTAACCTGAATGGCTCCTCCTCAAAAAGTTACCGGTATACAGAAGTCTACCGCTGCCTTTATGCCGTCTTTGGTCAAAATTCTATCTCCGATTCATGCTAAATTCCGATCAATTTAATCAGAACTGTTATAAGTAATTCACCTTCTAAAAATCCAATTTATATTATCCTCCTAATCTTTTATTTGGCTCCCTTGAAGGCTTCTTTTCAAAAACTTCTAACCAAAATTCAACAAGCAAAAACAAGTGAAACAAAGGATATGTTCTCTTGGAGGAAGTGTATGCTTCTTCATGCAAATTGAGTGCCTAAGTGTTACAAACAGTGACGAGGCTAGCTTTAATTGTTTGGAGGAACTGGAGAAGATAAATTTTTGGGAAGTAGCTATTCTTGTGTGCCTGACTTAAGTTCAACCAAATACAACATAAATTATTGGCGAGAAATGGAATTTTTGTCTAGTCATTCCAAGATTGTCAAGTGAAAGAAGACTTTCTTTCAGTGAGTAATAGAAGACGCTAATATTTTTCCAAAAGCGGTAAGGTCATTACTCTGTTAGTTTTAAAAATGGAGTAAAATATTGTAAACTTTAACGTGCTCAAAATCTGCGTCATCTGTGTTTTGAACTCGTTGGTTTATATGGGGACATTTTTCAATTTTCTTCAAAACGAACTGAAATTTTTAATAGTTTGATTTTAGTCCTTTTCGTGACTTTCTACATATTATATATCCCTTACTTCAAGAACATGAAATTTTGTGATGCATAATACTACGTAACATTCCATAATCACCTTTAATATGCAGGTCAAGTTCTTTGAAGAAATGTCGAAAAATTATAATTCTTTCACTAATTCCCTTCTCATTGTCTTCCAAAAAATTTACACTGGACGACATGACATTACCCCACCTAGCATAGATGAAATTCAAGGGGCCTATTAGAAGTAATTGTTGAAATTTCACAATTCTTTTATAATTTGCGTATAAACACAGCGTCCGGATGTGTGGCATAAAAACTACAGTGCAAAAATAAATAAATAAACCAGCTTCTGCTAGAGTTCTTTTTACTTCGAAATTTCACATAGTTACCACGGTTAGACTTGATTGTTGAAAACGACGATATCATGGTTGGTAAAGTGTTTACTTACCTACTATTTGATCCCCTGTGGTGAGCTTGAATTTTTGTCGCCCTACTCGCGAGGCAGAGGCTTATCCACCCTATGTAAATTGGATACATGGGGCAGACTGGGAGATAAAACAAGGCCCAAACATAGTGTCATCACGTCTTGTATATGCCAAAGTCTCGATAGTGTGAAGCATTACACATCCACCCAGTCCTTGGGTCATATAAAGTCTCCATTTACCTTTGCCTTTTAACACGTTGACTACCATGTTCATCACCGATGATTCACAGCGGCCGTACTTCGCGGAGGCATCTGCGTTACATGTGATTCACAGGCTTTGCATGTTTGTATTTGAAGCCGTTATGTGAATCACCGGTGATGCACAAGTACGTAGGTTTAAATGGTGAAATATATTCTACGGCCTCAGAAAGATGTTCGGTATCCTTGTTTTCCGGCTTTTGAAATTTTTTCCATAAATGATTTGATCATTTTGGTACATATGATCCAATAAAAAACATTCCGGTGCATTTTACGAGATTTTGCTGCGGCAGTCAACGAGTTAAATGTGTTTTCTGAGGTTTGATCTTGATTTCCTGAGGGTAAGGTCCTTTATCTATCCATTAAAATACGAATCCGGTGTAGGGCTTTTTTTTTTTCAGATGAGAATTGGCGGTTCTCTTTCTGAACGTTTTGAATAGCACATTGCACTGAAAATTAAATTGTTAGGATAATCTCTTAAGAGCACTGGCGGCTCTGGAGGGAAAGCACGTAGGTAAAATTAAAATTTTATGGCAAAGGTCTAAAGAAAGAAGGCTTTCTTAATATACTAATGCGTATTTACAAGAATGCGTACTAAGTAAGTTTTCTTCCGTTAGATTGTAGCCATGAAAACAATAACTTTTTCCAGTGTAGCTTTCCTCAAGAACCGCCACTGTTTAAGAGAGAAGAAAATAGATAAAGCCATGTAACTAAAGCAAGCATATACGTATAATATAATGATTTAATTATTTATTTATTTCAAATAAATAATGTTCCTGGAAATAGAATCAATTTCCCTATGAATTCTCTCAGTGTATATATATATTAAGAGTGTTGTCAATCGCGAGGCGGAAATATTGCTGGTCGTGCATGTGATAAGCACTTCTACAGCATCTGCTCATAACTCATAATGAGAGTTACTTCCGCTTCATGTACGTAGCGTGTTGTCATTGTCCATAGGTTCAATGCTTGGAATGTGTAGTAATCTCGGAGACCATAATCCGATGCGATTAACCTAATCAACCGCAAAGCGCAAATGCATCAGAATGCTCTGGTCATTGTGAGAGAAACGAGTCTTTTGTTTATGGACAGGCCGTAACGATAAATGGGTTTATTCAGTAAAACTATAGAGAAACTCCAGTTTATAGAACAATGCAGAATTCAATGCATGCTTTGCAACACTTAAGATAACAAGGTATTGTTAAAGATTCAGCAATTTCGCGAGAGAATTGTAACCGGAAAGTCTATTTTCAACATGAAGTGAAATGTTTTATATATATATATATATATATATATATATATATATATATATATATATATATATATATAGTATATAGATATTAAAACAAAGAATATTTCTACAATATTATAAAACAGACCTGCGTACTCGTATGTCTATCATATCATAACATAATTAATCTATACAGTATTGTTTACTGATAACAATCAAAGAACATTTTCTACAATGTGTTGCAACACAGACATACATATTCAACATATCTATGATGATAATACAATTAATCTATAGACTCATATTGTTTACTGATAACAATCAAACAAAGAACATTTTCTACAAGGGTTTACAATGCATACATACATATTTAATATGTCTATCAAATGATAACACAATCTATATGCTTATATTGTTTAGTGATAACAATCAAAGAAGATTTTCTTCAAAACGGTGTATCACAGACATGCATATTCAACATGTCTATCAGATGATAACATTATTACTCCATAGACTCACATTGTTTACTGATAACAATCAAACAAAAACACACTTTCTGTAAGTTGTTACAATACAGACATACATATTCCACATATTTATCAGACGATAACACAATTAATCTATAGACTCACATTGTTTACTGATAACAATCAAACAACACCTTCTTCAAAACGGTGTATCACAGACGTACATATTCAGCATGTCTATCAGATGATAACATTATTAGACCTACTCTATAGATTCATATTGTTTACTTACAACAATTAAACAAAGGACATTTTCTGCACAATGTTATAACACAGACCTACATTCTCAACATTTCTTTCAAGTAATAAAATGATTAATCTATAGATGCACATTGTTTACTAGTAACAATCAAACAAAGAATATTTTGTACAAAATAATATAATACAGACACATATTAAACATGTTTATCACATGATAATATACGAGAGTAATCTCGAAAGTAAGGTCTTCAAAGCGCTCTGGACACAGAAAATCTGTTCGTGCGACTGTTAGCAACACTTGTGTTTATTGTTGTGTTGTGTTGTACGCAGACTTGTACGTTCAATCTTGGCTTGGTAGCCGTTTGTAATGGAGCTTCCGCTTTTCGCTACCGACAAGTACGAAGTTCACTCAGTTATTGTTTCTCTACGCAAAAGGAGTGAAACCGATTGAAATTCACCACCAAATTGATGGAAGTGTATAGTGAGTCGTGTGTGGATGTCACAAACATCTACAAGTGTATAGGGAGTTTGCAGCTGGTCATACTGAAATTCACGACGAAGTGGGAGTGGGATAGACGGTTAGTTTTCAATGAGACAGTTGCGAAAGTTGAGCAAATCATACGTGAAGATCAGTGAATCTCTCTGAGTGATCTCTGCATTTTGGTTTCTAAGGTTTTTCCGAAGCTTTATTCATAGAATTTTGACAGAAAAGTTGCAATATCGGAAGTGTGGGCAAAATGGGTTCCGCGAATGCTCACTGAAGTCCATCAAGGGCGAGTTGAGTCTCCTCGCGAATTTCTTCTCCGCTATGCACACGAAGAGGACAACCTTTTGGATTCGATTGTCATGAGTGACGGAACGTGAGCTTTCCATTTCACACTTGAGACCAAACAATAATCATGAGAATGACGCCATTCCTCAAAAGAAGTAAAAGATTAGGTTCAATTCTTCTTCAAACACATGGCGGCGAGCTGGTGTGACATGGGGGTACAAAAACTGTCACAAAGCCTACAAAAAAATGCCGGGGTGCACCGACGGAAATCTAGAAAAGTAGATAAACATACAAGCATTTAAATGATGTAAATATTATTGGAAATAAATGTTACTTTGTATTTCTTTTTAAAAAATCTTACTTTCGGTGTTACGTTCGTAGTAAATCTATAGACAGACATTGTTTACTTATTGATAACAACCAAAGAACATTTTCTGCAAAATGTTAGAATAAAAATATACATGTTAAAGATGCCTATCATATGATAAGGTAATTTATCTAGAGAGGCGCATTGTTTTCTGATTACAATAAAACAAATATTGTCACAAATACGTGACCTTTGTTACTGTTGAAATGTTTACAAACAGCGTCTTTGGAGCCAAGGTCACGGGTTCGATTCTCGGTAGAAGAGCATTGTATGCTAGACAGCGATTTGGATTCCACTTTAAACTGTAGTTCTACATTCCATATTGCTTCGGTGTTGAAAAGGGATGCTAAACTTCAAGAAGCAGCAGGTAAGAAAATATATCTTACTGTCGTTTGCCAGTATTGAAGTCGAATAGAATAACAAAAATATAGATGAGACCTGGTCTTCTGACACTGAATATACAGGTTGCTAATGACATATACGGACAAACTCGAAAAGATGATTCTTCACTCTTGATAAGATCAAAATAAGAAAAAAAAACATTATGGCGTGTTAGTGATGAGCGCAAGAGTCTTGGTCATGCAGTTTTTGCAAGAGTATTGCATGCAAGACCAAGACCAAGACCAGGAATCCCGATGCAAGACCAAGACCATACATGTAAGACCAAGGCTCTTGCGCAAGAGTCTTGCACAAGTACCGGCTCAAGGGTAGAGCGTTCACCTGTGGTGTTGGGGTCCCTGGTTCGATCCCAGCTTGCACCATGTAAGCTTTTTTGGTGGATAGAAACCGTGTGCGTAGGTTTTCTCGGGTTTTTCCGTTTCCTCCTACTTTCTTTATTCCACCATTTCTTTCATTTTTCGTCATCATCATCTCCCTTAGCCTGGGTGCATAATCATGACACGTAAAACTAGATATTACATCATTTCAAAACTTATTAGAGGTGTTCTTCTTCTAAAAATAAACAGAAATGTAGTATTGTAATCGGTAATTCCGTACACCTTAGGTGCCGACTACATGGGTATGGCCTTGGCTCCAAGGATCAAGTATCCGTTAGAAATTTTTAATGTGTGCTCAAAAAAATTAATATCGAAATAACAGTTTTATGACATTGACAAAATCTTAGTGTATGTGACCGCAAGTTTGATTTTATGGGCGGGAGCTTACACGTTGAATAATTGTTTATCAATATAACCTTTAGCTTCCTTAGGTATATGGCCGACGAGGATTGAGCGATATAACATTATACAACAATAAATAATCCATATTCACAAGTGAGAGTAATTTTGTACAATTATTTCAAATAACTTGGAGTTTGATGCTGTGTTTTTGTATTTCTAATATAGGTCAAAAGTATTTGTATAAATTGAGTTTACACAAAAGACATGAACAGTTGAGTCGCTTTCAGTTTTTACTCAAATTATACTAAAATATTAAGAGGTTTGATTATAATCGTTATTATTTTAATTTTCTCTCTTTTTTGGCCAATATTGCTAACATATCATCATCTTCATAATAGCTATTATTGGCAGGTCACTTTTTGCAACTCAAAAGCTTCGATATACGGTGGTCCTCAGCTAGTCTCTTCGTCTTGACGTAGCAATTTTCTATTTTAATACCTTCCTCCAACTATAGTCTCCTTTGTCCTCTCTCTCTCTTTCCTTCCACCATATTCTCTAGATTGTCCCTCATAATAAAGTTCCTCCTCAGCCAATGTCCCAACCAGTTCCTTTTCCTCCTCTTAGTTACATCTAAGATTCCTCTTTTCTCCCCTAACACCTTTTCATTCGTTTTCCGTTCAACCCAGCTATTTCTCTCATTTTTTCGAAAGCCACCAACACTTTTTTTTTTTTTTTTTTTTTTGTTTTTGCGTAATGTCCATGTTTCTGTTCCATAGAGTACGGATCAAATTGTGCAGAAAAGGCAATTTTAAAAACTTCAGCTCATGTTGTGCTTACCTAGGACGGACTGGGCATGTTGCAAGTTCCAATAATTACAGAGAAGCGGTAAAAGAATCTCAATTTTAAACAGAAAATCTCAGCTTTCCTCAAGTTGGCGTCAGTCACCTAGTTAGGCAGCGTGTTCCGTTTCTGGTTGTCTCTTAAGACAATTTTTCTCTGCACCAATCGTTCTGTACGACTATCTATACTTACCTATGGAATAATTTGATTATTATTATTTTTTTTTAATACAGTAGCTGAACCTGCGCTCTCTACTCAGCGCATTGTTCTGTTGTGACCATCAATCTTCTTCCAACTGTGCATGTCTCCTTACTCACACAAGTAAAGGATAGGAGACTCACAAAGGAAGTTAATTGCTATGTATAGATGTTGGAGTAAGTTTGTAGCAAATTTGTAGAGGGAACACGGTATCAAGTGGAAATATTTTTTTCTGATAAATCCATATCCGTCGAGGTCCTTGAAACTGTAAGCATGCAATAGGTTTTGCCATTCAGATTTAAGCAAAACGCCCGTTATGTCCATCGACCCGCCATACATAACTTCTGTACTAATTGCTTAACACAGTAGTTTCGGCCTGCAATAATGTTAACCTTATAGGCTCAAAATGGCTCCTAAAATGTTAAATAAAACAATAACGACACGATTTCTGAAAATTTGAATGAGAACTGGACAATCTACACAAAATTTGGAATCGACCAGTGAAAACGACATGTCTCGAGCACTTATGGTTTTCGAGATTTCATTGTCGAAAGGATTGCGGACAAACATACAAACCTAGCATTTTAATTTGAACCTGCGCTCTCTACACAGCACATCATTCACACATATAAGCATGAATCTCCTTGTCATTCCTCACAACATCTGTACATGTCTCTTTATAGACACAAGTGAAAGACATCTTGATAAAAATCGGCAAGGGGTACCATAAAGGGGAGTTTTTCCATTAGCTTTTTTTTTTTCAATATCTCGCACCGTTTGCAAGATTGGGTCTACTTCCGGTTGGAGTTTCTAATTCATGTATGATCAGTATTTTGTTTCTTCTTGTATGCAGTATATAATAAGCAAATACATTACACACACAACTAATTGTAATGTCAGTAATATATGGTGTTCATTGGGCAAAACACGATGAACAATAAAGATTCATCTTAGAGTAAAGAAATGGTTATCCCTCGTTTTTCATTATCATTTGGCCAACGCCTGAGGAATATACAACCCCTGTATACATCTATGTTGTGTTGGAATGTATAATTCATAGGATATGATGCTTTAATTTTTAAAAAATTTCAACACTTCCAGTGTACCCCTAAAAAATGTAATAATGAAATAATGGCTACGTTTTCTTTAATTATTCAATTAGAACTTGACAATCTACAGAAAATTTGGAATCGATGAGCGAAAACGGTACGTTTCTAGCACTTGTTTTTTGAGATCTTATTGTTGAGAGGATTGGAGACAAACATATAAACTTTTCTTTGGAGACAAACATATAAACCTAGCATTTTAATATATAGATAGATAATCGTGGTTAATAGTTAAATTCAAGACTCTGATCAATAAAAAGAATTCTGATAGTTGCGGAGCAATTCCACTCGTTATCGTAAATCGATATTGGCTCATTTGAACGGTTCTTTAGTAATAGTATTCCATTCTAGAGGTCTTTTTATCTTTCTTTAAAGGCATTTTCTACGTATATCTTCAAAAGTTTTGTTGCCAAAATTCACGTGGAAGGAAGGAAGATAGGTAAGATCAATTTGCATTTTTTAAAAGAAGGTTCTTTGGTTTAACGAACCATTTCATTTCTTCTTTCTTTCTTTCTTTCTTTCTTTCTTTCTTTCTTTCAATTACCATGTAAAATAGCTGCGGTTTTAAGCAGATGAAGTAGACATTTTCGTGTCCGCAAAGTTTGTCGATTATTCTCGATTGTAAAATGTTTGGAAGAGAATTGGTGTAAATAAACGTGGTATGTGTGGCGTTGGAACGTTTTAAACGTGAGGAAGTAAGTAATTCTCATCACCCTGCAAAAACCACCATCTTCTTGCACGCTCAAACAGCTACTTTTAGTTTTAGCTGTGTGGTTATGCCGTTCTGGGAAAATGAATCTGGAAAGTCAGTATGTATTGAAAACCAAACGATTTGTGTGCTAAGTGGGTAAGTGGTTGCGCGTGTTATGAGCTGCAAAACTTTTCAATGCTCCATTTGTTCTCTTTAGAACTTATGTTAACAACTTTTAAACACGCGTTGTTGAAAATGGTTGCGAAATAATGGGTTTACCAAACACTAAGAATCAATTTATATATATATTCTTAGGCAGCTAAAGATAAGAACTATAAATGTGCTATTTATATTTTTATGTACTCACTGTTTGCATGTATTAAAGTTTCACATTTAATGTATGATTTTTTTTCTATCTTAATAACATTTTTTAAAAAAATAATGATGGAAAGTCTTCTAGAATGGTTACGTCCGCGTGTCTACCTGTCTTGTCGATACGTATCAAAATGAAGGGATTTAGGAGTTAGATTTTTGTGCTTTCGTCATCTGTGGCCATGTTAACTCATGATGTATGAGGGATGACGTTCCTCGACGAGCACACTATCCGAGGAAAGGGAAGGAAGAAAGCGGCCTGGGAACTATATGTTAGGTACCACCCTGGCATTTGCCTGGTGTGAATAAGGAAGACCCAGCGAAGCCTCATTCAGAATGCCTGGCCTGAAAAAGCTTTCCATTCTTTTTCGACCGAGTGACCCCACCGTCAAAATGAAATGAAATATTTCAGTTTAACATCCAACGATTATACCTTTCAGGCTGATGGAGACGGTGATTAAGGCATGAATGATGATGGAAGAACTGATAAAATGAGAAGATGAGTTGAAACGGGAGTAGTCCGAGAAAATCCACAGACACATCGATACGTATCAGAGCGAAAGGGGTTAGAAATAGCGAGAAATGAATGTTTGATCTGAATTAAGAGTCCCAAAAGTAGGTTTCATCTTCTTTTCTAACCTTCTATTGCAACCGAAAGTGGTAGAAATTTAGCATTTCCTGTTGAAATATTGATCACCATAGAGCAAAATTGCTAAGAGATACCGAGAAACAGTTCATTTTAGTGTCCCAGGAATTAATTCGGCCTCAGCACTTGTCCTTATAGGCTACTAAAACCGAAAATGGTAGAAAACTACTGTAATATCAGGTTTCGGTATTGAATCAACCTTAGAGCAAAAATGACAATTGATATAAAGAGCTACTTTGTTAATATGAGTTTAGCGATCCAAGAAAAGGTTCCACCTTTGAAGCTTATTTCTCTACTGTAATCGGAAGTGACAGAAATATATCATTTCCGGTTTCAGTATTGATCACTACAAAGCGAGAAATTATTTTCAAACATGGATTCAGGATCCCAAGAATATCATCTCCTCCCGTAACCTTTTCCTGAAACCGGAAGTTGTAGAAAACTATTACAACTTCCGGTTTCAAAATTGAATTGCCTTAGAGCAAAAATGGTACCTAGATGGTGAAAAACTGTTTCTTAAGGTAAGTGTAAATGTTCGTCCTTCGTCAATACATGGCAGCACGCGCTTCCTATCATTTTCACTACGTATTTTGTAGGGAGAGACAATATTCAAAATAATTCAATCAAATTCAAGAGATGAATGCTGTATTCAAACTTTGTTCAAAGACAAATTGAATCAACAACCATAGAATAATCCATGCATGTAGTTTCTTTATATATAAATTTTGTTTCTATCTCCGACTTAACCCTTGTATTGAAGCTCCATGTATTGATTTAAAAATTTACCGTTGTTTCATAACAGGGCCGCGGTGACAGTAGTAGAGCGTTCACCTATGGCGTGTGGGGTTCCTGGTTCGATCCCAGCTTGCACCAAGTGGACTTTGTGGCGGACAAACGTCTTGTGCGTGGGTTTTCTCGGGGTTCTCCCGTTTCCTCTCGCTTCCTTCATTCTACCATTTCATTCATTTCTCACCATCACCGTCTCCTTTAGCCTATTCGGCATAACCGTGTAACATAAAACTCAAAGATTTCATTTAATTTTTGGTGGTTTCGGGTTCGTTTTCAAATGTTTCCCTCAATGATTGGTGTTGACTGATTTTCATGAGGCAGTTTAAGAAGCTATTCAAAATTTGAAAGTGGTAAATATCGGTCGAGAAAGCGTCAATTGGATATAATATAACACTAGTTGAATGTGCAGCATTTGGCCGACAATAGCCTTCCATAAAATGTAACCAGTCGCTCAATTACAGGGTAAAGTACTTGTAAATTGAATTCCCTCCTTCAATAAGAGTAGGTCACCTTTTGAATTTTAAAATTAAAGTTACTAATAGCAAAGCTTAATTCAAGAAAGTAACTGAAAGATCGATCGGGAGAACCCTAAGAAAACTCACGGGTACGGTGTTGTCCACTACAACTCACATGACCTGAGTCGAACCAGGGATCACTTGCACCAGAGGTTAGCAATCTTATTAATGCTCCCTTATTCAGGAAACGTAAAAAAAAAAAAAAAAAACTGACTGGTTTATCTTTCTCTCAAAAATATCATGATTCCAAACTATAATTCCAATAGGTCAGAATCTGTTTTCTAGGAGCATGTTATTTCAAGAAATATTGTATGATGATTTCAATAAATGAGGGTATAGAAGTAAAAAAGTGTGTTTTGCCTCCGTGTACAGTACCGAGGTTACAAGAAACGAATTGAGCTGATTGCTCACCCAACCGAGCCAGTTCGAGCCATCGACTCAGTTGAGCTGAGTCGAACCGAGCCAATAGACTCGTTCCAACGGAACTGGTTCGAGTCGATGGCTTACATGAGTCGAGTCGGTGGCTCATCCCAACCAAGCCGGCTCGAGCCATCGGTTCAATTGAGCTGAGTCGATGGCTTGTCCTATAGGAGCCGATGGCTCATCCCAATCGAGCCGCCTCGAGCAGTCAGTTGAACAAAGCCGAGCCGGTTGAAATCACTACCCGAGTTGGGCTTCTGTTTAGGCTAAAAAATTCGACCGTGCAAGTCTCAGCCTTGATGGTAAGAACTACATACTTATATTGATATAGCCTATACTTATATTGGTGTTTACGACATTTGAGACTATCTCCTTATAAAAATATATTGTCATCTCGTTTTCAACGAGACGAGATGTACCCATGTGGTGAGCGACAGTAAAAGTATTTAACATTATTGGTTACATTTCTCGTGGTTTTCGCTTTCCAGTCTAATCAGGCCATGATTTCAAAACGGGTTAAAACGAGCTGAACGAGCGAGCCATTTATCAAAACTCGACTCGACTCAAAACTCGACCTCAAAACAGTGACTCGACTCGGAACTCGATTCGAGAAAATTACCTTTGACTCGACTCGTGTCCATCCCTACTTGGAAAGAATGCTTCTGTTCTCTTAACAGCATGTGATTACGGTTTATTAACATTTTAATTTACTTGGACGTTAGATGGTATCTTCCGACGAAGTGATGAGCGAACGGCAAACTATGGTCCGCGGGCTAGGGGATGCATCTTTAATAAAAATTCCATCCGGTCCACGACATGATTCCTAATATGAAGAATGAAGACCCTTGGGGGCAATTCAGGGGTACACCCACGTGGGGGATCCACTGGATCCCGACTCCTCGATCTGCGTAAATGTACATACATTTATGTATTTTCTTAATAAAACTGTAATTGTTTAGCAGAAAAATGTAGCCTAAAAATCTGAGTTTATACCTCGTCTTCACTCTTTCGTTTCTTATGAAAACAGTCTAGTTTATCATTTTTCTGTATTTAACGATAACGTATCGCCTTTCGGGTGTATAATAACACCGATTCAGTACTACATAAACGTAACGTCTTGTATTGTTAGACTCCCAACCTTTGGTCTCCCCCCAACAAAAATTTCTGGGCGCGTGCCTGGTGCCATTATTGTTTCTTTTATTAAATTATATTGGGCTCCCTAAATTATTTTCTTTTTCTTCTTTGACTTTCTCGTAAAGAAGTTTACCGATCACTGGCGCTATGAAGTATAATGGTACGCTCAAAACAGTAGTTTCCAGATAATTGTGCATTAATATGTTAAAAACACAAGAAGAGTTCGTTTACATTATGAAACTATGGTAACTTACTAACCTATTAGTTTCCCCAACGAGACGAGAAGTGTAGTTTCAAATTCGAGACGAGACGCGAAACGTGATAATTCTCGTCTCATTTTCGATACTAAAATGGACACGAGACGAGAAGTATTATAAACAATCTCGTCTCATCTCGATTTTCGAAAAATTTTGACCACTTTTTAATCAAAAATTGCTTTCGAGACTGATATAACACGAAAGTGTTATTTCGAATTTCGGCTAAGGCCGAAGCCCACTTTAACTATGAACTCTTCTGTCACTCCACACGCGGTCTGTACTCCTGTCCTCCATCCATTATACATCCGCAGATGTATGTGTTCAGAACGTACTTTTACTTCAGTGCCCACCAAATAAGATCCCGTGGCACTCTATCATACGCTTTCTCTAGGTCGATGAAAACCATATGAAGACCCTTCTGGTACTCTCTACACTTTTCTATTAATATCCTAAGTTGAAATATTGCATCCGTCGTCTAACATCCTGCATGAAACCAGATTAGTTCTGTCATTTCGATTTCTTCCCTCTGTCTTGGAATTCTAAAATGATTTTTTTAACTCTACTAGTCAATTTTATAACTTAGAACGCTAAGCACGTACAGTCTTGTTCAGAGAAACTGGTAGTCTATACCTTTTTGTTGGGCAAATCTGTAATCTGCTCGATAAATTGAATTGAATCCAACAGCTGTGATAATTTTTTTGGCTAATTGTTATCTTTACTTCAAACCACAGTCTTAGCATGTCATATTTGGGGTTGCGAAATTATGCTTTTTCTTAATAAAAAAAAAGAGGGGTGATCAGAATTTTCTGAACAAGACTGTACATAAAGACATCTAGTTAGTGTATTCTTGAGTATTCTATCAAGGAGAAGGGCTTTTCCTTAAAGGAAAGTGCGTAGCAAGCAAGCAGTTTGCTAAATCTGCTAACTTCATTTCCGGTTCGGAGATTAAAGGGAGGAAAGTGGGCGGGGGTATGAGGTCGCAGCAGAAGAAAGGAGGAGGAAAAGCAGGACGGTACGCGAGAAGAAGAATATTTCAATTTGAACTCCAAAATTTGGCAGCACTTTTTTTTCTCTTTCTCTTTTTGTACAGAAGGGAAGGGGAAAAGAAAGAGACTCAAATGGTGGTGATAGAATATTCGATTTGCATTGAAGATTCAAAATGTAAGGGGAAAAGTTATTTTAAATTCTAATATGTGGTTGTGCTGTGCACAGTGGAAATGAAAGAAAGATTCTTTTTTTTTTTTTTCATGAAGTTAGGGTGAATTCAGTTTGTTCTTGACCAACTTCAACCTTAACCAATAGGAAGAGCTTAAACCTCAAAGGAAATACACGCCGTGTTTTATATATTTTATTGGGTTGCCTACAAGAGTTGAGGCAAGATCCACGGTGGTTCAATCGTAGAGCGCTCACCTGTGGTGCGTGGGGTCCATGGTTCAATATCAGGTTTCACCAAGTTGGCTTTGTGATGGACAAATACCACATGCATAGATTCTCTCGTTTTATTCCATTTTCTTCTCTCATCATTTCGTTCATTATCATCATCACCCTCTCCCTTTCTCTCAGAGTATACTCATGGGACGTTAAACTTAAAAAAAGGAATGAGTTGAGACTGTCTCCTGTCGAAAAGTTGTCATGAAATTAATGTTTCGACTCGAAAAGTCCATCTGTTATATTTAAGGAGTTCTATTGTCTCGGATCTCATCGTGTAGAATTTTATTATTATTATTATTATTATTATTATTATTATTATTAGTAGTAGTAGTAGTAGTAGTAGTAGTAGTAGTAGTAGTAATAGTAGTAGTAGTAGTACCTGAGAGTTAACTTGAAACCTTTCTTAAAACCTTTAATACTGTTCTTCGCAATATTGAATGCTAAATGCGACATTACTAGCGCTTCCAAAGATAAGAACCAAGCCTATTTATAATAAAGGAGAACTCCCTCGTGGCTAAACGTGGTTAGCGTTACACGTCTTTGGCGTGGAAGACCCGAGTTCGATTCCCGGCGGGAGCTTACGTGGTTCGGATCTCACATTAAGCTGTAGGTCTCATATAGCCTCGCTGCTGAAAAGGGGACGCTAAACTGAAAATGAAATCTAATCTAATATAAAAAATACAGAAGGTTACACTTATATTCTTAAGTTGGAAAATACAAGTCCTTGGTTCAGAGGTGCCCGTAGCCTCATCGTGCATGACGCATCTTTCTAATTTCTCCTGACATGCTCTACAAAAGCAATTTCTATTTTTCATCTTTCGTTTGACTTTTAGTTTATTTTTGAAATAAAATACAAGGTCAGTATACACATATTTTGTACTGAACTTATCCGATTTTAATCACATTTGCCACGGAAGTCGATCTTGACTTACATAACACGCATATGAAATATTTTCCTGTGCAAGATTTTGGTTCTCGAGTTATCAAATTTTTGGATTTGGACTTAGTCAAATATTCGCGAAAAATTTCACTGATTGGTATTGGTACTTAAAATAAAAAGTTGCTAAATCAAGGAAGGGCATTTTTTTTTCCACAATTAGGCACAGGATAAACAAATTACTTTAGCATTATTTGTTACACAGTTTAGATATAACAGGGCGCAAAATATTAGTTAGACGCACTCGCCAATTCAAAAATGATGATCGTCAGTATCTCTCACGTACAAATTATAAAAGGCCTCCCCCTACCCCATCCAGGGGTGTACGCAGGGGGTGGGTCCTGGGGGTCCGAACCCCCCGAAATTTCGACTTTTGTGTAAAATTAGCCGAATTTTAGAGAATTTTAAGAATTTAAATATAAAATACCCTCATATTGACTCCTCCCGTTTGGACTCCTCCCGAATTGAATTCCTGCGTACGCTACTGCCCACGGTCTTTTGTTTGACAAAGAAAGATACTGCATCAGGGCATAAAATTTCAAAACCAGACAATTAGATTCAGGGTAATCAATTTTGAATTGGACAATTCATATATACGTTAAAAAAATACAATCTTACCCTAAGATTCACGTTAATGTAACTCTCTCTCTCTCTCTCTCTCTCTCTCCCTCTGCACTGAAGTACCAATTGTCGATTACAGTTTTCGGATCAAAGTCCTTAAGTGAAGGGTCATTGATGGAAATTGTCAGCAAATCATCCAATGTGTCAATCTTCAGTGAATTCCTGTAGGTAGTCTTAACTCTGTTGAGACTACTGAAGCCTCTCTCACATGAAGGAGTACCCACAGGTAAAACTGTACAAAATGTGACAATTTGAGGCAAATTTGGAAATCTCATGATGAAGTTTTCACTGTAAATCTTTTTCAGTGTCTGATTCAACGTCAAATAAGAAAACAAAAGTTTTGAAGACTTCACATTCCGTGTTCTTACTCAGTAGCAATTATTTTCCTGCGAAAAAGAAACTATGCAGCCCTGTGAATTTAGGCAGAAACCATTCCTACTGAACATTGGTCACCAGCTCTTAAATTTCTAGTCGCCAATGGCGACCTGAAATTTTGCGCCCTGAGATATAAGGTAAATGTCTCCTGTTGGTTTCCAGGCCCAAGATTAACTAACTGCTTTATGAATTATACGTAGATTAGACTTAGATAAACGACTAGAAAACTTTCTGAATGATTCTGAACAGTACTATATATATATATATATATATATATATATATATATATATATATATATATATATATATATATATATATATATATATATGGATGTTAAGACAAATTGCATTCAAATTATGCCAAATATTGTATATTCATAAATACACTAGGGGGCCACATGAGCTTTGGGGGGCCCTGGGTCCCCAGGATCGGCGCCCTTGCTTGTCACACACTTAATAGTCTTCCTTGCTAGTCTCCTGTGCTAGTGGCTAATGGGCTTGTCTTTTGTGAACGGGCTCTCAGGTTCTATTCCCGATGTGAGACTATTTGAACGCATTACAGTGATTTGGATTCCACTTTAAACTGTGTGTCGTGTAGGCTCTGTGCTGAAAAGGGCCGCTAAACTTTAGGAAACAAACAAGCAATTGACACATTGACACATGCAGACAGATTAGACGATATGGTGAATACCCACTTTACCTTTTAGGTTTTCCTAGACACCTATTTGAAAAAGCCTGCTTGAACCTTTGGGCCACATTTGGTCGAGGGTAGAATGAAAGAGTAAACTTAGCCCTAACCGGGAGTCGAGACCAGTTCCTGTAGTTATGAAGCAGACGTTTTACTTTCTACAACATTGCGGCTCTGAAAATGGATTGTAAGCTACAAATAAAGTGAACTTTGTTATCCTCAGTTAACAAGTAATCTTGTTTCGCTAGCGGTAATTATACATACCAATAGTTTTAATGATTTACAAAACAATGTATTCAAATATCTTAACTTATATGTAATATTTAGTTGAGATGAAATGCTTTATAAACATGTTTATATTAAACAAATTCCACGAGAAAGTAAATAACATTGCTTATAGAATTTGAAAACGAAAGAGTATCGAAAAATATGGTCAAATACAAATTGTGTTCCTGTTTACCTTTTTTCTCTAATGTGAGTGTAAATGATTGGTGGAAAAACGTGTGGAGGACGGAGGATGAGGTAAACAGAGGGAGGTGGGGATAGGGGATAGTTGAAAAGAGCTGGTGTAGGACTACTATAACGGAAAGATTTTAAGCCCTCATGTCATATCGATTTTAGCAGGACGAAAACAGCCGAACATAAAATTTCCGAACACAGCCGAAAGTAAAACCCTATGAATTGTTACCGCGTATGTTAATATTTGTGTGTGTGTATTCTATGTATACACACATATGTTTATAAATAGTGCGAGTGGGTGGGAGGATGGATGATTTCGAGTCGATGGAAGGAGTTCAAGTACAGATTAACAGCATTTTAATTGTATCTATGAAGGTCGCAAGAAATAAGTATTGGATGACGTGCTACATGCAAATGGACGTTACACACAATTTCTCACTTCATTATTGATGCAACTGATTACGCTCTGTTCTCATTTTTTTAAAGGATGCATTTTGAATACAAAATATTAATAAGGCCAATGGAATTCTTCTCTATCTCTGTCTTCTCTTTAATTTAACATCAAGAGTTCTGTGCTTTAGGCTGTGTGAAACAGGTGACTGATAAAAGTGAATAATCATAAATCAGTTGTGGAATGAAAATGTGAGAGGAAACGGGAAAACCTCGAGAAACCCCACGGCCCAGATGCCGAAGTTGTCCACCAAAAACTCACATGGCCTTGCTCGAACCAAGGTCAACTTGCACTCTGCCACTTAGCCACCATGTCCCCCAAATGGACTTCCGAATTATAACGTGCCGATGGTATGGGCACCTCACTCATTTTTGCTCTCAACAGGGCCGCCTTCACCCTCACTCATCCTCATTTCAATCCATGAGGGTAAGGTTTAGTGTGAGTGAGAGTGACATCATCAACAATATTCAAGTGTGAATGTGAGCCAGTTGATTAAGGGTGAGTCTAAGTGTGAGGGTATCAATACTGTTTGAGTGTGAGGGCGAGTGAGTGTAAGTGTAAGAGAGTCGATTGAGTGTGAGGGCAAGTGAGTGTGAATGTAAGGGAGTCGATTGAGAGTGAAGGCTTGAAACTATCCAGTCTTCCACTTTGA
This sequence comes from Thermobia domestica, assembly GCF_964235325.1. NCBI lineage: Eukaryota > Metazoa > Arthropoda > Insecta > Zygentoma > Lepismatidae > Thermobia > Thermobia domestica. The sequence goes on from NC_137465.1 coordinate 42,638,413, forward strand.
ACGGATTAAAGTTCTCATGTGAGCCATATTTTTACTATTATACATAAAGTTGTTCTATACAATAATACACTTTACATGGTAATTTCAGCAACTTTGGACCACCCTGTACATTATCCCAACTTGGATAGCGGTGGGCTTTTAATGTGTCAATCTTGGATGGATCCTGCATCGAATGAGACCAAAGTCAGCTTTATACCAATTACTTCTAGGTTGCCCCTATTTTTTTTTTTTTACCTGGTGTGCCTACACTAATAAGATATTAAAAGAGCATAATCTTCACATTGAAGAAAAATGTAAACTCTGGTTTTACAGTCATTGCTTCTCCTGACTGTTAAGTTTATTTAACAAAGTACCGTAATCAGAAATATGTCGGTTTGCTTAATGTATTCAAATAATAGTTTATTTTTCAATATACAGTATATCATATACAATATATATATACACACACAGGGTGTTAATGAACTATACCCACAAACTGTAAGAGGTGATTCCTCACATCAAAATAAGAGATAATTTCATATAGACCTATGGCGAAAAGTCCATAGTTTCAGAGCTAGGGCTGTCCAAAATCGCGAAAAAACTAAATTTCAATAGGCCCTATTTCAAATTCTAGAAACTGTGAATGATGGTTCTTATCAGCGAAAGGAAGCCACGTACACACAACCCAAAAGTGCATATTTCATCAATTGTCAATAGGTGTAGAGAGTATTCCCTACAGGGTGTAATTCTCAGATATGTTTTCAATAGAGTTTTCAGATATACCCTGATTTTAAGGAGGGTCCAAAGGAGGCAGGAGGTAAGCCTTGACAACAATGGACATCCAATGATTCGGAGGGAAGGCGGAAGTCTTAGGAACCGGCAGCTCCGTGTTTCTTTGTGTTCGGAATAACGTGTGATTATATGTATTTTGTCATATATTTCACATTTTCTTCACTTATCAGCGTGAAAGAAAACATCGCACCATGTGTTTTCCCGAGTACGAGAGACCGTGCTCCTGACGGGCGATCCTTAATACTTCCGACATCGCGCCAAAGGATTCCGTGTTCATTGCTATCAAGACTTATCGTTTGTCTACTTTGGACCAATCATAAAATCAGATCATATCAAAAAATTAGGTTGATGGCATGTCTGGGAATTTCATCCTGCAGGGAATAATCTGTACACCCATTGAACATTAATGAAATATGCATTTTTGGATTGCGTATGTGTGACTTCCTTTACGCTGAAAAGGACCACCATGCACAGTTTCTGGAATTCGAAATAGGGCCTGTTGAAATTTAGCTTTTTTTTGTGTTTTTGGACAGCCCTAGCTCTGAAACTATGTACTTTTCGTCATAGTTTCGTATGAACTTTTTCTCTTATTTTGATGTGAGGAATCACCTCTTAAAGTTTGTCGGTATTGTTCATTAACACCCTGTATATGTCAACATTAAAATAAAAACTGGAATTTAGCCACTTACTTACAAACTAAGTTATTAGGTGTCTAATTTTGTCTCTGTGATAAAGAAATGTACTTTTTCAGAGTAACCCGCGTAACGTTGTCGCCTTTGGTATCAGCGGTCCTAGGTTTGATTCCCAGTGTGGACACTAGATCCAAAAAGTGTAAACGCTTTCTCAGGTCAGCCATCCTGAGTGATGGTTTTCTAAGTTTCATTCACACTAGACCAATGCCGGGATGGTACCTAGCATACAGGTCCCAGGCCGCTTCCTTCCTTCTTTTCCTTCAGATAGTGTGCTCGCTGCGGGACGTCATCCCTCGTACGTGACGGGCTGACATATCCATAGATGACGAAAGCCCAGAAATCTAATTAATAATCCTATTTTTTCAGAGTAATTTTGGCTATTGGTACACCTTCGCACTGAAGGTACCATATATATTCTCTGTATAAAATATGGTGGTACGTCAGTGGAATATGTTGAAACTCTATATATTAATCTAGTTATTGTCTAAAATTATTCAAATAGTAATTATTTTACTTTCTTTATGTATTTACAGGTAAGATGTGCAGCATTATTTTAAAGAATGGATTTTTTAAAATGAAAATACAATGTTTTCCTTGACGACCGATTTTCCACTTGGGTAAGTATGAAAAGAAATCTCTGTAACTTTTTTTGTGAAGATTAAATATTTGGTGCATGTGTGAACTATAAAGAAAGAATGACAGAGTCATATATTGTTTGGAGGGGGGACTTGATGTATTTGTGTTGTTGTTTGTTCGGTTTCTCTGATTGTTTTCTGGTCAAGTTTGTTGTTGTTCTGTAAAGTTTGGTGAAAGAATATCTGTCGTGAACTAACGTATACATATACACATAGGACGGAAGTTGGAGAATTTGTTTTGTATGTTCTACCGTACGTATATATATATATATATATATATATATATATATATATATATATATATATATATATATATATATATATATATATATGGACTCAGTTTGCCCTTTTGCGAAAAGTTCTTTTTATTGTATTGGTTAAAAAGTTATCTGCCATCTTCTTTTCTTTTCTTTCTTTCCGTTTTTCCTTTATATTCAGAAACTTTCTGTTATAACTTCCTGGCCTAGTTTATGTACATTTTTCTAAGGGGAAGGGTGGGGACTATTCTTTCCGTATATATATATACCCATTGTATATAAAAGTTCTACATCTGCTATTCTCTGATACAGTCCAACTGTCTAGAAATTTTTCAACTCGCTTTTCTTTTCTTTCTTTCTTTCTTCTTTGGCATTGTTCTTCTGCCTATACCTACTCATTCTTTTATACTTTTTCTTCCTGAAAACTTTGTCTGAAAGAAAAAAATAAACTGGAAATACATATTGAGGATAAGAGAGAGAGAAAAAAAATTAAAAGTAATAGGCCATAAGGCGAATAATGTCTATGTAAGTTAAAATTTATTGTTGTAACTTACATACAGATTTTAGATTATTTTCGTCCGTGACAAATGAATTTGGAACTGGTTAAATTCTAAATGTAACAATACTATTATTTCTTTTCAATTCTAACCATTAAATTAATTAGTTGTTCTGTCCGAGTCTTCTACCCGCTGCATCATCAAAGAGCGATACATCAAAATAGGCATAAAACACAAAGATTACATTAAGTATTGTTTTTGTTCTACATCCATAAACAAAATAATAGTGCTTGTAGTATTTAAACAATATATATGTACCAAATACATTCAATTACGTTATTACTTGTAGGTGGCTTACAACAGATAACAATATTCAAATCTAAATATGGTTACGGCATTTACCCTACTTTAAAATAATTAAATTGAATCAATACATTTTTTTTTAAAGTTGGAATTAAATTGTCACAATAGTTTTCCTACGTCGGTTAATGCCTAACAAGACAGGTTGTCACATTTATCACCGTCAAGCGGGCAAGCTATACCGCGAATAGTGATATCTATAAATGTCAGGCAGAAAAGCGATGGCGTAGTTATGATATCTATTAATGTCAAGCAGGCAAGCGATAGTACAGTAATGGTATCTATTAGTGTGAGGCAGGTAAGATATAGCGCAGGTAGTGACATCTATTAGCATCAGATAGGCAAGTGATAGCGCAGGTAGTGACATCTATTACCATCAGGCAAGCAAGCGATAGCGCAGCAACCGGCATGTATTAGCGTGATTATTTATTATTAGGATAAGCATTATAAAGAGTAACTAACACATTTGTTGTATATTATTAGTATTTGGACGTCAGATTATTAAGAATGTATAAAATGACATTACCGTCAATAGTAAATATAAACTTATTTGTGAAAATTCTAATTAATATTGTAAAGTAGCAATTTCTTTTTACAATAAACAACTTTATAAATAACTGCTTTTGAGTTGATGTGTGTAGCCCACAAGTTTCCAGTATAGTCCATATGACTAACAAAGAAATGTTACTTTTTTTATTTTTCTTGCCGCAGATTCATTTTCAATATTCTGTGGAAACATCTATGATTTGATTACACCTTAAGTTATAGGTGCACACCTTACAACCTCGGTAATAAAAAGAAACTTGAAAAAGGCTGTGGTGGCTCAGTGGTAGAGCGTTCACCTCCGGTGCTTGGGGTCCCTGGTTCGATCCCAGCTCGCGCCGTGTGGACTTTGTGGTGGACAAACACCGTGTGCGTGGGTTTCCTCGGGGTTCTCCTGTTTCCTCCCACTTTCTTCATTCCACCATTTCTTTTATTTCTCATCATCACCGTCTCCTTTAGCCTCGCCGGCATAATCGTGGGACGTAAAACTGAAAGATTTCATTTTAAGAAACTTTAAATTTCAAACCAATCAACTGTACCCTTTCGTGGCCAAGTGCACAACGTGCATGCTATGTTTTTTGGTTCGATCCACAGCGGTGGTGCTTCCTTCGGATGTAAACCCGCTCATTCTGTATATCCTAATACTGAAAAAAGAACGTTAAATATCGTTCATTCAATTAAAGTAATCAGTCATTACTTCTTCTTCTTCTTCTTCTCCTCCGAATTATTATTATTATTATTATTATTATTATTATTATTATTATTAGTAGTAGTAGTAGTAGTAGTAGTAGTAGTAGTAGTAGTAGTAGTAGTAGTAGTAGTAGTAGAAGTAATAGTAGTAGTAGTAGTAGCAGTAGTAGTAGTAGTAGTAGTATTACTATGGCAGAATGCTGTAGATTTACTGTTATTCACTGACGAAAGAAATGGGTCTGACAAGTATGGTATTGGTACGAAGTGTAATAAGTCTGCAACCCGCTAATCTGCTGAGTGTTGTTGGTTGCATAAGAGCAAGATTTTTTTGAAAAAAAAAATATTACAAAGTGTGTGTAACGGTCTTCAAAACGTACATCCCATCACTTCTTTGAATTTTAGTGAATAGCTTAAAGGATTTAAGATTTAGAAATTAGATTCCTGGGCTTTCGGCATTTGTGGCCATGTTAGCCCGTCACGTCTGAAGGATGACGTTCGTTGGCGATCACACTATCCGAGGAAAGGCAAGGAAAGAAGCGGCCTTGGACCTACATGTTAGTTATCATCCTGGCATTTGCCTGGTGTGGATGAGGGAAACCCAAGAAAACCTCACTCAGGATAGCTGGCCTGAAAAGACTTTTTTTTTTTTTTTACTTTTTCGATCGAGTGCCCTCACCAGTAATCAAACCCCAGACCGCTCACACCAAAGAAGAAAGCGTTAGCGACTGCACCACGCGAGACTGCTGATAGCCTAAATACTAAAGAATATGAAAAACTTAGGAAGTAATCCAGATAGTGTCTAGTAAACGCTATTGAATGAAATAGGAATTGCTACAAACTCTTTACTTTCAGACCTGGAATATTAAAGTGCAATTTATGACGCCAAAATTGTTAGGTATTCAAACTTCAGGTGTATTCAAAAGCTCTTGGAAATGACAATTAATTCATTTAATAGGATTTTATCAGTAAATGATTTATTTTCCAAAATTCTACAGTATTAGTAGCGTACAACAACAACAAAAAATCCCTAATTATGTGACGTATGGAGCGTTCAGAGCACAAGAAACCAAGTCAAATTCCATAAGTTGTGAGAAAAGCAGGCACAAAGTTTGTACGCTTCGGTTAAATACATGAAAAAATGAACGTTGTTTTTTTTTTACATTATAAGAGTTATTTATAATATCTGGACATAAATCTTCTAAAGGAGCTTCAAAAATTTTGGAGTCTTTCAGTTTTACGTCCCTCGGTTATGCCAGCTAGGCTAAAGGAGACGGTGATGGCGAAAAATGAATGAAAGGTGGAATGGAGAAAGCGAAAGAAAACGGCCGAACCCCGAGAAAATTCACGCACACGGTGTTTGTCCACCATAAAGCTCACTTGGCGCGAGCTGGGATCGAACCAAGAACTCCATTCACCGAAGATCATCGCTCTACTACTGAGCCACCGAGGCCCTCGAAAGGAGCTGCAGGTGGAGATTTTAAAAATGAAAAAAGATCAAAATGACCAAAAGTGGATTTTCTTCCGTTGTGTACTGAAGGCATCATATTCCAATCGAAAGACACCATTGAACTGAGCAACATGATATGAGTAAGTCTGAATTCTCATGCGAAATTTTCGAGAAAATTGGTAAAGACGAATTATTTGTAAACCAAAAATTGGTGCTGCACGATAATAACGTTATCTGTTAACATGAAACTGATTCTGAGGCACACTCTCATCAACATTTTCATTAGGACAATAGCAAAATGACAGTACACAGTATGTTTAATGAGATATGGCCTAAAATTTTGATTATTTGAACTGAAGAATTATTTGAAGTCATTCAAAAATTAGATATTTTCAAATAACAATTCATTTACTCTTTGGTGAATTAACCTCTTCAGTCATGGCATTAAGCAGTCCACATTTTTTTTTTGTAACTATCGCTTGAAATATGATGATTGTTGATGCCATCTAATGAACGAGTTTGGTAATAAACACAAGTGGGAGGTACATAAACGTTACAAAGCAGTTTCTACTACGATGCAAGGCTCAGAATAGAAGCAATAAATAAATAAATAAATAAATAAATAAAAATCAGAGCTGCACATATGTGCCATTGCCTCCTTTCCACGATGTTTGACTATCAGAGTTGTTCTCCAGGCTAATGGTGGTCCTACGTCGTATTAAGCAGGAAAGTTGCATTTTCTCCAGGTGTTTATCTTACATATATGTACCATATGTATGTCTAATTAGGCAGAAAGCTGTGGACAGTTGCTTTCGGAATCTTACTTCAAAACTCAACAAATTAACTTTTGACAAATGCATTGTCAACAATTTCTTGCAACACTCTTAAATATCACACTCCGCGACAAGTCTCTCATGCTACCACTGATTTCTATAATTCTTTACTCATATCTTAATGTGGAGCTCCCTCGTGGCTAAGCGGTTAGCATACGCACCTTTGGCGTGGGAGACCCGGGTTCGATTCCCGGCGGGAGCTCATGTGGTTCGGATTCCACGTTAATCAGTAGGTCCACGTCTCATATAGCCTCGCTGCTGAAAGGGAAGCTAAACCAAAATCAACAACTCAACTCATATCTTAATGTCATTTTTGGAGGGAGGAACACGTCCACGTTGTCGCGTATTATAGCATCCTGTTTTTTTCTTCTGTATTATCACTTTTGTCTTTTTTTTTTAAAATTTGAAACAAAACAAAAAAAAAACTGGAAATTACTGATGGTATATAAACAAAGCTTGGTGAGTTGTATGTTTTGGAAGGAAGTGCGTTTTTCTGCATCATTTGATTTTTAGAAAATTGTTACTGATTGTAATTGTAACGGGCCTTTTTGATCAACCAGTGAATTCTCAAGCAAGGGCTGTAGTGATAAATTTTCAGACGTATCTTTGTTGTTAATTTTGTAATTTATAAAAGCTAACAAGTTGCGTATAAAATGGCAACTACACTCAATGTTAGTTTTTTCTTATACCAAACTTTTTTTTTTCAAATATTTTCTCTTGAGAGCGTCAAAATCAAGAGAGTCATAAATTAAATTCAAGCCAAACAGATAATTAGTTTGTAATTTCGATTTGCATCTGGGATTAACAGATAAACAATCTGCATCAATCTTTTTTTCTTCTTTTCGTCTGAGTGTTGATGGCAGTAACAAATTAAAAACTATAGTTTGCATAACCGTTGAAGAGAATAAGGGTTAGTTAACCTTTTTTGACCTGTATTTTTAATCAATCTTGACACATAAATGTGGAAAGTCTTAAAATATTGAAAAATCTAAATTTGAAAGTAGGGTGTGAGTACTGTAAAAAAAATGAAACACATTTAAACACTTTTAGTACAGATGTTGAGGGGAAAATTAATGAAATTGTGTTTATAAAGTGTGCTTCACATGTCCCAAAGCGTTCATTCTCCAACGGCAAACATTTTGAAAACACAGTGACGACACATTTTGCAAATACATCTAGGACATAACTTGGACAACACGCTATCTGAAAAAGACGAATATGTGTACTCTGTAGATGCTCAAAAAGTGTCGGTAATGTGTACAGTGCCCTCTGTCTCTAAAAGTACCGGTAGTTTCTTGTATTTTTTTTTCAGTGCGTTGAAGATTTTTAGACACTGTTAAAATGTATTGTTGATGCCTAACCCTATGTGAATAAGTCTGGGTAACATCCTTCAACTGTTCAGAACCAAATTTTAAACTTTGAGGTATTCTTGAAATTTTTTTTCATAAAACCTCCTTCCTTACGTAAATGCATGGTAGGAAGTGATAACCTCCTTCCTTACGTAAATAGAGGAAGAGGTAGGAAGTGATCGAGCCAGATAGAGGCCCGTCATGTCGTCGTTGGAGGGATTTTTAATATTATATCATTTTGTGAACCCGTTGACCCATCTTTGAACACCTTGTCTACTTAGTCAAACAAATTTACTCTCAATAAGATATTAAATCAATTCTTGCTCCAACTCACGAATTGAAGGCTTTCTCGGATGAACAAGACATGAAGGCACGGTTTACGAAGAGGGGCCGAGGTAAAGCAGGTTCGGAACCTCTGCTTTACCTAACGAGCCATACAGTTACAATTTCTATTTTACAGTAGAGGGTTTACGAGAATCGAGGCAGCACGTTAATACATACAATATTTTCAAGCATGCTTTCCTAAAAATCTCACTAGCTTCTATTCACTACGAAGGTTAATGGTAGCAAGATATGAATTGACAATGAAATATATATATTAAAAATCCACACATATGGAGAACTACTTAAATATAATATTTACACATTTTTATTGATAGCAAGTTGATTGATACGAGTGTGTAAATTGCTTTCAGCCACAATATGGAGGTCGAAGAGAAGTGCACGAAAGGTTGCATCGGTTGTTAGAAGTGCACTGTGATCTGGAAGAAAGTTAAGATATCAGAATTGTTATGGAAAGGTATTCCCGTCAAAACTATGCAGAGATCATAGAAGCTTCCACAGTGAAAAGCAGATTTTTTAAAAAAGAGATGTATGGATTTTCGAAGAACTATAGAAACACGTAACGGATATAGGGACGATATTTAAGGGGACAGGTTAATACCATATTTCATTGGAAGGATTGAAATTTTAATTTATTTTGTCTCTTTCGAAGTGTATCTACCCTTATACTATGTATGCTAAAATCAATTCATTTTACGCGTTTTAGGCTAAGGGAGACAGATGATTAAGGTGGAATGAGAATGTGGAAGAAAACGGGAGTACCCTGAGAAAACCCACAAACACATTGTTATTCACATTATTGGCCGGGATCGAACCAAGGATACCACGCACCAGAGATTAGCGCTCTACCACTGAGCCACCCGATCATGGAATTATAAAGTAATTATGCAACGAAAACAATTTTTATTTAAATAATAATCTTGAAAAGTGTAGTTTTATAATCAAAAAGGTTCAATTACGTAACCAGTTTCGTCCAAATTCTTCCTGTGAACCTAATTGCTGTGTTCTAAACAATTCAGTAAACGAAGGAAATAAATTTTAATTAAAAATTAAATAAATTATTTCTATGCTTTTGTTTAACTAAACACTGGAATAATTAGGTAAACATAAAGTAAACTGAATTTTTATTAAACAAATCCTAATTTTCACCCACACCAGAAGAAAAGGAAGAAAATTCGTGGGAAGAAAACTGCTGATATTTTAATACAGATTCTTGTTCATAGGAGTCGCTACATGTATCAGTTTTCAATTCCATTCATTATTCTCAAGGAAAGTGAGAAGAGAAATTATCAATTGCTGTGCTCATGATTTTACAAAAATCTGTATGGCTATACTTACATATGATCATACATATTCGACCTTCAGGACAAGTCTATCAAATTTTATTATATTTAAATATACAAAAACTGTACTATTTTTTTAAAGAAACAATAGTATTTCGTGCATTCACCATAACCTATATTCTGTTCATATATTTCCATATTCTGGGATACCAGGCCGCTTACTTTAAAAGGTAATAGGTTAAAATATTGTGCTTTTTCTATCTAAACTATCTTTCACTAAATATAAACAATTTTTATATGTTATTTCATTATTTATTATTTCATTCTAAACCACAGACATTGAATACAACTTAAGTTACACTAGATATACATATGCATTATTTCTTACAGTAAATTAAATCAATGATAGTTGATAAACGTTGAAATGTGGTCAAAATAATAAAATAGGAATAACCAGTGAACATGAGAGTAAGTAATTGTAATAATTGCGAAATAGAATCATCAAATCAGATATTCATCGACTTAAAAACTACACTAAAGAAACAGAAAATTAAATCTTTAAAAAAAAATTAAGATACAACAAAACTACTAAAAGTAGAAAATAATGAAAGCGCTAAAAAGCAGAAAATAATTCATTACTATTATTTATAAAAAAACATTGAAGTCTGTACCAAACAAATTAATATGTAATATAAAATTAGTTTCGATAATTTTATGATTCATTAATTTGTTTGGCACAAACTTCAATTTTTTTTATAGACAATAGTAATGAATTATTTTCTTCTTTTTAGGGCTTATTATTTTCCACTTTTAGTAATAAAAAAATTGCGGTTGAAGTCGGTTAGTATTCCTTTCTTTAAAAAAAGATTTTATCGTATATATGTATTTCTAATTTCGTATTTCGTATTTCTAATGGTTTCGTCTCATGCAAATAGTGTAATTTGAAAATTGGCTTTACGTAAAATTATTCATGCACAAATTAATAGTTTTAGTTTTCATTGCTACGTTATTAAACTTTTACGTTAAATAAATTTTAACATCTTCATATATTCGATAAAGATGACAAGAGATTTTGCACAGATAAAACCACACTTTAATGATCCTCCTAGTTACGAGATACAGTCTCTAAGTTAGAACTCTCGTGTTTATTATATAGTACGTTTTCCTGGTTTCCCTCCAACGACTAGAATATGGATAGTGAATTCACTGCTTACTCATACGTATGTATATATATATATATATATATATATATATATATATATATATATATATATATATATGTGTGTGTGTGTGTGTGTGTGTGTGTGTGTGTCTGTGTGTGCCCCTATAGATATCCGCTGTTCCATTTCATACATAGTGTGACACATACATGTAATATCCGTAGTGCTGTTGGTGTTAGAAACGTATAAACTGCTTTTGGGTGCAGGATTATCTGTTTCTGTGAGAGTTGATGAGGCACTTCTGTTACCATGATGGCGGATGAAGCGTGCGAGATGTGCAGTAATTGCATAATATCGGATTCGACCTCAATGTAGTACACTATTTTAAAAAAACAAGGAGAAGCGAAAATTTAGCACTCGCTCGGGGCTTGTGGTTTAAACATAGAAGATTTAAAACCTTCTACGTGAAAAAAAAAATACTGTCGTGGTTACAACTTCGGTTGTATAACATTCTTTGTGTGTTATCTATCACGATATGCTTTTCGTGCAAATATGTTGGTTGTCGTACAGTAAACTAGCATTGCTCTCTCCAATCCCTTCTCTAAAAGGAACATAGGCAATATGTTTGGTACAGAATTTACTTATGACTTTATAATAAACGTACCATTTTAAATGTGTTTAAAACATTATTATATAAAACATATGCTTTAACTTAGAAATTGGTGCGATAGCTTAGTTGTAGAGCAGTTACCACTTGTGCGAGAAGTCCCTGCTCTGATCAACAGACTAAATGAGTGTGTGGTGGACTTCATCGTGTTCTTGAATTTTCTCAGGGCTCTCCCGAAAGACAAAAGCAATGTTGGTGGAAAAACGAACCTTTTAGAAAGAATAAAAATCTATTTTGTGATTCCTTGAAAAAAGAATAAAGAAAAAGACTAATAAAATGTTTCGTATGTGGAAAAGCTATGAAAGAAAAGATTGGAGGCTTTCGAAATATGAATGTGGACAAGAATTTGCTGGGTTGAAAAAAAAAAAAAAAAAAAAGTGAGGAAGTGTTAGAAGAGTAGATAAGGAAATTATGACATAATTGATTTTGGTAGCGAAAGTTTTTTTTAACATTAAGAAATCTTTTAAATGAATAGTTTCAACGTTAGGTTTATTGGAAAATAATACACTAAAAGAATATTTTTAAATACTTTTCTTTCCACTGTGTTTTAACAATAAGAAATCTTTCAAATGAATGTTTTCAACGTTAGGTTTATTAGAAAATAATACAATAAAAGAATATTTTTAAATATTTTTCTTTCCATTGTATTTTAACAATAAGAAATCTTTCAAATGTATATTTTCAACGTTAGGTTTATTATAAAATAATACATTAAAATATTTTTACATACTTTTCTTTCCACTATGTTTCTAAAATGTAACTTTGACTTTTCTTAAAGAAAGAAATGAGTTTTTGAGATCTTGCAAACCCATTTTTTTTAAATAGCGTATTTGCAATTCTACTTATAGGTACAAATTAAATAGACATGTGCAGTATTTAAAGAGAAGTATTGTTTAGAAATTGCTTCAAAATTCAAGTTTTCTTTATTCTCCCTGTTCTTTGTCGATTTAACTCGATGGATTGAGGTCAAAAATTTGTTGATTTTTCTTTCTTTTTACTTTCTTTGTAAGTCAGAAAAAGGAAAGGGAAGAAAGAGCAAAGAAAATCTTAACCTTGTAAAGAGAATTTTCTCTTAAGACGTTCCGCTTAACGTATTTAAGGTTTGTTTGTGTGTGCGTTGCGTACTTACTATGTGTGTGTGTGTGTATTTGTGAGTGTGATTTTTCTTTTTATTTTAACTTCCTTTTTCGGGTAGAATAGGTTGTTTGTGATTGAAGAACCAAGTAGATTATCAGTTTTTTTTTTCGTCAAATGGGTGGGCTGCGAGTTCTCAGGGCGGAAAAACATCTCGAAGGGATTCGAGTTATCGACCAGAATACTGATTTGAATGGAGTTCAGAACTCAAGTAGAAGACGAAAAAGAAGAAGATAGGGGGTAAAAGGGGGAATAGGAAAGAAGCAAACCTGTTGATTGGTTGAGCGAGAGATTTGGTGAGAATTTCTTATGAATTTTGCACCTGGGAAGTTGTGATCTCCATTATTTGGAGTTAATAACATTCTGAATAAAAAATAACTTCACGTTGCATGTTATCATCTGAAAAAGAATTTAATACTCTTGAATGATTGATGCATTACAAACAAAACGCTATTCTTAGTAAATACATTTTCATTTTTAAAAAATCAATTCTTATAATAATTTAAGTATTTTTTACACTACTTAATTTTCTTGGAAAGTGAAAAGTTCGAGTTATTAATCTATTTTCCATATTCGTGCAAAATAACTAACATGAAATTTACGTTTTTTTTTTTAATTTCGTGATTGTAGTTAACCAAAACAGTGAAGTTTTTGTGGTATTTTCCTTCTGTAGGGCTTTCAATTAAAATGTTTCTTTACAGTGAAAAAGTAGTCATTCGTCGAGTTTTGCTCAACAAGTAGTGTTCATTTCATGCCAGAAATTTGTTTAGAACACTATCCTAATGAAATAGCCCTTCGGGGCCGAGTGGCTAACGGGCATGTGTGGTCCTGGCTTTGAATACCGTTTAGGGTACTTGTTCCCGGTACACTAGTGCCGGTTTCTTAACCAGGGGATCGAGACTGCGGAAGGGAGGTGAAAAAATGTAATTAGGATATAGTCGAGGAAAAAGTATATCCCTAAAGATTTTATTTTGAATTTTTTATTTTGATGGATGTATTTCCCCCCATACTTATTATCAAAAATAGTCCTCCCACTGGTCTGGTAGTTACCCTCCTTGCTGCTCTACTGGCTAGTGCATGCTCCTTCGGCAAACACGGTCCCAGGTTCAATTCCCGCTGGTAGAGTCATTGGAATTTTAATTTTCATGGATGTTTCTGTGTTCATGTGTACCTGTCCTTACACGTTAATGGGAAAAAGCGACCTTAAGTAAATAGTGGTGATTAGGAAAATCAAGCTACTGAGGAATATTCGGTTAATCAGTTAACTTTTTGAAATAGTATAAGTGGCTATCGCGGGTGTCTTTGGTGTATATGGGCCTGGGTTCGATTTCAGGTACGGAGAGCACAAAAAGTTTAATTTCATAACAATTCACTATTATTAATCGTCCGTCTCCTTTAGCCAAAGAAACATAATCGTGGGGCGTTAAACTAAAAAATCATTTTTTTTATTTTTTATTATCAAATACAGGAAGGAGTGAGCAAATAAATAGTCTTTTAAAAAACAATTGAAATAAAAGTTGAATGCAAGTAGTAAGAAACTGCATATTGAAATAGAAAAATACAGATACAACAAAAAAACTGCACATTAAAATGCAATTCAAAATGCAAGCTAACGTGAACAACTTGTGCTAGGTGTAATGATTTCACTAATTTCTACAAGCAAGAATAATGAATAAAAGCTTATATGGGACCACGGTGACTCAGTGGCAGAACATTCACCTCTGATGCATGTAGTCCTTGGTTCAATCCCATCTCGCGCCAAGTGAGCCTTGTGGTGGACAAACACCGTGTGCGTGAGTTTTCTCGGGGTTCTCCCGTTTCCTCCCACTTTCCTTCATTTCTTATCACCACCGTATCCTTTAGCCTAGCCGGACGTCAAACTTCAAGATTTTATTTCATTTCAAAAAAGTTTATTACAGCCCAGCAGTTATTTGTGAGCGTCGCTAGCAAGATGATGTGATGAAAGGAGTTTCGTGATATGCAATAGGTAGAGATAGCCTCTTTAGTAAATTTGGATTCCACTTTTTAAAGCAGTAGATCCTACATTGGACAACATTGGTGCTTAAAAGAGATGTTAAACTTGAACCAATTAACTAACGTACAGTCTTTTGAAAGTGATGTCTTGTCTCAAAATAAATGTATCTGTTTCCATTGAAAGAGTACTTGTCTGGCATCGTGGACAACACTATTATACACATAACAAATATAATATATATATATTAAAGAATGGTGTCTTTAGTTTAATCCAAAGTTTTAAAATTTCCTACATAATGTTGAGAGTAGGGCCTTTTAAACAGTGGTAGTGACCAGTTTGTTTGTAACAAGACTATACTTCCAACCAGACGTTCTATTGTATCATCCTTGCGACTAACGTATAGTACGGGAGTATTCTTTAGAATTATTAAAGCTTACTATACACATTATAGAAGTTTGTTCAAAAATTTCCTCTTTGTTTTAAAGAGTGCTCCCTCGTATTAGTGGATCTTATAAGTTTGTGGATAATTATAATATGCTCATCGCCGTTCAATCCTACGTACTTAACCACTAGTATCGTTCGACGCATCTCACATGAGGATTCAGAGTTACATCCCATTAGAATCCAAATAGTGCAAATACTTCTTCCCCGTGGTTTAGAACAGAGTGAATTTTACAGGAAATAGTTGCGAATGACCGAAGAAACGCCACAATTCATCGATCACCTGGAAAAATGATTAGGACTATTGCTGAAATACTTGTGCTTCTCTGCGTTGGAGTTAGCACCAGTGTTTCTTCCAGACATGATTTTTGGGGGGCACTTCTTCCCCCCGGAGCTCTGACAGTGCCCCCCCCCCCCCGAAGGAGACGAAAATAATACATCTATAATATAATAGTAAATAAAATAGTACCAGCAGTGCCCCCCTCCCAAAATACTAAGTGTGCCTCCCCCGGAACATTTTGTCTGAAAGAACGACTGGTTGGCACAGTTCGAGGGCGCCTGGAGGCCTCTTGTTAGTGACGAATGCACTAAACCTCACTTGTGTGAGGAGTACTGGATTTATGTATAAGCTAAACAAACTATAACTTAGCGCCCCACTCTCTTGACGGCCCAGAAAAATTGAAAGGAAGAAAACTAGATTACATTTCCGAAAAATAATATCCAGAAACAAATAAAATAGAACCTAGTGTCCGTAAAGCAACAGTGTCTTGTGTTGTGTCTGCTCCTATGATATACGTAATGAAACCCTTCTGCTAGCCTGCTTCTTATGATATCACTAGTTTGCTAATTTCTGTAAATACTGCATGGGGTACCTGCGTTCTGCATGAATTGGTTTGCTGATTTTGAATTAGGAATTAGATTTTCGGGCTTTCGGCATCAAAGGCCATTTAGCCCTTCATGTATATGAATGATGACGTCCCTCGGCGAGCACACTATCGGATGAAAGGGAAGGAAGAAAGGATTGGGGAACGAAGCGGCCTTGGGCCATTGTGTTAGATACTATCCCGGCATCGTGGAGTGCACTTAGCGCCCGTAGATTTAGCGCCCACATATAATATCGTATACTTAGCGCCCAGAAAATATTTGATGCTTATCAGTGTGCTAGGGTTGACCAAAGAGAGAACTAGTTTATATGTATAAATGTAGTTTCGTACTCAAATCATCTATCCCATCCCCTCTCTTTTGACGACTAAAGAACAAAAATTTATCACTTGAAAGATCCTGCTATACTTCCTACACAATTGTCATGTCACTTTTAAAACCCCTTAGGCAAGTTGAAAGAAATGTGTTCTTTTCTTCCTCTTCTGTTCATTACCGTCAGCTCTAACACTCTGACTTTTCATGTACATCTGTAATTACGTACAATTTAATTACGACTTAAGAGCATTACCATATCACCTATGAGATTTTCATATATGGATGTGAATTCATGTGCCAGCGTTATTTTAAAATTTATATAGTTTTAAATAATAATAATTACACGCACCTTAATGCAAATACTACTGCATGGAAAACAGCAATTATTTATGCACATTGCATAACTTCATTTCCTATCGTAAATACAGGGTGTCAAAAAATTCAAATGCCAAAATTTGCTGGGTAATTCTTTATATTAAATGAAAATAAAACGTTCTAATGAACATGTGTCAAGTGTTAAGCCGCCCTAAACGCAATCAATCACATTTTAAACCCTAGTTTAAAAATAATGGAACCTATCGTAAGTAGTTAAAGAAATTCGGCAAGAACTAGTATTTCCTCTATCTAAATATCCATACAAGGATACACTTTTAACCCTAGGACCACGGGCGGCGATTAGGGGGGGGCAAAGGGTGGCAGTTGCCCCTCCACTTTTTGAAATGACCCATTAATGTATATAGTTTCATTTGGAAATATAAAGTTTTGTATTTATTATTGGTTCATAGAATACAAATGGTGCCATAAAATATTTGCCGTTCCATAAGTACGTATTGGTTATCTTTCCGTGCAGTTAAGAAAGCTACAGAAATTGCGTTTTAAAAATGCCACTAAAAATGGCCCAAAAATTAAGCTGTTGGAGCGAGACAATTCGAGCGTACTTTCATTTCATCTTACAAGGGCACGATATGTTAGTAAGCCGCTCTGGATCTAATTGAGATATCATTTCGCAAGAAAAGAAGTCCTTCACAAGTTATTCTTTAATTGCACAAAAATTGACAGTTCCTAAAACAGTTCTTTTCTTGAAAAATTGACAGTTCTTTTCTTCTTTCTTATAGTAAGGAATATTTTGATTTGATTTTTTTCAGTTTAACATCCTGTTCAGCAGCGAAGCTATATGAGACGTGAACTTAATGATTAACGTAGAGTCCGAACCACGTGAGCCCCCTCCGGGAATTGAACCCAGGTCTCCCACGTCAAAGGTGCGTACGTTAACCGCTTAGCCACGAAGGAGCTCAGTAAGGAATATATAATTTTGCAGTGTAATATACGAGTTTAGGGATGTACATATACAGTTTTGTTTACAATTAAATTTTGTATAACTGGGATGTGGAGTGACTAAGTATTGTTGAGTTTTGATGTATTCCAAGAAAATGAAAACTGTATAATGGCAACGAACATGTTTCGGGAAGCTGCAAAAATATTTCTTTGAATGTCGTAGCATATGCTTGTAGTATTCACTGTCTTTCTAAGAGTAATAATACATATAATAACATGCGTGGAATTAAAAATATAAGTTGTTAATTATTTTCCAGTTTCAATATAACTTTTGCAGAACAAGCCTTATTATCCATTACTATGATTATTTGATTAATATTATCCTTTCTATTTATTTGTTTTGCAAATTTGTTATTAAATAGGTCCCTAATCTGATCACACAATTTTCCAGACAGAATTTTAAGATGCATGATTTTATGATTTTTTGATTTCATGAGCAAAGAATCAGATCTCTTCTTACACCTTTGTTGTATAAGAGTACAAAGAGTTAGTATCTTGTGTTGCTCTTGTCAATTTACGTAACAAAATATGAAACAAGATATACGGTATTTTAACTGAAAAAGATAGTTATACAGTTATACAGCCTTTAGTCTATATAACAGCCTCCTAATAGTTATACAGCCTTTAGTCTAACAAAGTGTTACAAGCAACCAGGAAAAGTAACATTGACATACAAATACTGTATTCAGATCATGTCTTGCCTCCCCACTTTTAACGTCCAACCGCCGCCACTGCCTAGGACTACCAGGTGGGTCCATTGCACTCGTACGTATACTTTCTTTAATAATTACTAAGGCTTAGTAAGTATTGAGATTCTATGACATTTCCCTGGTTGTGTTCTTGTATTATGTTATTAAAGTTTTTTTTTTTCATTTCCGTGAGTTAAGTGATAGTTTTTAAAATTTATAGCATTGGGTACCGAGTGGGTCCATTAAGCTCGAGCCTTAATGAAGAAATATGAGGATAGATTCAGAATAGATTGAGATTGTGGCTCGTAGCTGAGTGAACGTTCTGATAATCTTCTAACTGTCCCAATGAAGTCAGATATAACATATTGCAACTTTATGTGTTATTATTTACTTTGATTGATTTAATTATTTGCAATTTTGCTTATTTTAATAGCAGCTTTTCTTTATTTATTCACTTATATAAGTCCATTGTCAGAAGCATAATAGTTGCTTTTGTCTGTCAAACTGTATTAATTTTTCCATTGTATGCAGTTGCGTATCCAGGGGGAGTTTCCCGGGATATGAACTCCCAAGAACCAAAATTTTAAAAAGTTGCTAGAATAAAATCTAAATTTGTGCTTTCAGTCTCCACATTAACAAAAAAGTTTTCCGGAGTAGGACACTGACCCCCCCCCCCCGAATAGAAATCCTGGCTTTGCCACTGATTGTATGTAAAGTTTTGTTTATTGTTAGTGTGTTTTGATCATTGCACGTGGTAGACAAACAGATCACTAACAATACACGTCACTATTGATGGTAGAGGAGGAATATTTTTGGTAAATCAATAAACAATGAAGAAATTGATTCCCGACAGACGATAAGATATTAGCAGACTTATATATAAATGCAACTGAAGTTTCTTGTTCAGGTACCGATATTGAAATGAGACGTTGAGTAGTTTTCTTATCCAGAGGATTGGTTAGAAGTTTGAAGCGTAGCACCTATAGCTAATGCAAAAGCACGTGCTAATGCAAAAAGCAAAACTCCGGAGAAAAGCGATCCTACATGGGCTGCCTTATGTTTTGATGACAACATCGGCGCTATTAGAATACCTGATGATGAACTGTTCCTAATTTGTGAAGTTGCAGATTCTTCACACACTCTGCAATATAATTTTATTCTTACATATAATATGACTGTAGACGAACAATTTCTCATTTTTTGGGTGCGCTGTCTCTTTTGACAATATATACCCAGTAAGATCACCCATTGCAAAACACAATGCACAACTATCCTGAAGTGGTCACTTCTAGAGCGGAGGAAAAACTCAAAGTTATCATATATTACAACACAACAAAATCACACGTTCACACTAACAATCATATGGCTCGCTGTTAGATTACAAAACAATGAACAAAATGGCCTATGACAGTATTTTACATAACTGATGTAAGTGGACTCAACACTTATGGTATTGTGTCATCAAAGCGTAATTTCAAACGAGAAACAGACATTAAAAAAGTTTGAAATGCCGTAAATTCTTAATTTCGTCTGGTTAGCAGTTCGCCAACGTTGAGAAAAAATCACGGAGAATGGAAGCTTCCCTGCATACTGAAGAGGAACAGTCTAAGAAATTCTCTCCAGCAAAGAGGGAGCACAAAACAAGAACTTTCTGCCGCAAATGCAAGCTACATGAATGTACTGACATGTAACATTTTCGAAGTGTAACACTCCGATTTTGATAAAATTTGGCAGGTAGATATTACACATGAAATAAACGAATACGTGTTTTTTTCTTTTCTGGGGAAAACTTTTAAGGGGTAAAAAAAAAGCCTCCACCCAAAATTTGGAGAAATTTGAGGTCCGAAAGACAAGAAGAAGTTAGCCGGAGTGAATGAAATTGTGCACAGATATTATAAACGTTAAATGATGGAATATGTGTTTCGTATTTTCCTGGGAAAAATGGTTGGGTGGGACACAGACCCCTTCAAACCTTTGATCTCGAAATATCAAAAGCGCTAATAACAGTACGTCAAAAATGCCTACTGGACATGGAGAATTGCAACGAAACTGTTTACATTTCATCACGACTTATCAAAGTGCTAATTAGTGTAGTGAAAAGTACCTAAAAAGACATGGAGAATTGTAAAACAATTACCTGTGACTAATTAATTTTTAAATTTTGTTACGCAAAAATAAGTTTTCTTCTTGCAAATTTCAATATTATACTTCTGAATAGTGTTTTACTTCATAATAAAACCTTCCTTTTGCAAAAAATAAAAAATAAAAAAATAAATAAATAAAAATAAAAATAATAATAATAAATAAATAAATAAATAAAAATAATAAATAAATAAATAGGTTTGTATTTAGTTTTATGCCCCATGGTTTTGCCAGGTAGGCTAAAGAAGACTTGAATTTACTGATTATAGTGGAATCCGAACCACTTTGGTCATTCAATGCTCTCCCACCAGGAATCGAATCTTGAACCTCATACGCCAAAGGCGTGCGTTCTTGCCACTAGACCAGCGTGAAGGGATAAAACAAACATATATAGGAATATGTAAATTAAACTCACAACCAGACGTGGCTAGTGAGGGAAGTCGTAAGCCAAAGCGTTCCAGACAAGTCACACGAACACGAAATACATACTGCATGCAGCACTTGGGATTGGCGAATTTTTACAGGGAGAATGAGAAAGTCCGATTTCTATGGAATGGTGGACGGATTTGTTTTCCTTCTCTCTGACAAGGGTCAGAAGTGATGGATTACTTACAGCAAATCGTACCAGAAGAAACTGAAGAATTCCTAATTTATTTTGATCAACATTACGCATCAGGTAGTATCTGGAGTATGCGACTTTCATCTTACTGTGATCTTACGATTCAATTTCTTTGCTAGCCTCTTTTGTTTCCTCGCAACATACCCGTTCATATAGCAAAATTACAGAGACACGAACGAGTAAATTGACAGAAGCTTCGAATTTGAAATTCCAAAAGGTTGAACCTGTCCATCCTTCCTTGTGGATGGACATTACAAAAGGATGAGGCCATGGTTTCAACTGCATCGAACAAGAGCAGCGAGATGAATTACCGAAGAAGAGGGTAAAATGGAAGACGACTAGCCTTCAAAGGCGCTTGTTCAACTTAGTGATGGATTATTCTCAAAGAAACACCATACTCGTTCAATATCTGATTGGAATTGATTACTGCATAAGGCTGTAACTTTAGGGTATAATGTGTACAATAAGGTTCGTAGAGCGATTAACTTATTGGTTCGTAAAGCAACGTTCTTTTTATTATAGAACGTTACGTTGTTTTTCAGTGCTTGTAGTGTATGATATCAATTGCTTAACTATATAGATTTATATTACGCATAAAGCTGTGAAATATGTATCAGACTTAATACGGATAGCTTGTTAGATGTTTTTTTTTCTGAAACTGTATAATACCATATGATAATATGACTTTTTTTCTTTTTTAGTATCAAACCCGATGTTGTTATATAGTCAGAGTTACCATATGACAGGTTTTTATCGGGACAGTCACGGTTTGGAAGCTCTTGAAATGAAATGAAATCTTTGGATTTTACATCCCACGATTAAGGAGATAGGAGTAGGATAGAGGAGACGGTGATTGTGAGAAAGAATGAAATGGTGTAATGAAGAAAGTGAGAGGAAACGAGAGAACCCCGAGTTTATCCATGCATGTAGCGTCTGACTACCACAAAGCCCATTTGACGCAAGATGGGATCAAACTAGGGACCCCATGAACCAGATGTGAGTGTTTCTACCACTGAACTACCGTGGCCTCCATGAAGACTCTTATCCCGGTGTTTCGCCAGTTTACATTTTGTCCCGGTTTTCAGTCGTGAGAATATGTTCACCGTTATTTGTATGCCTTATTCTCATTGCATTACGTCTGTTTTACATAGTTTTCACATTAAATGCTACATATGTAATCTTAGTTTATAGTACATTTAAATATTGTAGAGCATTGCATACCACGGATTACAGTTACATACATGCACACACACACACACACACACATATATATATATATATATATATATATATATATATATATATATATATATATATATATATATATAACTACGTTTCTGCGTTTCACCCTTTCCCCCGGAGGTTATGATTCATTTGAAGCGTCATAATCAGTGCTATTGGCTTTTCTGTCTCTCTCTCGCTCTCTCTCTCTCCCTCTTCATAACAGTTTTACTTAGTGGACGCTAAGTACACGGAACATGGATGTAAGAAAATAACAGGAATTAACAACCTGTTGAAAGAGTGGTAAAATGAACTGGACATCCCTGATTGTGAGATAAAATCAATATAAAATTCCTTCTGTGAGCCAGAAACACTGGGCGCTAAGTCTACGGGCGCTACATGCACGGAACCCCCGGCATTTTCCTGGTATGAATGAGAGAAACTCAGGAAAGACCTCACTCAAGATGACTGGTCTGAAAAAGCTGCTATACTTTTTTTTCGACCGAGTACCCCCACCGGTAATCGAACCCGAGGCCGCTCGCAGAAAAGGTGAGAACGTTAGCGACTACGCCACGCTGGGCCACGGTTGCCGATTTTGAGTTTAGTGTCTCTGTCAGAAGCGGAGCTATATAGACGTAGACATACAGCTTAACGCGGGATTTGAACCACATGAGCTCGCGCTGAGAATCGAACCCGGGTCTCCCACGACAAAGGCATGTACGCTAACTCGCTCTGGACTAGTTTCATGATAACGTGTAGCATGCAACTGCAAATTGCAATGCAGTACAGTTTGTCATTGACAACAGTGACAAATTGTCATTGACAAAGGACAGTTGACATATAAAAGGTTTCATTACTTTCAAATGCTTAAGACCTCATCAAACCTAATTCTAATTTGTGTGTGATCCACTTCCATATTGTTTGGCGTATCGTAACCTTTCCATTTTTTTCAATGTCAAAATTTCCTTGAAAAGCTCCATGCTTTCTGTGGCGGAATCGTTCCTTTTAAACGTTTCCACAGCAAAAGCTCGATGCTCCTCCGATCCACGTGTAACCAATATATTTATTTAGTACTTTCAGGGTTACACTTTAGCCCACAGTTCGAATAAATATAATCTAGTCTACTACCCTTTTCCGAAATTCACTTGAACACACCATCTTGATATTACCTTTTTATTATAGACTAACATGTAATGAATTAAACATTCACACCTTTTAAATATCATACATGTTGGTTCTACAAGATGGATCTTCTGTTATATATTGTGTTTCTCGTTTCTATGACAACCAATAACACATATCGTCAGATTACCATATTAAAAAAATATCAATAATAATAATATCAGAAAATAATTAATTTTTACTTCTTTTCATACTTTCTTCTTCTTTTTCTACGTAGCTAGCTTGTGCATATTTCAATAGCACATATTGCCCGTAAATACAAGAAATGATATTTAAGATTACATGTAAAATACACAATATGGTTATACACGCTGCATTATTACTAAGGAAGTTGCTTGCGTAATACACACGACTCCGTCAAGGATAGAAATACTTGTATACATCATTCCATTGTAACTAGACATACAAGGACACAGAATTAAGAATGCTGAAGGTCACTTTGTAATAGTATTAGAAAATTTAATAATTGATGGTACATTGTTACCTCAACGATATATTTTTTGACTTTTTTTTTGTTGTAATTTGTAATGAAAACGGTACATTGTTTTCACACTATAGAAACAACACGGTATGATTCATTAAATTAACTTTGGCTTCATAAGATTAGAATATCATTAAAGATTTATTCGATTTTATATATGTGAATGACATCCAACTATTTAAAAAAGGTCTGAACTTATTTTTATTAGGGTTTCGTACCTTTCTTCTTACTCAATAGATCTACATAATAATGCACCAACTTATTCAATGGTCAACTCCTACTCATCTGGTTATACGTAATTACTATGTAAACATGATTATTGTTTCTTCAGCTTTACGGATATCAGTTTCCAGAATCTAGGTGAAATTTGGAATCTGTGCTTCATGAATTTTACGATACCTCAAGAAGAAGTTGTTAAGAAGATACCTTAATTAGCTAAAGCTATGCGGCTTTTGAGAGAGTGTATAAAGGGTACCACACACAACTTTGGATCACCAGTAGCTATTTTTGATAACAGTGAATACAGCTTCAAAACACATTGGGATAAATCTTCTTCAAATATCATATATATGTAACAAGAGCGCCCATCAGGGGGGCAAGGTAGAGCGCTCGCTTCCCTAAGAAGAAATTGTACTTGGGAATATTGAAAACCCAGTAGAATTTTTCAATTAGTTACAGCAAAATTTAAAACTATATTTGAAACGTCACTTATACTTAACACCCCTTGGAAACCACAACATGGGCGCCCTTGTAATCGTAATATCTTGTCTTGTTAATATTTTTAATACTGTGCTTCTTTGAATCTAAGACACACCTTTTTCAAGCTTTAGGTATCTATAATTGAAAATTAAGACTTCTTGGATTAGAAGAAAAATGATATTTCTTAACCATGTCGGTCCCGGAGTCCCCCACAGGGGACATAAAATCTGACGAAATTATTATTTCTTTACAACTTTAAAATCAGAATGGCAACATTGAAAATTGTTTACGGCGGGATGATCATAGATGGATATGAAGATATGGGGATGAATTCATTCCCATTTATAATATTATTTTTATTATTGTTATTATTATTATTATTATTATTAATAATAATAATAATAATAATAATAATAATAATAATAATAATAATAATAATAATAATAATAATAATAATAATAATAATAGTAAAAGTTCTATATTGACTTTGATGAAAATTCTCACAAAAGATAGCGAATATTTTAGGCTTGATATTAATACCTAGACTTAATAATTATTGGCTAGCACAAAAAAAAATACAAAAAATATTAATAATCATTGCTTGGCACGCTGGATTAGTGGTAGTGCGCTTATTTTTGGCACGTGGGGTGGCCCCAAGTTTGGTCCCAGTAAGCTTGTGATGGACAACATCGTGTTCGTAGGTTTTCTCGGGATACTTCCGTTTCCTCTCAACTTTCTCATTCCACTAATTCTTCCATTCACTTGCTTTAATCATCGTTTCCCTTAGCTTAAGGGGTATAATCGTGGGATGTTAAACTGAAATATTTAATTTCATTACTAAGATAATCATTGCCCAGGGCAGAAACGTCCACAGGATTTTTTCCAAGAGGAAGGAGCAAAATATACCGATATACAAGCAAAATCCCTAATATATATATATATATACCTTGACAAACATAATACTTCATATTATTGACGGACACTGCGTAACTTTAGTAACTATAGTAAAGTAAATAAATCTTATTTGACATGTATTTCGAAGAACCGAAACCATTTTGAAAATGCAGAAAGGAGCAATTGCCTTTGGTGCGGACGTCCAACGTGGGATTGAAATCTGCCTGTCAGGGATAAATAGGTGAATCTAAATGACATTCTTTGCAATTTATACGGGCATAACACCACAAGTTTTACTTTAAATGAACACAATACATTTCAACGAACTTGAAAAGTTCGTTACTGATCTCTCTATGTCTATGTTATTTGCGAATTTTCAAATTTCGAGCCCTCCATCCGATAGAGTATCAAAAACTATCTGAAAGATGTGATGGAATTTTTCGCGTCACACTCTTACCGTTTCCAGGATATTGGCGCAAAAAAAAAAAAAAAAAAAAAAAGTTCGAATTTCGGGAGGTTTGAGGAGCCATATCTCGGAAACCATAAGTCATAGAGAGATGATATTTTGCGAATTTTTCAATTTTTAGGCCCTCCATTTTGAGCACGTGTCTTCGTAAAAAAAAAAAAAAAAAAAAAGTACATATCGTAGAACGATTTAACAGAACTCTTTAAACAAAACGTGGAAAAACATTAGTATTCAAGGAAATCATAAATGGATAGATATATTACAAGAATTGTTTAATGAGTATAATAATAAAGTACATAGAACAATTGGTATAAAGCCTGTAGAAGTTAATAAAAAATTGTTTTTAGCACCTATAAGTACACGTCGGTCAATTTGAGGGGTGGGCATTTTTAAATTCTGATATTAGCAACACTAGTTGATTTTGGCGCTCGTCGTTCACAATACCTTCCTCTCTCCTCCGCCACTATCATCACGCAGAATATCGCAAAACAATGCTGCTCCCCAGGTTGAATGCGTGCTTGATGATCGATTCCAGAAAAGGAAAGCATGTGAGAAGTGCCTAACCAGGAAGTGATAGAAAATGCATCAAATGCAACCTCGCAATATGTGGATAATGTCAAAGAGGAGTGTGTACAGTCTGTGCTGAAGAATGTGTGTGAGTGTGAGCAAAAAAACTGAGGGAGTTTGTAAACTTTACCATACACCAGTATATAATATGTCAATGTTTGATAATTTTCAATAACAACCAGTTTCTGCTTTTGTCAAAATTTTAAAATTGTGATACATTTATTATTATTGTGCTGCCAAAATGTCTTGAGCCGTGGCAAAAATGCGAACTAAAGCTCACACCCACGCGTTGAGCCAATAAGGGTTCAGCTGTTGCTAAGCGAGAGAAAGCGAGTGGAATTCCTTCAGCCGATACCAGCGCTTGCAACGGAAGACTAGGGATCAAGTCAATGTGGTATATCTTTAGTCATGTTTAATAATCTTTGTTTGTTAATTTAAATGTTCTTTTAATCTTTTTATTCCTTTACGATGTTTTTGAGTAGTAAAATAGGTAAAATCACATTAAAAATGCATAGACGGTCAAAATGACCGCATGTGTATCTTTACGTTATAATGAACATGTGTTCCTATAGGTGTTAAGTTCGTTCTTGCAATGCTCTTGGAGCATTCTCGACTGGTTTATTTTCAATTTTCATAGATAAACTGTTATTACAACAAACTAGAATTAATCCTGTGTGGATTTATTTTATTCACACCGTTGATAGAGTACAACATATATTTTATTTTGAGCCTACACCTGAGAAATTAAGGATTAAAGTAGAAAAAGAAAAACTAACAGATAGCGCTGTGACAGATTTTCTGTTTACGGGTCACTGGTTTGAAACAAGTTAAACAACACAAAAACCATACATTTTTTGGTGTTCTTCAACTTTTTTTGAAAACAAAAAACTAAAACAATATATCGTCTGCTCGTCTACCTATTAGTATACAGAAAATAAAATAAAATAACTCACGAGAGTAAAGCTTGTGTTAAGAGAAATCCAATTTTCCTCGTTTCGCATGGCTTGAAACATCACTCGGTTCTGCTCAATGGATTGAAAGCTTGAAGTGCCATCTAGGGACCAGGCTTTGAAGCAAAATTGAATAGCAATGCTCGTTTCCCTGCGTTTGTAATTAAGCTTCGTGTGCCTGCCTCGAAAACCACAGCACGACAATAAACGCATAATTATTTACATTCAGGAAAATTCACACAAGTGTTGCAGGTTAATTCATTAGCTACGCAGCATTAAACAATTTACTACAATTTCAAATATTTCAATACATTTTTTTCTTTACATATAATAACTCCTTCTAAATTTTTTCCTAATTACGCTGTTATATACTGCTAATATCTCTATTCTCGTTATTTTTTATGCCTTTATTCTTACGGGAAATGATTTACGTAATAATACTAATACCATTAATAATAATTATCATTATCATCATCATCATAAGTATTGCACTAATTATTTCTGGTGAGTCAGTTTCGGCAAGTTAAAAATTTCCATATTAATATCTCAGTTTCAAATGGTAGTGTTAATATTCGAATATTTTATTGTTCGAATAATGGATTTCTCGAATACTTGAATAATGCATTGTAGCGTTACCCATGAGATAATCTCGAAAATGTATCCTGAAATTGCTGTTTCATCTCGAGAAGTATACATGTTTCTATTGAAACACCTTTGTCTCATCTCGAATCTAGTCACGAAAATTGTTTCGTCTCGCATTGTGAATTCCTCGATTATTTGATTAATGGATTTCTAGAATATTCGAATAATGGATCCCTCGAATAGTTGAATAATGGATTTTTCGAATACTCGAATAATATAGGGTGTGACCAAAAGTCTGGACCGGGCTAAATATTTGAGAAACTGTAAGTGCAATCGATCCGAAGCCAATTGGGATCAGTGTTGGAGGGAGGAGGAAAACATTATGACGTAGTTAAGGTTGTCTTCCATTTGGTGGTCGCCATATTGGAATCAACTTGTTTATTTTAAATGACAGTATGGTCGTGTGACATATTAAATAACACCCTCGTTCGAAGAGAAACCCAGTAAAGTTATTTTCCCAAAATCTTCAAGTGCTTTGAAGTTGTGAAGGGATTTAGGATAGGTTGTCTTATCTTATGTCAGCAATTATAGCAACCGTCTTCAAGTAAACTGCGTCCTCCAGCCAAAAGAATAATTTCGATTCTTTCCTCTCTAGTTAACATCCCGTCCTACTTACAAGAAAAAAAAATAAAGAGACAGTCAGTTTCCGTCCATACAATACTCCACACGTAACAAAATTTAAGCCTAAAAGATAACATAGCCTATCCTAAATCCCTTCACAACTTCAAAGCACTTGCTGATTTTGGAAAAATAACTTTACCGGATATCTCTTCGAACGAGGATGTTGTTTAATATGTCACACGACCATATTCTCATTTAAAACAAACAAGTTGATTCCAATGTGGCGACCACCACGATGGCGGACGACAACCATAACCACGTTATAACGTTTCCCCCTCCCTCTAACATTGATCCAAATTGACTTCGGATCGATTGCATTTACAGTTTCTCAAGTATTTAACCCGGTCCAGATCTTTGACCACACCCTGTAGATTCTTCGAATAATGGATTTTAGTGTTGCCTACCAGAAGTTTTGATAAGTGTTGTGAAAGTGCTGTTTCACCTCGAAAATTATACAGGGTGGCCCAAAAGTAGGTATACAGTCCCGTACTGATCAACTCATTGCTTTTTATATAATTTCTTGTTGTTATCCATCAGGTAGACTGTTTCTTTATTATTTGTTCTTAATGCCTTTTTACTTATATCTTAAGCTCGGAACAGTCGAAGCAAATAAACCTGTAAGCTAGAATGTTATACTTGATTAATGCAGGGGTGTATACCTACTTTTGGGCCACCCTTGACTAATGGACCTTGAATATTCGATTAATGGGTTCCTAGAATATTCGAATAATAGATTCCTGGAATATTCGATATTCTAATAATTGAATATTGAAATGAGCGGCTTGGGAAAACATAATGATATGTTGCATTTTCTAACTTTCGAGTAGACCTAAACTAGAAAATAAGGTTCAACATTTCCATGCAATTCAATGCAATGACACATAATTAACAAAAACAAGCTTTCCCTGCTATCTGAAGAGATAATTCCAAAATTAAATAGCTACATATGGTTCTGTGGTTCAAATTCAACCCATTTCATTTAATAACGCAATTTTACTGGAAGAGGCGGTTACCATTATGTTTCTTCGAGCCGCTCAAATATTTGGATATTCGAATATTGTAATTGTAAAGAAATAACAACAATAATAAGTTTTATAAGAGAAAATTAAGAATTTTGCAATTCGAATAACTACAGTATGTTTATATAACTACACAGGTCTGCAACCAAAAACCTGTTTGCATAAGTTTAGCTGATTTTTACACTTCTGGGTGCACCGAAGTCGAAAATGACCCCCGTTTTTTTTAAGGGACGTAAAGTTTTTGCACAATCGAAATATAACGTGGTCAAATGGGTAGCTGGAAATCGCTAAATTGCAAATGTATCACACGAAAATAAAAATTAACATGGAAGATTAAATGTATTTGTGCTCCCCGAAAACATGAAAATACATGTATATTGGTCCGGATGGGGATCACTGACACATATCGTAATGTGTCATGAATAAGAGTACGAAATTACAAAGAAAAACCAAAAACAATAAATCTGTTCATAAAGCGAATTTAGTAAGATTACATCTTAGATTTGTAAAACATTAGTAAGTAGTTCTGGCTACACTGTTTGTTGCTCAAATATTATGAGTACGCGAGTACGCGGAGTTTTGTTGGCCTTGATATTAGAAAACTCATATCCGACAAAGACTTCACCAGTTCAATGACCCCAACTCAAAAAGAGGCTTGGGTTGCCTTTACTGTGGTCATCAAAAAGTTCTTGGGAAACCGAAAGGACCCACAATACAAGGAAATGGTGGGATAAATGTTGCACGCGTTCCGAAATCTTGGTTGCTCATAAGCTTAAAAGTCCATTTTCTCAACTCCCACCTTGACTACTTTCCTGACAATGTGGGATCAGTGAGTGAAGAGCAGGAGAGCGTTTCCATCAAGATCTCAAAGAAATGGAACGACGGTATCAGGAGAACTGGAGTGTTACGATGATGGCAGACTACTGCTGAATGTTGTTTAAGGATCTTCCGGTAGCCACCTACAAAAGGACAAGCTCCAAATGAAGTTTGACCTTTTAAAAAAGACGATTTCACAAGCAATCTGATTGAGAGTGGTATTACTTTTTTGTCTTCACGTGTGTGCGTGTTTCTGTACATTAATTTGTTTTACGCTGTTAATGGTGTTTCAGTAAATCGCATATTTGTGTTCATATTTTTGTTCAACAATTACCACCCGTTTGTTCGAAACCCAGGCGTCCCAGGACAAAACGGTTGTCATTCCTGGATTCAGAACACCCCAACACATACGAATCAGTTAACTAAACCGAAACAGCTTAGCATTGCTTTGTTTTTGCAGACCTTTGTTATTCAAGAACGCTCATAACTTCGCGCGGTTTTCTATTCCTGTTGAAGAAAAAAATGAAAATGAATATCTAAACCAGTGGTTCTCAACCTTTTTTGACTGAAGACACAAGTTACTGATCACTCATGACATCGTGACACACCTACCGGATATTTCATTAATAATAATGTGCATTCTATTAGTCTACGTCTAATTAAGTTGTCTAGGAAGTGCCTGTATGTAGTACTGAGCATTCTTCCTACCGCTGAAGGCATTGACTAGTAGAGTATATCTCAAAATTGATATTATTTAATTATTAAACGTTTTATAATTTTTACATTCTAAAATTTCACGACACATTCTATGGGGCTGTATGGCACATCAGTGTGTTGCGACACAACGTTGAGAACCACTAATCTAAACTAATATTATAACAGAAATAAAATATTCCCTAACGAACACAATTTTTATTGCGACAGTTAAAATGCTCGGTAAATTCTGTTTTTATTTCGTAACAGACTGCAGATTTTTTTTTTTTTTTTTTTTTTTAGTAAACTTCAGAAGCTTGAATCATAGACAGGAATGGAACTGCGTAATGTTCGTTCACAGCCAGATAATACTTATCAAAGTACATAATCATGATTGTATCTTTATTCTGTACATGCCGACGGAGGACACATATGATTTCCGTTCATTTGCAGTTGTATAGATTGGTCCTAGCAAAGCAACAAACATATACTGTATATAGCTTGGTACAGAAAATTCCAGAATCCTGCTAAATATCATCTCTACGGATTTTCTAGATTAAAACTTATCTATTTTCCTTAGTGGATAAGTAAATTTTACAATTGCCACCTAATTTTCCTCTTTGGAAGAGGAAATTTTCAGTTTTCGGAATTTTTCTTTTCTCTGTATTACAAACTCTACACTTGTGCCAAATTTCAAGTTTTCATGCCTACAAGAAGTACCCTATAGATTTTGATGAGTGATAGTATGAGTGCTAAAATTTATAGTGTTTCGAAGTTTTCATAACCCTGTATCTTGTAAAGTAGTTTGAGATTAAACACTCAATTTTATATAGGCCATGACCTGGTGTAGTTTAGTGGCTCTGCCAATTTTCATTGCGCTATCTTCATGGGAAGCGAAGTTATAAAATGTTTGAAAAAGGACTGATTTCCATCGTATAAATAGGTACACGGGGTGCTCCAGCAAGAGAACTGAGCTCATGTGGTTCGAATTCCACGTTAATCAGTAGGTCCACGTCTCATATAGCCTCGCTGATGAAAGGGGCTCTAAACGAAAAACTCAACTCAAATCATTGGCGTTGCACACTGCCCTGCATCATAATTAAATATACGAGGGAGGATCAGGCCCGTATCGACGGGGGGGGGCTAGGGGGCCGGGCGCCCCTAAACTTTGGCTGGCCCTCTAAAGTTTCACGGTAGGCTTGCAAATGAACTATAATATGGTGATGAAGTATATGGTTGGCCTAACTTCTATCGCCCCCCCCCCCCTAAATTTTTGGACTGGCTACGGGCCTGGGGAGGATCAGAAATTAAGGTTACAGGGCCGATATTTCTGGAGTTTGTCTGTTATAGAGGAATGAGGAGTGTGCTGTAATTGTAATACATGGAGTTGGCAACTGTGCAGACTTTCAGCCACCCGTCCTACGGCGCTAGTTGTAGGTAAACACAAATGGCGACTCGTTTGGAAAACTGGTCTCGTGAAGAAGTCCACTAACTTATTCGATTTCTGTGGACGAAACATGTAATCGCGGCTGAAATTTACCGACAGCTGGTAGAGTTTTACGGAACATGTCGCAGAATGATGTCGAAAGATTGCGACTGGTAGAGAAAAGGCCACCTACGAGGAACGCAGTGGCTGACCCAGCATGGCATCAACAGATTTGAACACAGCTCGCGTGGAGGAGTTGATCAGGACAACTGGAGGATCACGTTACGGCATCTGACGGCAGAATTGGGAATGTCGTTCGGAAGCGTTCGTCATATAGTGCACGACAGTCGCGTATTTAGAATTTTGTTTCGGGGGGGGGGGGGATATGCGCAATACGTGAATAAGCACTTACATTTTTTCTTAGAAATGGTGAGAAGGGTTATTGTTGTACGTGGAATTTCGGGGGAAGGGGGCTTGAGTTCGATAGCTACCACCTAAAAACGCCACTGGTGCACGGTATTCTTCAGATGAGGAGGTGAAACACTTCGTGACTACGTGGCTGAATACGCAAGAACAGGGTTTTTACCAGGAGAGAATCTTCAAACTCATCCCACAATACCTCAATCGATACGGAAACCATATTGGAGACTATATGGAGTACCTAATATATGTACTATCTCTTCACTGTATTGGCTGTATGAAATAATATATATACGCGTTTTACTGTAGACTTTGTAACCTTACTTTCTGATCACCCTTTGTAGAAACTGGATACAAGTATCCCGCCTGAGGTGAATTAAGATTTAAAAAAAAAAAAATGGCAGAGCCTGCACCCCCTGGTCGATCGTCTCTGGTTCGACCTCTAGGAGTGAATTTGTTGTTTATCACATGCTATTCGTGGATTTTCTCTAGGTTCTCCCGTCTTTTCCAAGATTCTCATTCCACCAATTCTATCATAAGCATGCGTTTTCATTTATCGTCTTCTTTAGTCTAAAGGGTATATTCGTGGGACGTAAAACCAGAAAATCCACGAATTCTTAGTTCAGACCGTAATTTTTTTTTCTTATAAGATTACAAACATACAAGAATATACCTAACAGAATACAAGAATACGAAAGTACAAGAATAACTACCGGTATTCGATTTGAAAAATATATTCGAATAAAGTAATGAAAAAAATTAAATATATTTCAGTTTAATTTCCCTCGGTTATGTTGTGTAGGCTAATGGAGACTATGATGATGAGAATGAATGAAATGATGGAATGAAGAAAGTAGGAAGAAACTGGAGAATCCCGAGAAAACTCCCAAACACGGTGTTTGTCCACCACAAACCCGACTTGCCGCGAGCTGGAACCTAACCAGAAACCCACTATTACTCTTTGTTCTCGACCACTATTCAGAATTACTGGACTCGACAGGGACATGAATACAATAACATCGAAGACAGTTAGAATTCTACCAATGCTAGTACAGAGGAACTGGAACCACCAATGTTGTTGCCTCACGATCATCAGCCTAGTGCCTCACACATAGGCATACACCCAGAAATTTTTGTTTAAGGGGAGTCCAATACGTCTATGTAGTATTGAACGAGTATTATTCTGTACCCGAAAAGACGATATGTAATTGTAGAATACTGCCACATTTTCAGTGAAAAGTGATAGGACTAGATGGTTTTTATGAGAAAAAGATTACAGATGAAGCGTAAGATCAAATTTTCGTGCTACATCAATCATTTCTCTGTTAAACGATTACAGTTTTATTGGAAAAGTGTACGAATATATGTTGAGTTAGGAAATTTTGGGGGATCCGAACCCGGTTGACACCCCGTGAGTGCGTCCCTGCTCAGACAGTTTGACTACACTCACCGGCTTGGCTCCACGTCCCCACAATCGAATTTATAATGCATTTGAATAGAGAACAATTGATTCAATATTCGAATTTTTTTGTTACAATTTTTAACAGCAGTACAATGTGTATTTGCTTGTCTTTCTCTTTCAGTTCACTCACGCACAATGTGTAATTCACCTTCATATGTCGAGGACAATAGAAAATAAATGTTATGCAATAATACTGTCCTGGATTTTTTTCTTTAGAAAAAGGGTGATAAGATAAAGCAAACTGAATAGATTTAGTAGGAAAAAACTCTTAACGAATTGGTTTACAGGAAAAGAAATGAAAATAAGATAAAAAGCAACGAGAGACACGAAGCAAGAGAGAAAATAAAGAACGTTTAAAAATGTGGAAGAAGACAATAGATGGATAAAGTTTTTCTCCTGTGATACTATTCCTCTTTTTCTTCACGTTGTCCCTCGTAAAGATTTCCACAGAAAGATAATCCACACAGCAAGAAAACTTCCTGAGAACCTAACAGGTGGTGTGTTTTAAACAACAGAAACAGCAGTTAAAGAAAGGAGAATCTGCTCCTTGAGATTAAGAGGCGGACACAAAGAAGATAAAAACCTAAGAATAAAAAAATCGATAACTATGAATCCAAGAGGTTTCCACATTACACACACACACACACACACACACACACACACACACACACATCACACAGAAATCCAATAGCCTCAAGATTCCAACTAAGCTTTCCGTTTTTTTATATCCTGTAATTATGTGACCAACATTACATCCACATTAGAACCGCTCACAACAATTTTCCCCAGTCCACCCTACCAAGCTTTTCAATATCACCGAGACAAGCAACAAACATTACAAGTACCTCCCTCTTTCACGTTTCAATCTATTATTACTAGAATTTGTACTAATACTACTACTGCTAGCAAAATAGGTGAGAAAGTTAACACCTGTTAAAAGATTTTCAAAACTCAATTATAAACTCCATGTTCTGCCATTCACCCTTTCAGCAGTTCTATTATTTGCCACGAGAATGCCAACATCATTACACGCAATGACAGCTTTGATAAGAAAGAAAAATATTAGTTGTTCAATTAGAAAATATGACGTCATTCAAAGAACATTATTCAAATATGACAGAAAAGACTTCTATATGTATAACGTATATTCAATTATATTGTATGTGTTCGACTAAACCGTGTTAAACGGTGTTACAAGGTATGTTTTTAAAGACTGAAATAAAATCAATACAAATCTGATCTGACTGTGAGCATGTAAAATAACAAAATACTTATATATTAAATCACAACACGGCGGCGCTAACATCGTGGTTTTGAACGGCAACATTGGGTCAAGGTTCAAAACATCTGGAGAAGATTCCTTCCTTCATTTGATTATTGTTAAATTATTGAAGTTATACAATTTGCTTTGCCGGTGTGTACAAGACTATTGTTGTAAAAATGTACTTGCAAAAATCAAGCAATCTTGCGCTAAGCGCTAACAGACACGCTCTCATTAAACTAAGTCTCAGTCAAACATGGTTAACGAGTACTATTTCCGCTTGTTATAAGCTTCCGAATTATTTTGTGTATAAGTATGGAAAGTTTTCAAGAAATTGTGGCTGTTAATGTAACGGGTTTGTAAGTTTTTTTTGAAAAAATTACAGGCCCATTACATTAACAGTCACTTTTTCTAAGCTAATGGAAAAAGTAATGATCAACAGGGTACACGAATATATGAAAGGGGTCAGACCAGGAGTAAAAGTGAGGAGGACGCCGCGCCGTCCCCCAATCTCGAAAAGATATGCACAGCGTACCCCCAGTTAAAAAAAAAAAAAAAAACAATGGGCAAAGAGAGGCAGGGGGAACGGCGTGACATCATGCCACTACCTACCGCCCCCCTACCTTTTCAGATCCACTTTTACCCCTGAGTCAGACAATTGAATAAACACCTGGCAGGATCCAGATCAACCTACAATATTATTCAACATATCATCAGGATATTTAATGATGCACAGACAGCTATCAAACCCAACCAAAACTTAGAGATCATTCGATACCGTGTAGCATGATGGCTTATCTTACAAGATCACAAATCTGAACTTGCCAACCACAATCATAAGATGGCTGTGCTTTTTCCTTCTACAGGGAGAAATCAGAGTTAAATGCAATGAAAAAAAATATTCAATTCCTATCCAAAGTGCTGTTCCACAAGGATCGAGAATAGCACCACTCTTCTACATAGTTTACGTAAATGACACGTCTAGCATAAAAGACACACAGCTGGCACTATATGCGGATGACACGGCACACTGGGCCTCATCGCTGATAACGAAAAACATCATCACAAAATTAGGAGAACAAATGGAAATCTCCTCCAAATGGCGCAAAGAATGGCACTTGGAAATGAACTCTACTAAAACGCAGTTACTAATCGTAGATCCTTCAGCAAAAGGTACGGTCAGAAACCTACATACAACACTTAAAGAATGATGTATATGTCAAACCCAAAGAATTGTCACGTTTCTGGGGGTGACATAGATAATAAACTCCAATTAAACCAGCACGTATAAAAACGAAACAGCAAAGCAATTAAGATAATTCCCCTGATTAAACGAATCATAACGATCAAGAATGTGGCAGAAGACGTAAAGACAAGGATATACAAAACAGTTCCAAGGGCAAACTTGACATTTAGCTCCCAACTTTTCAAGATACAGGATATACAAAATCTACAACGCACAGAGTTTTTGAATCAGAATAATAGGGGGATATACTGTATAATCATAGAGGAAGTGTACCTCAACAAAAATTTTGCGAACAGACTAGTAGAGTCAAGTTTCTATAAGGACCACTACCACGAGGCAAGGATCACAGAAAACCCAAGAACAATAATCGAAGCTCTAACTAACTTTGCAAAATAAATAAATAAATAAATAAAAATAAGAATTAGCAAATTTGTTAAAGCTACCTGAACTTTAAAATACATAAATTCTCAAGAAAACTTTCAGTCCGCCAAAAAAGCAACATAAACAGGAAAGTATACTTTGGACAAAGTAGCCGTAATAGGCCGCTAAACGCCTTTGGGGATAAAACAGACTTGACTTGACTTAAGAGAACAAGTATGTTCGTCGTACGTCCATAG
Organism: Thermobia domestica; assembly: GCF_964235325.1. Taxonomy (NCBI): domain Eukaryota; kingdom Metazoa; phylum Arthropoda; class Insecta; order Zygentoma; family Lepismatidae; genus Thermobia; species Thermobia domestica. Next base: position 42,676,154 of record NC_137465.1, read on the forward strand.
ATGTCAGCAAAAGTGGTAAGAAGAGTGGATTCCTTTAACGGACACCTTCACAGTATGAAAGATTTATTTTGAACCAGTATATACAGGGCCGGATTTAGGGGGGAGGGTGCACCGGAGCACGTGTACCCCCCTCCGTTCTGAATATACACTATCTAAAGTGAGAAACTGGCAGTGGAAATAGCAATATTTTCCTAAAATTTCATGTCATGTTTCCGTTTCGGGCTTAGATGCCTTCCATTTCAACTCAGGCAAAAAAATATAAAATTGTACCATCACCATCTCAGATATTGTTGAAACTTTTTTTTATAGCAACTGGACATGTTTTTAAGAGACCCATATTTTTTTGTTTTCTCGAAAAAAATTTTCCCGCCAAGTAATGGGCCATCAAAGACGGGGAGTACAATTTATGAATTGTAGAAGACATGGAAAATGGTCAACTTCGGAGCCTCACCATTCGGCTATGGAGACAGGTAGAGTTATAATTCTTGTTGTGGTATGTACATAGGGATATAAATAAACTATATTTTATTGTACTTCGGTTTGCGCATGCGTACCTTTTTGTACATAAATTAACAAATGAACGTCAATTTATCTGAAAAGTCGAAGTTTGCGAATTTTTTTCGAGCACTTCCGGTTCGAATTTTAAAGTTCTGTTTTCGCGGTTGGTAAGACCTGGTTACCCGCTTTCCGAAAAAAATTTTGTATCGCTTGTGTGTGCAACCGTTTTGTCGCAAAAAATTCGAGAAATTGTAAAATTTTCAAAAATCGCCATTTTGGGGCGCCATTTTCTCGAAAACACCATCTTTTAAAATTCTGAAATTTTGTCAGATGGTTCAACTTTACATGAATAATAAACACACCAAATACCATTCTCGACCAATGCTTCATGAATTAACTGCAGCCTTTTAAAGTTAGCAAAGTTTCGTTAACTTTGATGTCACAGTTAGCAACACTGGGAACAATAAAAGTGCAATAATTTGATTATGTTTGTGGTTCACATTCATTAAATGAAGAATAAAAGGTTTTCTTGATTGTGTTTTTCATTATTTTGATCAAGAAGGCTCTCTGAAATAGTAAAATGAGCCTTCTCCTACTCCTCCGTTTTCTTAAACCGAAATAATTTGAGGTGGAAATTACGATTACGAAACGCACAAATTTCAAGTTCACTTACTTAAAATGGTCTTTGGAAACAAAATTTCACTGTTTATTATTATTATTATTATTATTATTATTATTATTATTATTATTATTATTATTATTAATTACATGGACCAATCATTTGCTTGGTTGGTGTCTTCTTCGCTAATAGCATGTAACCGTGCAGGTGCTCCAATAGGTGTTGGTTCACTCACAACTCGTCCAGGAGTGGATCTAGGGGGAAGAAACTTTATTTTATATATAAATAAAACCGATCTTAGAGTTTGGAGCTCTTAAAAGTACCTCTAAGTAGCAGTATTACCCCCAGAAGTCAGTCCTGGATCCGCCTCTGCATAGCACATTGTCGATAGTCACAAATTCTGAAGTTTTGTGTGGAAGCATAAACAGCACTTCAACTTCACGTAATCCATGATTTATTCATAATATTTTTGCTACGCAGCACTGGTTATCATACATATATGTATGTAACAAAAATTCCTTTTTGCAAATTTCTTAAATCTACACTTTGAATTGCAGAAGTTCGATTTTGGGGGAAGCATGAAGTTAGTTCATGGTGACTCGTTACTGCCATAAAAACTTCTCCATTTTCCGAAAGCCAAAGATGACTTCGTTGAATACCAGTTACTGGTCGCATACTTTCCCTTTTTTTCTTCCGGAAGTCGTCGAATTCAGTTCCAGGCAACAAAACGAGAGTAATACCCGGAGTTTGTACTTGCACTATACTCACGAATTCTTCTGCGGTTTTAGTGAGGGCGCAGAGGCTCAGTGGTAGAGCGTTCACCTCCGGTACTTGGGGTCCCTGGTTCGATCCCAGCTCACGCCGTGTGGGCTTTGTGGTGGACAAACACCGTGCTCGTGGGTTTTCTCAGGGTTATCCCGTTTCCTCCCACTCTGCATTCCACCATTTCATTCATTTCTCATAATCACCGTCTTAGCCTAACCGGCATAAACGTGCGACGTAAAACAAAGATTTCGTTTCATTTTTTCTCCTGCGGTTTTAATACTGTGTATCTGTATTTGCTTACGGTTATGCCGCGTTGCCACATTCTTTACACTTCTTCCTCCTCAATACCGTCGCAGAGACCCTTGTATGGCCGGTTTCACTGCAAAACCACTGCTTTATCGGACCTGTCTGCATGTCGAACATCTGAAAGCGATTTTTAAAGTCGGATGCAGCACCATCATAAAGCACTGACACGGTTTGGGAAATTGTAGACACTTATTTCCACATATGAGAACCTTTTTCTATAACCCATATTTTCGCTTTTCTTCGAGTATTTTTAGAATCTTGTCTATGGCTATGAGTACATGAGCCGAATCGTGTGTTTTATCGTCGTTTATTACAACAAAACTGTTAGTTGTTTCATATTCCGGTGATAACTCTGAATTTCACTTTGCAGAATAACAGTCCAGTTTTCAGCGAAGTCCACATGAAGTAAAGTAGAATTTGTATCTTGAAATTTTATACGGTGCTTTTCGGTAGCAATTAATTCTCTTTGGATTTTCTTGATGTAGTCGTGAATTACATTTGTTACAGTTAAACCAGCAATCTACGATACGAAAACAGAAAATGGCACAGTTTTTTTTTTTTTTTTAACGAGATTATTGTTTTCCCATATGACATACGTAACACTTTCATTTTCATCAGGATAAATGATTAAAGATTCCATACTTATTCCTTCCACTCCGGGACATTCACCACATTCTTGAAGAAGACAGTTGTCATTTTCTATGGATCATACTACTAAAGGAAATAGGTCACTCATGACAGCTTGAATACAGGCTGAACCTTTGATTTGTAGTAACGCAGTAGCAGCTAACTTACAATTTGCACAATACACACACACACATACACATTTCCCTCGCAGGTTGTGGACTGACCCACTTTAGTCTAATACTGTAAAATTCCGAGTGACCCATTCTTATGTTGCGATTGTTCTATTTAAAAAGTCAGTAAATTTCTTTGGAACGCGTAAGAAAACGTTTCATTTTTTTTTTTTTTTTTTAACTTTTTGTCCCTTTTCGATCACTGTAATGACACCGCACTTAATTGAGACTTTGTCTGGAGCATTCCAAATCATCACTGATGTAATAGTTCAGGCTTTTTGTAGATCATCAGAATTTATTGGATTTCAAGTAAACTTAAAATTTTGTGTTTCGTAATCGTAATTTCCACCTCAGATTATTTCGGTTTAAGGAAACTGAGGAGTAGGAGAAGGCTCATTTTACTATTTCAGAGAGCCTTCTTGATCAAAATATAGAAAAAACAGTCAAGAAAACCTTTTATTCTTCATTTAATAAATGTGAACCACAAACATCGTCAAATTATTGCACTTTTATTGTTCCCAGTGTTGCTAACTGTGACATCAAAGTTAACGAAACTTTGCTAACTTTAAAAGGCTGCAGTTAATTCATGAAGCATTGGTCGAGAATGGTATTTGGTGTGTTTATTATTCATGTAAAGTTGAACCATCTGACAAAATTTCAGAATTTTAAAAGATGGTGTTTTCGAGAAAATGGCGCCCAAAAATGGCGATTTTTGAAAATTTTACAATTTCTCGAATTTTTTGCGACAAAACGGTTGCACACACAAGCGATACAATTTTTTTTTCGGAAAGCGGGTAACCAGGTCTTACCAACCGCGAAAACAGAACTTTAAAATTCGAACCGGAAGTGCTCGAAAAAAATTCGCAAACTTCGACTTTTCAGATAAATTGACGTTCATTTGTTAATTTATGTACAAAAAGGTACGCATGCGCAAACCGAAGTACAATAAAATATAGTTTATTTATATCCCTATGTACATACCACAACAAGAATTATAACTCTACCTGTCTCCATAGCCGAATGGTGAGGCTCCGAAGTTGACCATTTTCCATGTCTTCTACAATTCATAAATTGTACTCCCCGTCTTTGATGGCCCATTACTTGGCGGGAAAATTTTTTTCGACAAAACAAAAAAATATGGGTCTCTTAAAAACATGTCTAGTTGCTATAAAAAAAGTTTCAACAATATCTGAGATGGTGATGGTACATGCTCTGCCTGAATTGAAATGGAAGGCACCCTTAGATAAAAGAAAGCTGTTTTGCTAAACACAATAGTTTAAGTCAGTTCCTCATACACATCGCAGATGCCTAAAGCCATTAAAAAAAAAATTGATTCAAATGTACTGATAGTTATTGGTGCACCCCCTCAGAAAATCCTGGATCCCTTCCTGGGTATATATATTATTATGGGACAGGACCAGTGACGACGCTAGAGCCCCCCCCCCCCCCGAAATGGTTTTAGGTAGTGGTGGCTGAGCAATAAAAACGATTTTTCGGTTTTTAGAAAAGCTAAAACTAGTTTCTGAAAACCTTGAAAAACCGGCTTTCATAACTGGTTCTGGTTTTCTATCTAAAAACCATCTTCGGTTTTGAAAGTGGTTCAGTTTTCTATCAAACACCCAGTTCGGTTTTCTGTAAAAAAAAAAATGAATAAATAAATAAATAAATAAAATAAAAATAAATAAAATAAAAATAAAATAAATAATAAATAAGTAAATAAATAAATAAATCAGTTTTTGTAGAAACTTTTTTTGCTTCTTTGTTAATTTGTTTCGAAAGAATTATTACAAGAATAAGATAGGATACTGGCTTTAGCAAAAATAAACAGAACTGTTAGAGAGAAGTGAAACCGGTTTCGGTGAATAAGTTTTCTTGAAGAATACCGAAAACTGTTTCAGTGAAAAACCGACACCGGTTTGGGGCGAAACCGAAATGTCGGGTTTTCTAGAAACCGTTTTACGGTTTTTATAAAAATTGGTTTTGCCCATTATTAGAATACATGGATTGAACGTCCCCAAAATGGGTTCCATCTCTCCACTTATCCCTCTTTTGAAACTGAAAGTGTTAGATATTTCACCTTCAATTTCAATATTGGATTCCTGTAATTTGACAGTCTACAGTAGTTTCACAGAGCGAAATGAAACTCTTGTTTACACAAACAAAGATGACCCGATCGTGCATGTAAATGAAGCCTCACCTCTTTCTGCATCCACAGACGATAGTTACAGTAGATCACGTCAGGATATCTTTTATTATTAATCAGCTCCGGAGTGGTCTAGGTGGCTAGGCGGCGATCGCTGCCCAGACAGGGGCCAAATGAAAATTTTCATAGAGGAGGTCACATAAATTTCAAATAAAATTATGTACATCGAAATGAAAATTCATTACACCAATTTCTGGTAGCAATATTAAGTTTTACTATTGATAATTTCTTTCCTGATCTTTTATCACGTGGCAGACCATAGCACATGATTCCGTTACGACCACCCTGTAGGCCTATATGTGCATACGTGGATAGTTCGTCTATCACAGGTGCTTATTAATATTAATGTCCTTACGAGAAGATTTTGTCGTTCTTGTTCCGAAAGGTATATCCCCACCGGAAAGATATTTCGGGATACGTGCAGTGGGCGTCCCTTTGCAGCTTATCTACCCCTTGTTTATGAATACTAAAACCGCCAGTGCTAACATTAATTTGTCCATAGTTCTTCAGTAGCAAATTATAAATTTCAGCCATCCTAAGGGGAGATTTAAGAAAAAATGCTAATGATTACTGTCTGTGTTATTCCCAGAAATATTGTTACATAACATATACTCTGATTTTATACTATGATCCTTATGGCATAATGTACAGTGCGACTGCTAATGAATAGTGTGCTTTATCTAAGTTAATAGTGTGCTTTATCTAAGATAATGGTGTGCTTTATCTAAGATAATAGTGTGCTTTTATCATGGGAAAATAGTTTCATTTGGAGTAATGGTGGTTGGGGGTGTTGAGAATTCGGGGTCAACACAATATGTCAGCCACCGGGACCAACTAGTAGCCAGCCCGACCCTGTTATTAGTATTATTTTATGAAAGTCAGGAAGAAGTATTAGTATTTGGCAATTACATAGAAACTGTAATTTCACTTTAATATAATAATTAGAGACCGGATGTTAGGCAAAATGCCTATTCTGTAACATTAAAGATATGATCAAAAATAACATTTTAAAGTTTATATAGGGGGTTATACCTTCGATTTAAGCCAATTTTATTTTGCCTATTTTGCCTATTTCGACCTTTACTGCCTAAATAATTGCTTTAGTGCCTAATGTTGCCTATTTTATGCATTTTCTTCAAAATAAGCCTTCATTGGGAAAATATATAATTTATATAACATAAATAATACATACATATATACGTATATTAGGTGTTTGTAAACACAAGCACGTGGTACGTTACAATATATACACAGGGTGAACTTCAAAGATGTGCACATCCGAGGTGATTAATGCTATCAAAAAAAGACAAAAAAGTTCTCCTGTAGTTTGTCGAATCCCGTGTGGTGTGCGAGTGATAGTGATGCCAACTTGGAATCGAAAATCGAATCTTGACAATTGGAATGGAACAGACAGATGTACACATACATTGGGAGGTGATTCGTGACATGAAAAGAAGACAAAAAGTCGTGTTGCATATGGAATTCTGCGTCGTGTACGAGTGACAGGGGTGCCAACTTGGAATCGAAAATCGAATCCTGACAAAAGAAGACGTGAAAAGAAGACAAAAAGTCCTTTTGAATGTCACGAATCACCTCCCAAAGTACGTGCACACTTTTATGTCTCGCTCCAATTGTCAGGATTCGATTTTCGATTCCAAGTTGCCCCCCCCCCTGTCACTCGTATACGACGCGGAATTCCATAACATGCAAGAGGACTTTTTGTATTCTTTTGATGTCACGAATCACCTCCCGAAGTATGTGCACATCTTCCAGGTTCACCCAGTATATATGGAATCCATAACAAGCTTCGTTTTTATATATACAATAAAAGAAGATATTGACAAAGAAGTATGTTTCTATATTCTTTGAGCATTATTTATGACTTGGATCTATTTTTTAATGGTATTGAGTATTTATCTTCATTATTTCGACCTACATTTTAGTGCCTATTTTACTGCCTATTTTTTAAATTTTTAGTGCCTATTTGCCTGCTTATTTTCTAGGTTTTTAGTGCCTAAACATCCGGTCTCTAATAATAATAAACTTTGGTAGACTTTAAGAAGAAACATGCTAATTTATTTCCGGCGGTGCGATTTCCAGAGGGGCACTCGGTCGAAAAAGTATAAAAGCTTTTTTATAGGCCAGTCATTCTGAGTGAAGTTTTCTTGCGATTTCCTCATTTACACTAGGCATATGCCGGGATGATGGTACCTAACATACAGGTTCCTGAACGCTTCCTTCCTTCCCTTTCGTCGGATAATGTGATCGCCGAGAGATATCATTCCTCATACGTAACGGCCCAACATGGCCATAGATGCCGAAATTCCAGAAATCTAATTCTTAAGGGTCTTCACTACAGCCAAATTAAACTACCGCTAATTTTAGAGTTTTTTCTGTAATATCTTTAAAACAAATAAAAATACTCGAATAGCAGGAACGTAGTGAAGTAGATAATACGATTTTGCATGTGATACCGTTATCACAATTCATGTATCTGCTTTCGATTTGCAACTGTAGAAAGATTTAGCATTTTTTTTTGCGGTTTCTGTAAATAGCGGGGTACCAAAAGTGGATAGGTGAATTGTGGTAAAGGTATCACATGCAAAATCGTATAGTCTAGTTGACTACGTTTCTGCTTTTCGAATATTTTTATTTGTTTTGAAGATATTACAGAAAAACTCTAAAATTAGCGGTACTTTAATTTCACTGTAGTGAAGACCCTTAATCCTAATCCTATAGTGGTAATGGACGAGCAGACAATTTGATGTCTTACTAATATATATATATATATATATATATATATATATATATATATATATATATATATATATATATGCAGAATAACGAATTTATTCGTAAGACATAGTTTATGCGTCATAGTATGTTTATTTATGAAATATTTACAAAATCGCCTAAGTGAATTTTGGGGGGAAAATGTCCGAAAAAAAAAAACTCACCCCAAGAATAAACTACCCCTTCTAGATTTTTTCCAGGAGAAATTAATTATGGCGTATTATCAGGTTATTAATTACATATTTCTTCATAAAATATGAACAAAATCATCAGAGTCGTTTTTGAGAATGTCGTCCGAGAAAAACTCATCCTCAAGAATAAACTATCCCTCGTAGAGTTTATCATGACAAGTGTCATGCCAGAATGTCAGGTTATTAATTAATATTTATTTATTACATATAGGAAGAAAATTCGAGAAATCTCTTTAGAGAATCACATAAGAAACTGAAGTTTTAAATTTGGTCTCAATACATTGAACGCTATGGCCTCTAGATGAATGTACACTCTTGTCCAAAATTATTGTCGCATTTCTATAAATGTGTTGTTGTAAGAATATAATTTGATAACGTACTCGCTAAATATTTCTTGTAATGTTAGTATGTGTATAATCGTCAAAGACATGTATGTTGCAAATTTCATGTCAAAAGAGCAGTAAATAAGAACAATAAAACGAAAATAAAATTTTCTTGTCCATTTAGCAACATTTTGTTATACTCATTCTAATTTTCGTATTCATAATTCTTTTCCTATGAAATTTATAACAAATATACATTTTCCGATTATACACATAGTACACTGAGAAAAAAAATTGTAGGTGGCGTACTTAAAAAGATAGGTTACATGCGTAATTCCTGTAGTTTTTGGACAACGTACAGCAGACGTATAACTGAAAACGCATGTTTTATAATACTTTCTGTATAAGTGTTTCATCTATACGTACTTTCCGCATGAAACAATGTAGATGGTCAGGATCTCACATACAAATGGACGTATATAACATATAGCTGACGAAGGTAACATAAGTATATGCATGTGATATACGAAAAACTGTTAGATGTCAGACATGCAACGGCATGATGTAACATCTAAGGGCAGTGCCTATGTAGTATACGGATAACGTATGCTCCGTACTGATTTCTATAGTAACCAAGAGGATACCGTATATTTGTACAATATACCGCTGTCCGGAGAACGGATTTTTCTCTGTGTATCAGTATTAAAAGTACCTTGCTAAATCATTATCAAATTATATTCTTACAAGAAGACAGTTATGGGTATGTCCATGGTAACTCACGTTACGTAATGACGTATATTTTGAAGAATACTAACCACAAATAAAGTTAAAAGCTCCGCTTTTTTTTTAAAAAAAAAAAAAAGGAAAGCTGTCATATCTATACAGATAATTACCAAATATCGTCATTTTATATGATATAGCAAACCTAGGAGGAAAGAAAATACTATAGTAACTCACGTTACAAAATTTTCCCCTACATTCAGAAACTGAGATTTTTCAGTACATTTTCTTTTGTGCTGGCATAGCTATGTGCATGAAATTACTATGTAAGATAGGGGCACACATAATTTAATTATGGCAAAAATATTAAATTTTTATTTACATTTTATGACTATTTATTTTAGTGGAATATGCACAGAGTCGGGTAACTCACGTTACATTTGTCAACGATCTTTTATTATTAAGTATAAGCAACATACATTTATAATAACTGGAAATAAGCACAGTTTAATTAAGTTGAACATTGAACTTTACTTTAAGAAAAGGTTTCATCAGTTATATAAAATTTTACTTGGGATACCGACAGAAAAAAATAAGACCTATGTAATAATAAATAAAGCTTGTATAGCATAATCAACATTAAAACTTAGTAGATTAAAGGTAACCTACGAAAAAAAAAATATAAGAAAATAGTTATTCTCTGAAAAACAATTAATGATGCCAGCTACATGCAACTATATTTTTATTAAAAGAACAACTTGACTAAAAATTATAACTATATTTCTTTCATGAATGTTTGTCCCTGTTTCCGTGGACATGCCCTTATAGATATGCGAGAATCATTTTGGACACAAGTGTACATCAGGACGAACAGACGGGCAGATATGAAAAAATCATTATTTCATTGTGTATCAGTCATGAAACGCGTAAATTCCTTTAAATCTCGAATTTGATTGTATTCACGATCAGCATACTTCTTTTCTTTCGTCAGTCAGAAGGAAAATAGGAGATGGAACAAGTACTTGGGCATAGACTGAATTCATAACAATTCTGGCGATCATATCGCTTTTTGATCCGATATTGCCAATAAACAAATCAACACAGAATTCTATGATGCCTTCTATACTTATGGTTAGCGAAGTTTAGAAGGTTAGGAATTAGAACAGTGCTTTCAGTTATCATTACATTTTTTCCCAATATATTGCTACATCTTAAGGAACAGAATTTGCCAGAAAAGGTTTCTGTGAAATTGATAAAATGCTTTGCTTCATAAAACTACAGAGTGCTACAACTAGATTTAAGTTTATTGTGCTTTCCATTATATTTATAGAAAGTTATATCAAATACCATTTATTGACTTTGTGCATCATTTCCTTAATCTAATACAATTCGTAGATATTGGAAAATTTAGGCGTTCATTGCACCTCACAAAAAAAAAAAAAAAAAAAAAAAGAACCAGAACTACGGATCCGTCAGCCATTTCCTTAACCAATATATTAAGAAAAAGAAGAAAAACACGGTTCCTGTTTCAATATTATATGAAAACATGGTGCAGCACATACGTAGTTTATCTTTGCAGTCATTTCGCTGTTGGTACGCCAACTGTGCGGCGATGCATGTCGTTCTGCGAAATAGCAATCTTACATCACTTCCTTCGCTTCAGAATCGCGAGTTTACTTCCAACAAGCGAAACGAGGATATATATATATATATATATATATATATATATATATATATATATATATATATATATATATATATATATATATATATATATATATAAACAAAGAAAAAATGGAAAATACTATAACATTTTTCTTTCCTTCACTTTTATCCTTGATGATCGCCGTCCATTTATTTGTAAGTGGTGTTCTGTGTAGGAAAATGCACATAGAATCATCCTTTACGTCGAGGTGCGTATTATTGGAACGGCGGCATGTTTATGACAGTCACAATATTTATGTATATTGACCATTATAAAAACGTTTAGTGTATTTCATTGTTTCCATTTTTGCTGTTGTTCTTGTTAAATGCGGTTCCCAAACTTCTGAAGTAAGAGGGAACAACTAAAAGTACAGGGAGCCACGGTGGCTCAGTGGAAGAGCCTTCACCTCTGGTGCATAGGCGTCCTTGGTTTGACCACAGCTCACGCCAAATGAGCTTTGTGATGAACGAACATCGTGTGCGTGGGTTTTCTCGGTGTTCTTCCGTTTTCTCCCACTCTCTTCATTCCACCATTTCATTCATTTCTCATTATCACCCTCTCCTTTAGCCTAGCCGGCATAATCGTGGTACGCAAAACTTACTTAAAGATTTCATTTCATTTCAACTAAAAGAGTACAAGATGCGCAGGAATGAACTCCCTATTGAAAATTGTTTAATAACTATTTAAAGGCTCGTTACGTAGTCATTCGGAGTTCATCAATACGGAAAACAAGACTATTGTAAAGGCTCTTATTGGAGCTCAGTCTCGCGGAGGCATCGCAGAAGTTGCTACACCGAACGGATTCATTGAGCAAATGGGTGCTTACATAAACTCGCGTAAATCTGCGTCTGTAGCAGCCATTTCTCTTTAAAATTTTTAAATGCGTGGTTGCGCAAAAGCAAAATGAAGACTGATTCAGAACTACTTATTACCTATATTGAATAAAGACCATGCTTATGAGATCTCTCTTGTGAAGAACACAAAAAACGTGACATTTGTGCACAGTCATGGAATGGAATATGTGAAATAATTTTGTCTTTCGCTATGAGGATATGGACGATGAAACAAAGAATTTGTCTATATGATTTAAATTGTCTCACTTTCCTCTTAATAATTAGATATATATGATTCGCTCTTCACTATAGAAAGATTTATATTACATTAGTAGGCATATCGCCCCGCTCCCCCCAAATAACTGCATGTAGTGTCCATACATTTTGCTTCGGAAAGATGGCAAATCGAATGAAGCGTTTCGACTTTTTGGTTTGGAAAGGTGGCAACTGTATTCCTTGCGATCACTATAAACACGTATGTATATGAAGTGGCTAATCTTCTGGATGTCGTCCTACTTGCGACAGTCTTATGTGCGACAGGAGCTGTTAACTGTCCTATGAGCGACCGACTCTTTATGTTAACTGGCCTATGAGTCACCGATTCGTTCATGCTAAGATAATGGAAGAAGATAAGCTTCCTTCTTCTTTGACTTGTTTCATGCTAGTGTGATTTAGAACCTAGCAAAATGTATTATGAAAAATTTACGTTCCTAGAGATCTCATTTCTTCCAGCTGTTTCACAATTACAAGGAATATACACCATTAACATTTTCCTTGCTTAATCATAAATTTAAGATGTTACCCTTACATACATAAGTATAAAGCGTTCTTTAATAAGCATTGCATACATGTATTAATAACAAACTATTAAAGAATATGATGTACATTCTTCCTTAACTATCCCTCCACTTTATCCACACTATATTGTTTCCACATTTTCTTGTTTCATTTGTAACCTTCTATCATTGATTACCTAACTGTTTTTTTTAAAAATACCTTTCACACTTAGTATTCGTTATTGGAAGCCATATTGCAAACAGGCACTAATTACTGAAATTTAAATTTTCCTTGCCTTTTGTTCTCTGTGCAAGTAAAATATGCATAACACAGACATTGCCATCCTGACTCTGCATCACATCTTCCTACAAACTCTTATGGAAATCAGCATACAAAGGTTCGTACATTGCAGTTTCCTTTGAAAATCCTAGTATATGAACAAACAGCTTGCACAAAGACTTTATATCAGGAGGTATCCAACAAATGAGATATCAACTAAGTATTTCGTACTTTTCATTCAATTCCTGTTTTTCTTTCCTCAAGGTATGTAACTTTAAAAGGGACTTTTCCCGCATCTTTTAAACAATATCACCATTTTGCTCTCTTCATCCTCTGACAACTTCGTAAGACAAGTTACGAGAACCAGCAAACGACTCATTTGCGATTAAATTAGAACGGGACTTCAGCTGTTCTAGACGAGCATACAAAAGATGGACACATGACTTACTTTCTGTGT